>NC_053393.1:260927780-261266565 GCF_905171765.1 Bufo bufo
TAGAAGTCCTATTCTGTGATTAAACCTATACCTGTCACACAGCGCAAAAAAAAAAAACAGGCCTGACATTTTCTATTCAACCAAATCTGTACTGTTTTAGCTGTCAAGTTATTTGTAGTGACAGTAAAAGCACACTTTTTGTTCTGGTTGAAAAACTATTCCCAAATTTGCCATTCTCAAAATAACTAGTTTCTGGTATATGAGGCCTACTTGAAATCTATCCCAAAAAGGATATCTTACATTGAAGGTGCTGATAGTGTCATTCAGAAAAACCTAAGACACACGCTACCGTGCAGATGGAAGTCTAATTCTGTGATAAAACCTATACCTGTCACCTAGCGCAAAAAAAAAAACGGCCTGACATTTCTATTCAACCAAATCTGTACTGTATTAGCTGGTCAAGTTATTTGTAGTGACCGTAAAATGCACACTTTTTGTTCTGGGTTGAAAAACTATTCTCAAATTTGTCATTCTCAAAATAACTAGTTTTCTGGTATATGAGGCCTACTTGAAAACTATCCCAAAAAAGGATTCTTACATTGAAGGTGCTGATAGTGTCATTCAGAAAAACCTAAGACACACGCTACCGTGCAGATAGAAGTCTAATTCTGTGATTAAACCTATACCTGTCACACAGCGCAAAAAAAAAAACAGGCCTGACATTTCTATTCAACCAAATCTGTACTGTTTTAGCTGGTCAAGTTATTTGTAGTGACAGTAAAAGCACACTTTTTGTTCTGGTTTGAAAAACTATTCCCAAATTTGCCATTCTCAAAATACCTAGTTTCTGGTATATGAGGCCTACTTGAAATCTATCCCAAAAAGGAAAATCTTACATTGAAGGTGCTGATAGTGTCATTCAGAAAAACCTAAGACACACGCTAACCGTGCAGATAGAAGTCTAATTCTGTGATTAAACCTATACCTGTCACACAGCACAAAAAAAATAAACAGGCCTGACATTTCTATCAACCAAATCTGTACTGTTTTAGCTGGTCAAGTTATTTGTAGTGACCGTAAAAGCAGACTTTTTGTTCTGGGTTGAAAAACTATTCCCAAATTTGCCATTCTCAAAATAACTAGTTTCTGGTATATGAGGCCTACTTGAAATCTATCCCAAAAAGGATATCTTACATTGAAGGTGCTGATAGTGTCATTCAGAAAAACCTAAGACACACGCTACCGTGCAGATAGAAGTCTGATTCTGTGATTAAACCTATACCTGTCACACAGCGCAAAAAAAAAACAGGCCTGACATTTCTATTCAACCAAATCTGTACTGTTTTAGCTGGTCAAGTTATTTGTAGTGACCGTAAAAGCAGACTTTTTGTTCTGGGTTGAAAAACTATTCCCAAATTTGCCATTCTCAAAATAACTAGTTTCTGGTATATGAGGCCTACTTGAAATCTATCCAAAAAGGATATCTTACATTGAAGGTGCTGATAGTGTCATTCAGAAAAACCTAAGACACACGCTACCGTGCAGATAGAAGTCTGATTCTGTGATTAAACCTATACCTGTCACACAGCGCAAAAAAAAACCAGGCCTGACATTTCTATTCAACCAAATCTGTACTGTTTTAGCTGGTCAAGTTATTTGTAGTGACCGTAAAAGCACACTTTTTGTTCTGGGTTGAAAAACTATTCCCAAATTTGCCATTCTCAAAATAACTAGTTTCTGGTATATGAGGCTCTACTTGAAATCTATTCCAAAAAGGATATCTTACATTGAAGGTGCTGATAGTGTCATTCAGAAAAACCTAAGACACACCGCTACCGTGCAGATAGAAGTCTGATTTTGTGATTAAACCTATACCTGTCACACAGCGCAAAAAAAAAAACAGGCCTGACATTTCTATTCAACCAAATCTGTACTGTTTTAGCTGGTCAAGTTATTTGTAGTGACCGTAAAAGCAGACTTTTTGTTCTGGGTTGAAAAACTATTTCCAAATTTGCCATTCTCAAATAACTAGTTTCTGGTATATGAGGCCTACTTGAAATCTATCCCAAAAAGGATATCTTACATTGAAGGTGCTGATAGTGTCATTCAGAAAAACCTAAGACACACGCTACCGTGCAGATAGAAGTCTGATTCTGTGATTAAACCTATACCTGTCACACAGCGCAAAAAAAAACCAGGCCTGACATTTCTATTCAACCAAATCTGTACTGTTTTAGCTGGTCAAGTTATTTGTAGTGACCGTAAAAGCAGACTTTTTGTTCTGGGTTGAAAAAACTATTCCAAAATTTGCCATTCTCAAAATAACTAGTTTCTGGTATATGAGGCCTACTTGAAATCTATCCCAAAAAGGATATCTTACATTGAAGGTGCTAATAGTGTCATTCAGAAAAACCTAAGACACACGCTACCGTGCAGATAGAAGTCTGATTCTGTGATTAAACCTATACCTGTCACACAGCGCAAAAAAAAAGGCAGCCTGACATTTCTATTCAACCAAATCTGTACTGTTTTAGCTGGTCAAGTTATTTGTAGTGACAGTAAAAGCACACTTTTTGTTCTGGGTTGAAAAACTATTCCCAAATTTGCCATCTCAAATACCTAGTTTCTGGTATATGAGGCCTACTTGAAATCTATCCAAAAAGGATATCTTACATTGAAGGTGCTGATATTGTCATTCAGAAAAACCTAAGACACACGCTACCGTGCAGATAGAAGTCTAATTCTGTGATTAAACCTATACCTGTCACACAGCGCAAAAAAATAAAACAGGCCTGACATTTCTATTCAACCAAATCTGTACTGTTTTAGCTGGTCAAGTTATTGTAGTGACCGTAAAAGCAGACTTTTTGTTCTGGGTTGAAAAACTATTCCAAATTTGCCATTCTCAAAATAACTAGTTTCTGGTATATGAGGCCTACTTAAAATCTATCCAAAAAGGATATCTTACATTGAAGGTGCTGATAGTGTCATTCAGAAAAACCAAAGACACACGCTACCGTGCAGATAGAAGTCTGATTCTGTGATTAAACCTATACCTGTCACACAGCGCAAAAAAAAAAACAGGCCTGACATTTCTATTCAACCAAATCTGTACTGTTTTAGCTGGTCAAAGTTATTTGTAGTGACAGTAAAAGCACACTTTTTGTTCTGGGTTAAAAACTATTCCCAAATTTGCCATTCTCAAAATAACTAGTTTCTGGTATATGAGGCCTACTTGAAATCTATCCCAAAAGGATATCTTACATTGAAGGTGCTGATAGTGTCATTCAGAAAAACCTAAGACACACGCTACCGTGCAGATAGAAGTCTGATCTGTGATTAAACCTATACCTGTCACACAGCGCAAAAAAAAAACAGGCCTGACATTTCTATTCAACAAATCTGTACTGTTTTAGCTGGTCAAGTTATTTGTAGTGACCGTAAAAGCAGACTTTTTGTTCTGGGTTGAAAAACTATTCCCAAATTTGCCATTCTCAAAATAACTAGTTTCTGGTATATGAGGCCTACTTGAAATCTATCCCAAAAAGGATATCTTACATTGAAGGTGCTGATAGTGTCATTCAGAAAAACCTAAGACACACGCTACCGTGCAGATAGAAGTCTGATTCTGTGATTAAACCTATACCTGTCACACAGCGCAAAAAAAAAACCAGGCCTGACATTTCTATTCAACCAAATCTGTACTGTTTTAGCTGGTCAAGTTATTTGTAGTGACCGTAAAAGCACACTTTTTGTTCTGGGTTGAAAAACTATTCCCAAATTTGCCATTCTCAAAATAACTAGTTTCTGGTATATGAGGCCTACTTGAAATCTATTCCAAAAAGGATATCTTACATTGAAGGTGCTGATAGTGTCATTCAGAAAAACCTAAGACACACGCTACCGTGCAGATAGAAGTCTGATTCTGTGATTAAACCTATACCTGTCACACAGCGCAAAAAAAAAGCAGGCCTGACATTTCTATTCAACCAAATCTGTACTGTTTTAGCTGGTCAAGTTATTTGTAGTGACCGTAAAAGCACACTTTTTGTTCTGGGTTGAAAAACTATTCCCAAATTTGCCATTCTCAAAATAACTAGTTTCTGGTATATGAGGCCTACTTGAAATCTATCCCAAAAAGGATATCTTACATTGAAGGTGCTGATAGTGTCATTCAGAAAAACCTAAGACACACGCTACCGTGCAGATGGAAGTCTAATTCTGTGATTAAACATATACCTGTCACATAGCGCAAAAAAAAAACAGGCCTGACATTTCTATTCAACCAAATCTGTACTGTTTTAGCTGGTCAAGTTATTTGTAGTGACCGTAAAAGCACACTTTTTGTTCTGGGTTGAAAAAACTATTCCCAAATTTGCCATTCTCAAAATAACTAGTTTCTGGTATATGAGGCCTACTTGAAAACTATCCCAAAAAGGATATCTTACATTGAAGGTGCTGATAGTGTCATTCAGAAAAACCTAAGACACACGCTACCGTGCAGATAGAAGTCTAATTCTGTGATTAAACCTATACCTGTCACACAGCGCAAAAAAAAAACAGGCCTGACATTTCTATTCAACCAAATCTGTACTGTTTTAGCTGGTCAAGTTATTTGTAGTGACAGTAAAAGCACACTTTTTGTTCTGGGTTGAAAAACTATTCCCAAATTTGCCATTCTCAAAATAACTAGTTTCTGGTATATGAGGCCTACTTGAAATCTATCCCAAAAAGGATATCTTACATTGAAGGTGCTGATAGTGTCATTCAGAAAAACCTAAGACACACGCTACCGTGCAGATAGAAGTCTAATTCTGTGATTAAACCTATACCTGTCACACAGCGCAAAAAAAATAAAACAGGCCTGACATTTCTATTCAACCAAATCTGTACTGTTTTAGCTGGTCAAGTTATTTGTAGTGACCGTAAAAGCAGACTTTTTGTTCTGGGTTGAAAAACTATTCCCAAATTTGCCATTCTCAAAATAACTAGTTTCTGGTATATGAGGCCTACTTGAAATCTATCCCAAAAAGGATATCTTACATTGAAGGTGCTGATAGTGTCATTCAGAAAAACCTAAGACACACGCTACCGTGCAGATAGAAGTCTAATTCTGTGATTAAACCTATACCTGTCACACAGCGCAAAAAAAAAAACAGGCCTGACATTTCTATTCAACCAAATCTGTACTGTTTTAGCTGGTCAAGTTATTTGTAGTGACAGTAAAAGCACACTTTTTGTTCTGGGTTGAAAAACTATTCCCAAATTTGCCATTCTCAAAATAACTAGTTTCTGGTATATGAGGCCTACTTGAAATCTATCCCAAAAAGGATATCTTACATTGAAGGTGCTGATAGTGTCATTCAGAAAAACCTAAGACACACGCTACCGTGCAGATAGAAGTCTGATTCTGTGATTAAACCTATACCTGTCACACAGCGCAAAAAAAAAACAGGCCTGACATTTCTATTCAACCAAATCTGTACTGTTTTAGCTGGTCAAGTTATTTGTAGTGACCGTTAAAAGCAGACTTTTTGTTCTGGGTTTGAAAAACTATTCCCAAATTTGCCATTCTCAAAATAACTAGTTTCTGGTATATGAGGCCTACTTGAAATCTATCCCAAAAAGGATATCTTACATTGAAGGTGCTGATAGTGTCATTCAGAAAAACCTAAGACACACGCTACCGTGCAGATAGAAGTCTGATTCTGTGATTAAACCTATACCTGTCACACAGCGCAAAAAAAAAGCAGGCCTGACATTTCTATTCAACCAAATCTGTACTGTTTTAGCTGGTCAAGTTATTTGTAGTGACCGTAAAAGCACACTTTTTGTTCTGGGTTGAAAAACTATTCCCAAATTTGCCATTCTCAAAATAACTAGTTTCTGGTATATGAGGCCTACTTGAAATCTATCCCAAAAAGGATATCTTACATTGAAGGTGCTGATAGTGTCATTCAGAAAAACCTAAGACACACGCTACCGTGCAGATGGAAGTCTAATTCTGTGATTAAACCTATACCTGTCACATAGCGCAAAAAAAAAACAGGCCTGACATTTCTATTCAACCAAATCTGTACTGTTTTAGCTGGTCAAGTTATTTGTAGTGACCGTAAAAGCACACTTTTTGTTCTGGGTTGAAAAACTATTCCCAAATTTGCCATTCTCAAAATAACTAGTTTCTGGTATATGAGGCCTACTTGAAAACTATCCCAAAAAGGATATCTTACATTGAAGGTGCTGATAGTGTCATTCAGAAAAACCTAAGACACACGCTACCGTGCAGATAGAAGTCTGATTCTGTGATTAGACCTATACCTGTCACACAGCGCAAAAAAAAAAACAGGCCTGACATTTCTATTCAACCAAATCTGTACTGTTTTAGCTGGTCAAGTTATTTGTAGTGACCGTAAAAGCAGACTTTTTGTTCTAGGTTGAAAAACTATTCCAAAATTTGCCATTCTCAAAATAACTAGTTTCTGGTATATGAGGCCTACTTGAAATCTATCCCAAAAAGGATATCTTACATTGAAGGTGCTGATAGTGTCATTCAGAAAAACCTAAGACACACGCTACCGTGCAGATAGAAGTCTAATTCTGTGATTAAACCTATACCTGTCACATAGCGCAAAAAAAAAACAGGCCTGACATTTCTATTCAACCAAATCTGTACTGTTTTAGCTGGTCAAGTTATTTGTAGTGACCGTAAAAGCAGACTTTTTGTTCTAGGTTGAAAAACTATTCCAAAATTTGCCATTCTCAAAATAACTAGTTTCTGGTATATGAGGCCTACTTGAAATCTATCCCAAAAAGGATATCTTACATTGAAAGTGCTGATAGTGTCATTCAGAAAAACCTAAGACACACGCTACTGTGCAGATAGAAGTCTAATTCTGTGATTAAACCTATACCTGTCACATAGCGCAAATAAAAAACAGGCCTGACATTTCTATTCAACCAAATCTGTACTGTTTTAGCTGGTCAAGTTATTTGTAGTCACCGTAAAAGCAGATTTTTTGTTCTGGGTTGAAAAACTATTCCCAAATTTGCCATTCTCAAAATTGTTGTGAACGGGAACAATGAGGAAAACATCTAATAAGGGACGCAGACGCGGACATGGTCGTGGTGGTGTTAGTGGACCCTCTGGTGCTGGGAGAGGACGTGGCCGTTCTGCCACAGCCACACGTCCTAGTGAACCAACTACCTCAGGTCCCAGTAGCCAGCAGAATTTACAGCGATATTTGGTGGGGCCCAATGCCGTTCTAAGGATGGTAAGGCCTGAGCAGGTACAGGCATTAGTCAATTGGGTGGCCGACAGTGGATCCAGCACGTTCACATTATCTCCCACCCAGTCTTCTGCAGAAAGTGCACAGATGGCGCATGAAAACCAAGCCCATCGGTCTGTCACATCACCCCCATGCATATCAGGGAAACTGTCTGAGCCTCAAGTTATGCAGCAGTCTCTTATGCTGTTTGAAGACTCTGCTGCCAGGGTTTCCCAAGGGCATCCACCTAGCCCTTCCCCAGGGGTGGAAGAGATAGAATGCACTAACGCACAACCACTTATTTTTCCTGATGATGAGGACATTGGAATACCACCTCAGCACGTCTCTGATGATGACGAAACACAGGTGCCAACTGCTGCGTCTTTCTGCAGTGTGCAGACTGAACAGGAGGTGAGGGATCAAGACTGGGTGGAAGATGATGCAGGGGACGATGAGGTCCTAGACCCCACATGGAATGAAGGTCGTGCCACTGACTTTCACAGTTCGGAGGAAGAGGCAGTGGTGAGACCGAGCCAACAGCGTAGCAAAAGAGGGAGCAGTGGGCAAAATCAGAACACCCGCCGCCAAGAGACTCCGCCTGCTACTGACCGCCGCCATCTGGGACCGAGCACCCCAAAGGCAGCTTCAAGGAGTTCCCTGGCATGGCACTTCTTCAAACAATGTGCTGACGACAAGACCCGAGTGGTTTGCACGCTGTGCCATCAGAGCCTGAAGCGAGACATTAACGTTCTGAACCTTAGCACAACCTGCATGACCAGGCACCTGCATGCAAAGCATGAACTGCAGTGGAGTAAACACCTTAAAAACAAGGAAGTCACTCAGGCTCCCCCTGCTACCTCTTCTGCTGCTGCCGCCTCGGCCTCTTCTGCTGCTGCCGCCGCCTCGGCCTCTTCTGCTGCTGCTGCCGCCACCTCGGCCTCTTCCTCTGCCTCTGGAGGAACGTTGTCACCTGCCGCCCAGCAAACATGGGTTGTACCACCAACACCACCACCTGCGTCACCAAGCATCTCAACCATGTCACGCGGCAGCGTTCAGCTCTCCATCTCACAAACATTTGAGAGAAAGCGTAAATTCCCACCTAGCCACCCTCGATCCCTGGCCCTGAATGCCAGCATTTCTAAAGTACTGGCCTATGAAATGCTGTCATTTAGGCTGTTGGACACACACAGCTTCAAACAGCTCATGTCACTTGCTGTTTCACGGTATGTTGTTCCCAGCCGCCACTACTTCTCCAAGAGAGCCGTGCCTTCCCTGCACAAACAAGTGTCCGATAAAATCAAGTGTGCACTGCGCAACGCCATCTGTGGCAAGGTCTACAGATACGTGGACCAGTAAGCATGGCCAGGGACGCTATATCTCCCTAACTGCACACTAGGTAAATGTAGTGGCGGCTGGGCCCCAGGTGGAGAGCTGTTTGGCGCACGTCCTTCCGCCGCCAAGGATCGCAGGGCAACATTCTTTGCCTCCTGTCTCCTCCTCCTCCTCCTACTCAGCTTCCTCCTCCTCTTCTTCCACCTGCTCATCCAGTCAGCCACACACCTTCACCACAAACTTCAGCACAGCCCGGGGTAAATGTCAGCAGGCCATTCTGAAACTCATATGTTTGGGGGACAGGCCCCACACCGCACAGGAGTTGTGGCGGGGTATAGAACAACAGACCGACGAGTGGTTGCTGCCGGTGAGCCTCAAGCCCGGCCTGGTGGTGTGCGATAATGGGCGAAATCTCGTTGCAGCTCTGGGACTAGCCGGTTTGACGCACATCCCTTGCCTGGCGCATGTGCTGAATTTGGTGGTGCAGAAGTTCATTCGCAACTACCCCGACATGTCAGAGCTGCTGCATAAAGTGCGGGCTGTCTGTTCGCGCTTCCGGCGTTCACACCCTGCCGCTGCTCGCCTGTCTGCCCTACAGCGTAACTTCGGCCTTCCCGCTCACCGCCTCATATGCGACGTACCCACCAGGTGGAACTCCACCTTGCATATGCTGGACAGACTGTGCGAGCAGCAGCAGGCCATAGTGGAGTTTCAGCTGCAGCACGCACGGGTCAGTCGCACTGCGGATCAGACACACTTCACCACCAATAACTGGGCCTCCATGCGAGACCTGTGTGCCCTGTTGCGTTGTTTCGAGTACTCCACCAACATGGCCAGTGGCGATGACGCCGTTATCAGCGTTACAATACCACTTCTATGTCTCCTTGAGAAAACACTTAGGGCGATGATGGAAGAGGAGGTGGCCCAGGAGGAAGAGGAGGAAGAGGGGTCATTTTTAGCACTTTCAGGCCAGTCTCTTCGAAGTGACTCAGAGGGAGGTTTTTTGCAACACCAGAGGCCAGGTACAAATGTGGCCAGGCAGGGCCCACTACTGGAGGACGAGGAGGACGAGGATGAGGAGGAGGTGGAGGAGGATGAGGATGAAGCATGTTCACAGCGGGGTGGCACCCAAAGCAGCTCGGGCCCATCACTGGTGCGTGGCTGGGGGGAAACACAGGACGATGACGATACGCCTCCCACAGAGGACAGCTTGTCCTTGCCTCTGGGCAGCCTGGCACACATGAGCGACTACATGCTGCAGTGCCTGCGCAACGACAGCAGAGTTGCCCACATTTTAACGTGTGCGGACTACTGGGTTGCCACCCTGCTGGATCCCCGGTACAAAGACAATGTGCCCACCTTACTTCCTACACTGGAGCGTGATAGGAAGATGCGCGAATACAAGCGCACATTGGTAGACGCGCTACTGAGAGCATTCCCAAATGTCACAGGGGAACCAGTGGAAGCCCAAGGCGAAGGCAGAGGAGGAGCAAGAGGTCGCCAATGCAGCTGTGTCACGGCCAGCTCCTCTGAGGGCAGGGTTAGCATGGCAGAGATGTGGAAAAGTTTTGTCAACACGCCACAGCTAACTGCACCACCACCTGATATGGAACGTGTTAGCAGGAGGCAACATTTCACTAACATGGTGGAACAGTACCTGTGCACACCCCTCCACGTACTGACTGATGGTTCGGCCCCATTCAACTTCTGGGTCTCCAAATTGTCCACGTGGCCAGAGCTAGCCTTTTATGCCTTGGAGGTGCTGGCCTGCCCGGCGGCCAGCGTTTTTTCTGAACGTGTATTTAGCACGGCAGGGGGCGTCATTACAGACAAACGCAGCCGCCTGTCTACAGCCAATGTGGACAAGCTGACGTTCATAAAAATGAACCAGGCATGGATCCCACAGGACCTGTCCATCCCTTGTGCAGATTAGATATTAACTACCTCCCCTTAACAATATGTTATTCTACTCCAGGGCACTTCCTCATTCAATACTATTTTTAATTTCATTTTACCATTATATTGCGGGGCAACCCAAAGTTGAATGAACCTCTCCTCTGTCTGGGTGCCGGGGCCTAAATGTGTGACAGTGGCCTGTTCCAGTGGTGGGTGACGTGAAGCCTGATTCTCTGCTATGACATAAAGACAGATTCTGCGCTGACATAAGGCCAGATTCTCTGTTACGGGACCTCTCTCCTCTGCCTGGGTGCCTGGGCCTAAATGTGTGACAGTGGCCTGTTCCAGTGGTGGGTGACGTGAAGCCTGATTCTCTGCTATGACATGAAGACTGATTCTGCACTGACATAAGGCCAGATTCTCTGTTACGGGACCTCTCTCCTCTGCCTGGGTGCCTGGGCCTAAATGTGTGACAGTGGCCTGTTCCAGTGGTGGGTGACGTGAAGCCTGATTCTCTGCTATGACATGAAGACTGATTCTGCACTCACATAAGGCCAGATTCTCTGTTACGGGACCTCTCTCCTCTGCCTGGGCCTAAATGTGTGACAGTGGCCTGTTCCAGTGGTGGGTGACGTGAAGCCTGATTCTCTGCTATGACATGAAGACTGATTCTGCACTCACATAAGGCCAGATTCTCTGTTACGGGACCTCTCTCCTCTGCCTGGGTGCCTGGGCCTAAATGTGTGACAGTGGCCTGTTCCAGTGGTGGGTGACGTGAAGCCTGATTCTCTGCTATGACATGAAGACTGATTCTGCGCTGACATAAGGCCAGATTCTCTGTTACGGGACCTCTCTCCTCTGCCTGGGTGCCTGGGCCTAAATGTGTGACAGTGGCCTGTTCCAGTGGTGGGTGACGTGAAGCCTGATTCTCTGCTATGACATGAAGACAGATTCTGCGCTGACATAAGGCCAGATTCTCTGTTACGGGACCTCTCTCCTCTGCCTGGGTGCCTGGGCCTAAATGTGTGACAGTGGCCTGTTCCAGTGGTGGGTGACGTGAAGCCTGATTCTCTGCTATGACATGAAGACTGATTCTGCGCTGACATAAGGCCAGATTCTCTGTTACGGGACCTCTCTCCTCTGCCTGGGTGCCTGGGCCTAAATGTGTGACAGTGGCCTGTTCCAGTGGTGGGTGACGTGAAGCCTGATTCTCTGCTATGACATGAAGACTGATTCTGTGCTGACATAAGGCCAGATTCTCTGTTACGGGACCTCTCTCCTCTGCCTGGGTGCCTGGGCCTAAATGTGTGACAGTGGCCTGTTCCAGTGGTGGGTGACGTGAAGCCTGATTCTCTGCTATGACATGAAGACAGATTCTGCGCTGACATAAGGCCAGATTCTCTGTTACGGGACCTCTCTCCTCTGCCTGGGTGCCTGGGCCTAAATGTGTGACAGTGGCCTGTTCCAGTGGTGGGTGACGTGAAGCCTGATTCTCTGCTATGACATGAAGACTGATTCTGCGCTGACATAAGGCCAGATTCTCTGTTACGGGACCTCTCTCCTCTGCCTGGGTGCCTGGGCCTAAATGTGTGACAGTGGCCTGTTCCAGTGGTGGGTGACATGAAGCCAGATTCTCTGCTATGGCATGAAGAGACTGATTCTCTGCTGACATAAAGCCAGATTCTTTGCTATGGCATGAAGGGACTGATTCTCTGCTGACGTGAAGCCAGATTCTCTGCTATGGGACCTCTGTCCAATTGATATTGGGTCATTTTTATTTTTTTTATTTTTATTTTAATTCATTTCCCTATCCACATTTGTTTGCAGGGGATTTACCTACATGTTGCTGCCTTTTGCAGCCCTCTAGCTCTTTCCTGGGCTGTTTTACAGCCTTTTTAGTGCCCAAAAGTTCGGGTCCCCATTGACTTCAATGGGGTTTGGGTTCGGGACGAAGTTCGGTTCGGGTTCGGATCCCGAACCCGAACATTTCCGGGAAGTTCGGCCGAACTTCTCGAACCCGAACATCCAGGTGTTCGCTCAACTCTAACTGTGAGATATTTGGTGCATTTTTAGACTGCCTGGTCTAAGATTATATTGTTTTTTGTCATAGGAAACCATTGCAGTCCCAGTTGTGTTGTCAGAATTGATCATGTAGTAGAAGTTAACTAAAAATAATGCATTCTCTAGTGCTAACAGATTCGAACAAAAATGTTAACTTGCTAACTTTACATTGAAGATTACAGTATTATGATTGCTAATCATTTATTCACTTTACTTCTGCAAATTGTTACACATCTTGAAATCATATTAAAATTATTGTTATACTTAATTATTGTTGCAGACATATCTGAAATATTTAGCATAATTTAGTTTGCTAATATTGTGATCAGAGGTAAATATTGTACAAGCATCTGTGATCTGTCCTAACCGGTGAAAAATGCTAGGAGGCATGCATATACTCCTAGCCATACTAAACACATTTTGAGAAGCCCTTTAAGTGAACAATTTTGGAATTAATTATGGCTCTTTAAAGGCTAGAATTTCATCTTCTATGCCCTTCATAAGTGAACCATTTTGTCCCTTATAAGTGCTCTTCAGACAACATCCTTTTGCTAGCTACTCTTACTAAATAAAAATAGACGTGAAAAATGCTTCTATCATGATTAGGTAAGAATTCTCATTCTGGCCTTGCTATTCATCTTTTTTCTTCTACCGAGACTGAAACCTTTTAATGAATAGGCTGTATTTTAGATTTTTCCATTGTTTCTTCTCTGTAAAGATTTCCATTGAGATTCTTTTCGTGGCATCTCAGCATGTGCAATTACTGAGTAGTATTTATTTTTGTACTCTTCAACTTCCCATGATGCACTGTTTCTAAAATCTATAACTTTGTACTATTGTAGCTTTTAATGGCTGTTGCTGTCCACAACATGAATTAAAGATGCTCAACATCTGTAGTGCACATATATATATATATATATATATATATATATATATTATGGGAATTTGCTCTGGTACACAGGCTTGAGGACGCAATATAGAGGCAACGACAATGTCTTTAACTTAAACAGTTCAGTGTTTTATTCACACATAAGGAAAGTGACAAGAAAAAAGTCAGTTTCAAGGAAAAAACAGTCACCTTGAGTGTGGTGTTTGTTCACACCAGGCAGCAACACAAGTCCTTGGGTGAAACAGAAATCCACGTGCTTTCATCCAAACAAGATAGCAGGCCTTAATCCCGGCCCAAACTCTCAGGCCCCAACACAGAGACTGGCAAAGCTCCACTGTCAGATGGAGGATAATCCACACCCAGGTGAGACTGCTGGCTGGGTTTTATATCCCTAACCAAAATCCGGCCTCGAACGTGGGGAACAGCCATCCACCCTGCACTTTGGCTGCTCCCAGTAAGAGCTGGCCTGAATCGGCTTTACAGCTACACTAAATAACCAATAGTGTCAGTCAGCACTAGCTGCCGCTGACACTTAAAATTACCAGCTCTTACCTCACCGAGGCCAGGAACCTCGGTGACACATATCTTCCGTCAATGACGGCCCTTTGCGCTTTCCTACAATATACCACCTGGTGACCCGAGCATTCCTCTCTTTTGCTTGGCTCATCCACTTGAGAGGGAAGTGGTCGGTTACCAGATGGAATTTTCTCCCCAACAGATAATAGTGGAGAGATTTGAGTGCCCACTTGATGGCCAGGCAGTCTCTCTCCAATATACTGTACCTAGTCTTGGCTGGGGTAAGTTTGCGACTCAGGAAAACAACAGGATGTTCTTCCCCATTGATGTCCTGAGAGAGTACAGCTCTGAGGCCTACTTCAGAGGCATCTGTCTGTACCACAAACTCCCTCTTGAAGTCTGGCGTAACCAACACCTGGGACCCACACAGGGCCGACTTCAGAGCGGAGAAAGCCTTTTCCGCCTGCTCATTCAACTGGACCATCACTGACTTGCATCCCTTCAAAAGGTCTGTCATTGGTGCAGCGACTGTAGCAAAGTGGGGAACAAACCTCATATAGTATCCCACCATTCCCAGGAAAGACTTTACTTGCCTAGTGGTGACTGGTCGTTGATAGGAATCTCTGAGTCCCACTTGGTACCCCTGGCACCAAACTTCTAGTATCGGCTTGGTTTGAGTCCCTTTCTGACGTCAGGAGAGCGCTTCACTCAGTAGGTAACAAAAGACACAACAGTGATGTACTGAATGAACACTCTGAGGTTTATTTTTAATGCACACAGGTTATATAGAGGGGGCTTTACCCTCTTTATTAGCATATCATCGTATGTTATGTATTTAACCTATCATATTAACACGTTTCATTCTACGCTCAGAGAAATAGAAACAAAAACGGAACTTCCATATTAGGAATATTGTCCGGGAGTAGTGCCAAAGAGATAAGATTCAGGGTTACAGAGAATAGAAACCTTACAGTATATTAGTTTCACAGCAATCAGAGTTAGTACCTAACATAGAAACAAAACTTCAGCAAAAAGCAGAATTCATTTTGACATAATAAAGAACATGGATTCCTTTCAAATCCCCTCTTAAGAACCTTTAGTGGATCACACTACATAGTTCTTTCCTTTCTTGTCCTTTTTCTCTCTATATGATATTAGGTAATTCTTATACCCATCTGGGCTTCGATCCTCCTGGGGTACAGTAGTCTGATATAATGACATATTAGAGAGCCCTTTTTCTAGCATTCGTCTCACACAGGGAATAACACATAATGCTACTACACCTATTACTACAATTACTATTAGTATGACAATCCCTAGTTGCATGAGACCTTGTTTCCAACTTGTGAACCATCCAAAGTATTGATCCCATGGATCATTTATACCTGAGTTCTTTTTCAGTTCTACTGACAGATCTTCAAGCTTCTTTATAGCTATTGTGACCTTACCAGTGGGGCCAGTATTATTTGGTATGTATGTGCAGCAGGAGGTTGGATCAATCAATACTCGGCACACCCCGCCCTTCTCTGCAAGAATCATATCCAACACCATTCGATTCTGGAATGTCATGATTGAGTCTGCTTGTAGTTCTTCTGCTACCCCTAGAAATGCATCTCTGGTATAGTTTACAAACCTTTGCTGATTGTAGTATATGTAATTTATCCAATCAACATTTTTATTCACAGTAATAATGGGAAATATTGATTCAAATCCGGCGGCTACTTGATCTCTAGCTTTGAACTCATCTGGGACCCCTCTTGGAACACCTATTGCATCTATATACACATGGGGGTCAAAACTTGAAAGGGGACTGCTTCTTTTGTTTATCTTTAGCACCCCTTTGTCTATAATATCTGATTCAGTAAAAATGTGCATGTTCATTATAGCTTTGGCAAGCGCACATTCACCTTTCCAGACACCTTCCAATCTGGATCTTATCTTTCCATCTCCACAGATCCAGTACACATCTCCTATGGAGTACACTTGGTTCTGAGTGAGGGATATATTCAGATTGCTGTATTTGTGACAATAACCTTTGGTGAAATTCTGTACATTCCTCCCATGTGTACTCCCCATGTAACATGTGTAGTTACCTGGATACCTGCCCCTGGGCGAGGATTTTTTAACAAAAGAGGGTATTTTGATTTCCATTCTGTACATGCACTGTGGTTATAAGACATATTAACAAAAAGAGTCAAAAAACATTCTTCAACACTTTCTGGTAACACTAGGGGTATGGTACCTAGGTGTGGCTTGGCAGCACCGCATATGTAACAGTTACTTTTATTCACAGAGGCTGCACTATATTTCATCCACTCCAGCCACAAATTAACATCAGAAAAACCCGTCCCCATGGCCAAAGTATCCTCATATGTGGGATTAGATATGGCCCTTAGGTTTTTTAGAGAAACTATATGCGGGGCTAGTGGGTTTTTGGAGACACCTGTGATGGGTTGGTATTCCTTAGACTTATACATATCTCTAAGTTTGAACATTTGTGTTACCTGAGAAGTCTCAGCTCCCCACATTTTATGGAAGTACCATCCCAATACATAATTTCCTTCATCATATTTACCAGGGTTGTCTATTGTCAATACAATTTTCATTTCCGCTGACCTTTTTTTGCAATAATTCAATGAGGAGGTGTCCACATAACACGTCCCTCTCTCAAGGAGTGTCATTCTAGTCAAAAGGGACTTAGAATTTTTATCCCTCCTTTTGAGGGCACTTTCTGGTTTATATCCCCATTCTGTCCCTGTATTCCATCCCACTGATCCCCAGTATCCACGACCTTTTCCCCAGTATGAGTCTGTTACACATATATAGGCCTGTCCTTCTACATAGTCGTTGGAACAATAGTTATAATATAAACATGTTTTCAATATATCACAAAGGCAAAAGGTGTAGGTAGCTACGTGAGTGTTAGATGAATTATACCAAAAGGTGATGACGCCGCCCTTGCTAGTTGCGGCTACTTCTCCCTTACTACTAATTGGTAAAATCAACAAGATTATTGAAGCAATCTTAGTCAGTACATTCAACCATTTCCCAGAAAGGGGTGAGGAGCTCATCATGTTGGAGGTCAGGGCTGTCTGCCCCCGTTAGTACCTCTGGGCCTTGTTGGAGGTCAGGGCTGTCTGCCCCCGTTAGTACCTCTTGTCCTTCTTCAAGGCCAAGGCTGTCTGCCTCCGTTCCTGCCTCCTCTCTTGTTCTCACAAGCTTCACTCGGGTGGCGTGGATCCAAGTTGGAGACTGTTCAGTCAGCACGGCTGTTCTGGTTACTGCGACCACGGTAGTGGGTTGGCCATATGCGAAGTCACCTTGGGATTTTCCTTTCTTCAGTGTTTTGATCACTACCTCATCCCCCACCCTGTATGGGTGGGTGGGTTCCTGTGGAAGAGAGGGAGACTTACAAGCAACTTTTTCCTCAGTTTTATTAAGAACCTGTATCAATATCATTGGGCGTCTTGCCCAGGGGGTGGGGAAAGGCCTTCCCATGAGTATCTGTAAGGATTCTCAATGCTGTTATATCCTACCCCCTCTTTGCAGACTAATCCTGTCTTAGGATTTTTCTGCAATACTGGATAACACCAGTCTTGCTGTTCCTGTTCAGTGGAATATCTTTGAAGATCAGTAAGCATTTGTGACATCTCAGGGGTTGGAGGTGCCAAACATGGCATCTCCCAATGGTTACATGGACCTGTGGGGTTGCATTTGGCCACTCGTTTCGCTACCTTATCTGCCAGCGCATTGCCCTGTGAGACATGATCCTTACCATCTGCTGCCGTGAATCCTCTCCTCTGTCAAATCATACCATGGTCCCACACTACCCCATGTGCGTACCTACTATCAGTATAAATGGTGACAGATCTATCAGTATGTAGAATACATGCTCTAGTGAGTGCAATGAGCTCAGCTGCCTGCTGTGTTGAGTGTGGATGTCCTTGAGTAGGCCTATAACATCATGTGTAGTGTGCAAAAATGGTGTAACGTTACATTGTGAAAGGAGTTGCCAACTCTACCATCATAGCACAGGCTGCAAGAGAACACAGACATGCCGGCATCCCTTGAACAGGGGTGGGCATTACCTTTGAGAAAAATACACAAGGATGCAACTTGCCTCCGTGTTCTTGTGTCAGTACACCCGCCATGGTTTTACAATTTTGTCGTGCAAACATGTGGATGTTTGTAGTCATGGAGGCCCAATCCAGGACTTGACATTAATGAACATTTCAGATAATCAAATGCATTGTACATTTCTGAAGACCATCTTATTAAATCAGGTTTGTCCTGCAGTGTTGCCTGTCTCAAGATATTATCATAGTAGGAACAGTCTGGGATCCATTGTCTGCAGTAGTTTATCATTCCAAGGAAGGATAGCATTTCCTTCTTGGAGTGCGGGGTGACCAATCCCGCTACAGACTGAACTCTCCCTGGACTGATCCTCCTTTCCCCCTTTTGAGGACAAACCCCAAGTATTCGACTTGCTGTTTACACCATTGCATTTTCCCTAATGACACTTTGTGTCCACATTCAAACAACCATTGTAACAGTGATATACCATCCTCAATGTTGGCCTCCACTGACATACTGCACAACAGTAAATCATCCACGTATTGCAACAACACGGAACCTTGGGGGGGTGCCATGGTTTTAACGTGGCTTGGAGGACTATGCTGTACACTACAGGTGAATCAGCACATCCCTAGGGCATTTCTGCCCCAGGTCAGTTGACATCTGTCAAAGGAAAAAGCAAAAATTAGTCTGGTCTTCTTGTCAACTGGGATAGAAAAGAATGCATTTTTCAGATCTATCACACTGAACCAAACAGCGTCTGCTGGAATGGCAGATAGTAATTGAGTGATGTCAGGTACAACAGGGGCTATAGGCACAATGATGTTGTTGATGGCCCTTAAATCCTGTACAAAGCGGGTAGCACCATCTGCCTTTGTCACTGGATTCACGGGCGTGCTGTAGGGTGAAATCACCTCTTCCAGGATTCCCTTTTGTAGGAATTCTTTTATCATTGGCCTAAGTCCATCAAGTTTCTCTTTTGGCAGTAGGAATTGTTTCTGGAACACTGAAATGACACCTGGTTTTACAGTAGCTTTGTAAGGTGTGCAATCTATGAATCCTGTGTCATATTCATTTGAAGACCATAATGCAGGGTTAATGTTATTAAGTTCTGGGTGGTTCTGTATGTTTGCAAGAATCAGTGGCACTGGTGTAGAGACTGAAATGAGATCTGAGTGTACTCTTATGCCCTGATTTTTGGCTGACACTTGTAAGTCAAGCTTAATGAACAAATCTTTACTTAACACACTTGAGGTTGCACTGCTATCTACCATGAATCCTTCTCTCAGTCATCTAAGTCCACCCCTTTTAGTCGGACGCTGTGGTCCATCTTCTGTCCGTGAGAACAGAGCTCTGATGTGAAGCACAACACTTAACATGTAACACATAACTTCAAACATTGAAACAAACAGATCTGACAATACAGACATAAACGCACAAAAGGCCCATAAAAACTTTTCATTGACTTCAATAATAAAAAAAATTTACAGCTTGATCAATGCTGTTGGCACCAATAAAAACCAAAAACTTCCAAGAAAAATAAAATAAAATTCTCAATGCGCATATTATATGAAAACAAATATTGTACTCCATACACATTCATATACATTTCATGTACTCATCTTCACAAAACAGCTCATAACCACGCCCTTACACATAAAAACTGAATTGCACACACAGCTCTCCTAAAGCATCCATTAGGGCTCTTTCACACTTTCAACTCCACTACAACTCAGAGCCACACCCATTCACATTCCACTGAATCATTTGTCTTCCAACCTAATCACACAATTGTCTTTGTTTCATCCCAAAACTTGCAGCACAGACAAACACAGCATTCCCGGAAACAGCCACACCACACAGAATTGCTGATGGTCTGTCGCTGTAAGACAATATACATGTTATAATCATAAAGTCATTTTGTTAAACCCAAATCATTTTATATGTCAGGTGTTCTTAGTTAATGTTGTACATATATAATAATTCTTGTTAAAAACTGGATTCTCACATTACACTGCTGGGGAAAGAAAATTATTGAACAATTTTTGTCTTCTATAATAATATTACACATATAACATCACTTACTCTGCAGGATTCCCTACTCCTTTGTATCATGTAATCCATATCCTAGGACGGGTCATGGTCAAAGTGTGGCCATGCTTCTTTGTCTCCCAGACAAAGACCCTTTATCATGTCCATGTGGTACGGGCTATTATCGCCGTCCCTGGGAAAAGGGGCTAGCAGCTTGCATGAACTCAGTCCATCCAGCTAAGTTATCCACCCATGGGTTAAATAGGAAGTAATTTGTGGGACTACACCGTGCAACATAAACTTTGCATGTTTCTCCCGTCTCAGGTTTGGGATGATTTGTTTTAGACCCTTGTGACCCCATTCCGTCTGATATTTTAATGATGCTACTTTCCTAGGACTGGCTGCACTGAAGCGTTAAGGATTCGACAAATTAATGCTGTCAACTAGGCAAAGGACTCAGGTCTGATCAGAAAATATCAGAGTGTCTCATCAAACATATAATTTGTTGCTTTGGTCTGCCGCTTGTGTTCACCTATCTGCGGGTTAATGGATTGCTCCCAGCCGGGGGTGGGGCGTATTGCAGACCTCCGCAACACAGTAAAACAAAAATGCAATGTCCTTAAAACTCTATGCAAATAGTGAACTTCAGTCCGTACACTTACCACCCGGACATCAGTATCCTTATATCAACTCTAATAATCTTATACTTTAAAACAACGTTAAAAGAGTCAAACAAAGCTCCATCCTTGTCTCTCTGAGACAATATTATGTAGTGCGCACTATATTTTCTCTGAGTGATCCTCACGGCGGACTCCCGGAGTCCCCGGGTCACTCCCCCAGACTCCCGGAGTCTGTACCCTGTATCCCTGATACAGTAATTATACTAGAAGTTGTAGGTTCTACTTACTAGATCGAGACGTGGTCCTCGGATCGGCCAGAGGACAATAACAGATGCCTTCCTTACCGAACACGAGGAAAACCTTCTCGATCCCCGGACATGAGCCCCCAAACTGATAGGAATCTCTGAGTCCCACTTGGTACCCCTCGCACCAAACTTCTAGTATCGGCTTGGTTTGAGTCCCTTTCTGACGTCAGGAGAGCGCTTCACTCAGTAGGTAACAAAAGACACAACAGTGATGTACTGAATGAACACTCTGAGGTTTATTTTTAATGCACACAGGTTATATAGAGGGGGCTTTACCCTCTTTATTAGCATATCATCGTATGTTATGTATTTAACCTATCATATTAACACGTTTCATTCTACGCTCAGAGAAATAGAAACAAAAACGGAACTTCCATATTAGGAATATTGTCCGGGAGTAGTGCCAAAGAGATAAGATTCAGGGTTACAGAGAATAGAAACCTTACAGTATATTAGTTTCACAGCAATCAGAGTTAGTACCTAACATAGAAACAAAACTTCAGCAAAAAGCAGAATTCATTTTGACATAATAATGAACATGGATTCCTTTCAGTCGTGGCTCAACTTTGTTTACCTGAGGTTTAAGAATTCCGCGCCCAATTACATACCCCAGGTACTTGGTCTCTTCTAACCCTATCGTGCACTTTTTTGGGTTAGCGGTTAAGCCAGCCTTCCTAAGGGAGTCAACTACAGCCTGTACTTTAGGTTGGGGACTTTCCCAGTCGGTGCTATGGACAACGATATCATCCAGGTACGCCGAAGCGTACCGACGATGTGGACGGAGTACAATGTCCATTAGCCTTTGAAACGTGGCGGGAGCGCCATGTAGACCATAAGGTAATACCTTGTACTGATACAGCCCCTCTGGTGTGATGAAAGACTTTTTTTCCTTGTCAGCCTCCGTCAAGAGTACCTGCCAGTACCCTTTGGTGAGGTCCAACACAGAAAAATACCGGGCTTGGCCTAACTTCTCAATAAGCTCATCTACTCGGGGCATGGGATATGCACTTCCTCCGCGATGGCTTGTCGCCGAGCCTCGGGTACCCTGTATGGTTTTAACTGGAAACCTGAGGCTCAGTGATAATGTCATGTCAGATTATGCACGTGCATCCAGGAAGGTCCGAGAACACATCCGTGTTCCAACTAACAAAGTCCCTGGCTTCCTGAGCCTGTTTAGAGGAGAGGCTGTCAGCAATTTTCACTGTGGCAGCCGCTTCCCTTGCTTCAGACAGAGGGACAGAATCCACTTCCCCTAGAAACCCTGGACGTGGGCTGTCTTCCGTACAGGTTTCCCTATCTTTCCAGGGTTTGAGCAGATTCACATGGTACACCTGCTCCGGCTTTCGCCTCTCCGGCTGATGTAACTTGTAATCTACCTCTCACATTTTTTCAAGTACCTCGTAGGGCCCCTGTCACCTAGCTAGGAACTTTCTGTCTACGGTAGGTACCAGCACCAATACCCGGTCACCCGGGTTAAAGTTTCAGACCCGAGCCTGCCGATTATAGACCCTACTCTGGGCTCGCTGCGCTGTCTCCATATGCTCCCTAACCAGAAGTAACACTGTTTCCATCCATCCTTGCATCTGGGTGACATACTCAACAACTCTTTTGTGCGGTGTGGGTGGTTGTTCCCACGCCTCTTTGGCCACGTCCAACAGACCGCGAGAGTGTCTGCCGTATAGCAGTTCGAAGGGCGAGAAGCCAGTAGAGGCCTGGGGAACTTCTCGCACTGCGAACATGAGATAGGGCAGAAGATCCCAGTCCCTCCCATCCTTTTTAACATTTTTTTTATGTTTGATTAAACCTCTCCACCAGGCCGTCCGTTTGCAGGTGATAGACGGACGTCCGCAACTGTTTTATGTGGAGCATCTTACAGAGTTCTCTCATGACCTTGGACATAAAAGGGGTGCCTTGGTCAGTTAGAACCTTTTTAGGCAGACCCACTCGGGAAAACATCTCCATTAACTCCTTAGCTCTGAGTTTGGCTGATGTATGACGCAGTGGCACAGTCTACGGGTACCGAGTGGCATAGTCAAAGATGACCAAGATGTGTTGGTGCCCTCTAGCGGATTTCAGTACTTGGCCTATGAGATCAATAGCGATCCGCTCGAATGGAACCTCAATCGGTAGAGGGACCAGGGGACTATGAAAATGTGGCTGGGGGTGGTTATATGGCAAGACTTGCAATACTCTTCCACCTCTCTGAACACACTGGGCCAGTAGAACCGCTGTAGAATCGGGTCCTGTGTTTTCTGCTGGCCCAGGTGTCCCCCAAGAACATGTTGGTGGGCTACCTCCAACACGAGCTTGCGATACGCCTTGGGCACCACCAGCTGTTCAATATGTTCACCCCGTAGTTGATTTATCCGGTACAGCATCTCCTGTTGAACCACAAAACGTGGGAACATAGACTCGGCCCCCTGTTGTTGCGGCTCACCCTCAACTATTACCACATTTTCCGAGGCTCGAGACAGAGTTGGGTCCTGGTGCTGTGCTGTACCAAAATTATCCCCAGAGACATTGAGGTCTGCCAGCTCAGGACCCGGCAGCAAGTCCTCCACGTCTCCCACCATCACACTTAGCGGGGTTTTCTCACCCTCTTCCACCGAAGTCCCGGTCACCCCTACTGCTGGCCCTTCTGACTCAGTTTCCCAGGGTTTTGGTCTCCCCCCTGAGCCGAGCCACTCTGCTAGGGTTACATCTGTCTCCCGGGTATCGGTAACTTTCGTATCCGGCCATAGTGCCGGAAAACGGGGGAAGTCTCTCCCAATTATTAACTCATACGGTAACTTTGTGGCGATGGCCATCTCATGCGTCCACCTGCTGGCCACTGTTGACAGAGAGAACAGGGCGGTGGGATAGTCCTTTAAGTCCCCATCAATGCAGAAAACGCAGACTTTTCGGCCAGTATACTTGGCGGGCCGCACCAGGGCAGCTCTTACCAGGGACACCAGGCTCACCGAATCCAGCAGTGCCACCGCCAGAGTGTCCCTCACTTCCACCTGGCACAGGTGACCAGTGATGGCAAGTTCGCCGTGCTCGCCCACGAACACATGCAGGCTGCCATCTTAACTCACAAGTCCGGCGATGCACAGGTAAGCCCATATATATAATTATTGCAAGTAATGGATGTAGAGTAGTGTTGATCGAGCACCAAACTGCTCGGGTGCTTGAGTAGAACACCTCGGGATGCTTGGGTGCACCCGAGCATAATGGAAGTCAATGGGAAAACCGGAGCATTAAACCAGGCACCCCATGCTCTGAAAAGGGGAGGATGTCTGATTCACATGAAAAGGTCAGAAATTGATGGAAATACCACTGAAATGGTTCAGGAACAGCATAGGGAGGATGTCTGGATGCATCTTGGACTCCCAGGTCGCTGCTGGGAACGATGTTGTCTGAGTAGTACGGCAATTTTACAGACTGACAATAATGTGCACAAAACCGAAGATAAAAATCTATTTTAGAGGAAAGATTGTTAGGAAACATTCTTTCCTGTTTACTTGTATATAAAGTGCAAGTTCTACCAAAAATTACAAGGAAGAGGCACTCCGATACAAACTGTATACCACATAAAGGAGCGCCTCATTCACATTGTGGTACAATTGTTCAGGTAGTGGGACTCCTACACTTATAAAGCCTATGCAATAAGTGAAAGGGATTCCAAAAATTACAAGGAACCGGCACTCCAATACACCCTTTATTACACACCCTTGAAAAATTAGAATTGCTGGCCTGCTGGTGACCCTCAAAAACATTAGGAGCAGGGGCCTGCTGGTGACCCTCTAAAACATTAGGGGCGAGGGCCTGCTGCTGATCTGACCATCTAAAACATTAGAGGTGAGGGTCTGCTGCTGAGCTGACTCTCTAAAACATTAGGGGTTAGTGCCTGCTGCTGAGCTGGCCATTGAAAATTTTATGGTTGAGGGCCTGCTGCTGAGCTGACCATCGAAAAAATTATGGTTGAGGGTCTGCTGCTGAGCTGACCATCTAAAACATTAGGGGTGAGGGTCTGCTGCTGATCTGATCATCTAAAACATTATGGGTGAGTGCCTGCTGCTGATCTGACCATGGAAAAAATTATGGGCGAGGGCCTGCTGCTGAGCTGACCATCTAAAACATTAGGGGCGAGGGCCTGCTGCTGAGCTGATCATCTAAAACATTAGGGGCGAGGCTCTGCTGCTGAGCTGACCATCTAAAACATTAGGGGCTAGTGCCCGCTGCTGAGCTGACCATCGAAAAAATTATGGTTGAGGGCCTTCTGCTGAGCTGAGCATCGAAAAAATTATGGCTGAGGGCCTGCTGCTGAGCTGACCCTCTAAAACATTAACGACTAGTGCCTGCTGCTGATCTGACCATCTAAAACATTATGATTGAGGGCCTTCTGCTGAGCTGAGCATCGAAAAAATTATGGTTGAGGGCCTTCTGCTGAGGTGACGATCGAAAAAATTATGGTTGAGGGCCTGCTGTTGAGCTGACCCTCTAAAACATTAGCCTAATAAACATGTTGATATGATGGAGGAGGAGAAGGAGGACGAGAAAAGAAAGAATGAACCATATACCCTTTTTTGTGGTGGAAGGGGTGCATGCGAATACAGTATATTCAATATACCATAAAATACACATTTAAAGTGCCTTTATGTTCAGCCGCTTTCCGCTGGTGGAGTAGAGAAGTCAGGGGCAATTCAGGCCTTGTTCAATTTGATAAGTGTCAACCTTTTAGCATTTTCAGTTGACAGGCGGATGCGCTTATCAGTTATTATGCCCCCAGCAGCACTAAATACCCGCTCTGACAAAACGCTGGCGGCAGGGCAGGCCAGCACCTCCAAGGCGTAGAGCGCCAGTTCGTGCCACGTGTCCAGCTTGGACACCCAATAGTTGTAAGGCACAGAGGGATCATTGAGGATGCTGACACGGTCTGCTACGTACTCCTTCACAATCTTCCAAAACTTTTCTCTCCTTGTGACACTAGGCCGCGCATCAGGGTGAGGTTGCTGGCTGGGTGTTATGAAACTGTCCCAGGCCTTGAAGAGTGTTGCCTTGCCTCTGTTGGAACTGCTGTGTGTTCCCCTCGTCTTCACTACTCGGTTGCCCAAGGAACTACGTACTCTGCTGCCAGCGTTGTCAGCTGGAAATTTTTGGAGCAATTTTTCCACAAGGACCTTCTGGTATTGAACCATTTATCTAGTCCTCTTCACCACAGGAATGAGAGATGAGAAGTTCTCTTTGTAGCGGGGGTCGAGAATGGTGAACAACCATTAATCGGTGTTGGCCAAAATGCGTATAAAGCAAGGAGCACGGGAAAGGCAGCATAGCATAAAGTCAGCCATGTGTGCCAGAGTCCCAACAGACAAGACTTTGCTGTCCTCATCAGGAGGATGACTCTCAATCTCCTTATCCTCCTCTTCAGCCCATCCACGCTGAATAGATGGAAAAAACCTGCTGTGGGTACTACCCTCTGTAGCGTAGGCAACCGTCTCATACTCCTCCTCATCATCCAATTCGCCCTGATAAGACGAACGGAGGGTGGTCTGTCTATCACCCTATGTACTGTCTTCCCCCATTTCCACCTATTCCACATGCAAAGCATCCCCCTTTATTGTGAGCGAGTGTTTAAGTAGACACAGAAATGGGATCGTTACGCTGATAATAGCGGCATCGCCGCTCACCATCTGTGTTGATTCCTCAAAGTTGCGTAAAACCTCACAGAGGTCAGACATCAATGCCCACTCGTCGCTTGTAAAGAGCGGAAGCTGACTGGAAAGGCAACAACCATGTTGCAGCTGGTATTCCACTACTGCCCTCTGCTGGTCACAAAGCCTAGCCAAGATGTGGAAAGTGCAGTTCCAGCGAGTGCTCACATTGCGCAACAGTCGGTGATCTGGCAATTGCAAGCGCTGCTGCAGCATTTCCAGACCAGCGGCAGCTGTAGATGACTTTCGGAAATGGGCACACATGCGGCGCACCTTCACCAGTAGTGATGAGCGGCAGGGGTCATATTCGAATTCGCAATATTTCGCGAATATTTTGTAGAATATTCGTAGAATATTCGCAAATTCGAATATTCGTTATATTCTACGATTTTTTTTACTCAAAAAATCGGCAAGGTAATGCTCGTGTAATATGCGAATTTTCCTATTCGAATTTTCATAGCGAATTTTTAAACTTTTAGACAAAGAATATTATAGCACTATATTAGCTAAATTGCTCTATATTCGGGTTTTTTTCCGAATATTCGCTATATTGCTATAACTTAGTTTTTTCGAATATTCGTAATATTCTAAAACAAGAATATATAGCAATATAGCGAATATTCGAAAAAAAATAATATAGAGCAATTTAGCTAATATAGTGCTATAATCTTCTTTGTCTAATAGTTGTAATTTTTTTCTCATCTGAAGTTCAGATTGGAAAAAAAATTACAACTATTAAAAAAAAGATTATAGCACTATATTAGCTAAATTGCTCTATATTCGTTTTTTTTTTTAATATTCGCTATATTGCTATAACTTTGTTTTTTCGAATATTCGCTATATTGCTAAAGCAAGAATATATAGCAATATAGCGAATATTCGAAAAAAAAAAGAATATAGAGCAAAATTCGCAAACAACACTACTCCTAAAGTCAAGTATATTGCAGCCTTCTTATTGGCCCACAAGCTAGAAGCAGGGAGGGGTCATGTGTACTGATTAAAAAAAAAACAAATATAAAAAAAATATATAATAATCGAATATTCGAAATTACGAATATATATCACTATATTCGAAATATTCGCAAATTTTCGAAGTACCTACAGTACAGACCAAAAGTTTGGACACACCTTCTCATTCAAAGAGTTTTCTTTATTTTCATGACTATGGAAATTGTAGATTCACACTGAAGGCATCAAAACTATGAATTAACACATGTGGAATTATATACATAACAAACAAGTGTGAAACAACTGAAAATATGTCATATTCTAGGTTCTTCAAAGTAGCCACCTTTTGCTTTGATTACTACTTTGCACACTCTTGGCATTCTCTTGATGAGCTTCAAGAGGTAGTCCCCTGAAATGGTTTTCACTTCACAGGTGTGCCCTGTCAGGTTTAATAAGTGGGATTTCTTGCCTTATAAATGGGGTTGGGACCATCAGTTGCATTGAGGAGAAGTCAGGTGGATACACAGCTGATAGTCCTACTGAATAGACTGTTAGAATTGGTATTATGGCAAGAAAAAAGCAGCTAAGTAAAGAAAAACGAGTGGCCATAATTACTTTAAGAAATGAAGGTCAGTCAGTTAGCCGAAAAATTGGGAAAACTTTGAAAGTAAGGGCTATTTGACCATGAAGGAGAGTGATGGGGTGCTGCGCCAGATGACCTGACCTCCACAGTCACTGGACCTGAACCCAATCGAGATGGTTTGGGGTGAGCTGGACCGCAGAGTGAAGGCAAAAGGGCCAACAAGTCCTAAGCATCTCTGGGAACTCCTTCAAGACTGTTGGAAGACCATTTCAGGTGACTACCTCTTGAAGCTCATCAAGAGAATGCCAAGCGTGTGCAAAGCAGTAATCAAAGCAAAAGGTGGCTACTTTGAAGAACCTAGAATATGACATATTTTCAGTTGTTTCACACTTGTTTGTTATGTATATAATTCCACATGTGTTAATTTATAGTTTTGATGCCTTCATAGTCATGAAAATAAAGAAAACTCTTTGAATGAGAAGGTGTGTCCAAACTTTTGGTCTGTACTGTATATTCGGGATAAAAATTCGAAATTCGAATATTCGTGATCAACACTATTCACCAGTAGCTCAGGCAAATTAAGGTAGGTTTAGAAAACCTGCTGAACCACTAAGTTGAATACGTGGGCTAGGCATGGTATGTGTGTGAGCTTGCTGAGCTCCAAAGCCGCCACCAAGTTACGGCCATTATCAGACACAACCATGCCTGGTTGTAGTTTTAGTGGCTAGAGCTACAGCTCAGTCTAATCCCTTATACCCACAACTCTGCGGCGGTGTGCTGTTTGTCACCTAAACATATTCGTTTCAGCACGGCCTGTTGCCGCTTCCCCACTGCAGTGCTACACTGCTTTCAGCTACTGACTGATGTCTGACTGGTGCTGCAAGATGATAATTCAGAAGTGGAAGTGGAGGAGGAGGTGGAGGAGAAAAAGGGGGGTTGCAGCCACTAATGTACGTGGTGGCGGAAATAGGGCCCCAATCCTTGGCGTCGGTAGCACCTGTACCATCCCAAGGTAAGACTCGCTCCCAGCCTCCACAACGTTCACCCAGTGTGCCCTCAGGGAAATGTAGCATCCCTGGCCACAATCACTTGTCCATGTGTCAGTGGTTAAGAGGAACTGCTTTGTACGTAGAAAGCAAAAACGTCCCACAGCGCAAAAAACACCTGACCCTGGTGACCTGTGGACGTTTTTTTGCGCCGTGGGACGTTTTTGCTTTCTTCGTACTACTTACCTTCTTGGGGATCCCAGGCATCTCCGATAAGAAGACTCCTCTTGATCCTGTGGCTGCAGACCGCCATTTCCAGGTGTTCAGGTCCTTCTGATGAGCGTTTACTAGAGTTGTGCCTAACATTTGCACAACCTTACAAGGTGAGCCTTGCAATTTATTATTCTTTTATCCTTTGGTTCTCGCAGAATTACCCTATGGTGCGCACATCTGTTTAATTACAGTACAAACCAAGCCTGCTTATCCAATAACTGCTTTGGTCAGGGCACGGGTGATGTTACGGGACACATGGTGATGAAAAATAGTGGCGGCTGGGGACTGATTAACGAGGGACCGCCATCAGGCTGTAGAAAGCCTCAGTGTCCCCAAGCCTAAATGGCAACAATTCCAGGGCCAGCAATTTGGAAAGGTGCACATTTAGTGCTATGGCCTGTGGGTGGGTGGCTGGGTATTTGCGCTTTCGTTCTAAGGCCTGGGTGTAACGGCATACAAGGGAATGCTCCAAACTCCGAACGGAACCTCACGAATAGCTGCTAGCAGACGAATAGGAAATGCACCCAAGCGGCTTACACTCCTAGCAATCAGTCTCTAACAGCATACAGTGAATCCCCCCAAGAACGAGACGAGGCTCTGTGTTGAGGGTCAAGCAGTGGTCACCCAGAGCTGTGCGTTTTATTGATCTTATATAACATTGGTACACATCAGTACCACCCACAGGGTTTTGTAAAAACAACCAATAACCACGTACAATACAGTAAAACACTCCCACACAAAATCCTCCCCTCTGCTGTGATATAATTATGGTACAATGGGTTGATGTAATTATCACAGGCAGGAGAATACACAATGTACTCTGTCCTGGAGACAACCGAGGAGTAAATCAATTATCTCTCAGGACAAAGGGAAATCGCCATACACATGTGGAGACAATAGGACAGACATCACCACGCAAACATACAATGTCCCACCCTTTACAGTACACATAGACATTTAACATATCCCAAAATGGCACGAATTAGACCAGGGGTTCAAAAGTTATTAAACGTCCTTTGTGAACAAAGGAAGCATGGCTGATGAGAGGGCCCATAATCCTGGGGCAAGATGCTGGCAACCAGGCCCCTCCAAATCCCAGTGGTGAGGTTAGTTTCGCCACACTGGGTTATGGACATCTGTACGCTGCGCTGGGACACAGAAGTGGATGTGCTAGCTGATGGTGCTTGCGAAGGTCCAGGTGCAGGGTGGGAGGCATCCGGGCCTGCATCTTGGACAGCGGATTGGCCAGCATGTAACTGTCACGGCCATGGCTATGACCGTGACTCCTCAACCGCATGCGGTTGTCAGCGGTTTAGTTTGATTGTCAATCACAGGTGAGGGCTGACTCCCTGGACATGAGTGCCACCCATGTCGTTGCCTGCGGCAACAGCCACAGTGTGTGTGTTGTTTGGACACTTCTCCTTTTAAGTGTGTGTTTCCCTTCTTTGGTGCTGGAAGGGTTAACTCCCTTCCCAGTGTGTGTGTGTGTTTCACTGGGTGTGTCTGACTGTGGGGTGTGGCTTCTTGGCCTATATAGCCTCACTGTTTTCCCAGGGCTGCAGGTTGCTTCAGCCATGCTTAGCTGTAGCAGCATCCTGTGTTTTATACCTGCCAGTGAGAGCCACCGCTGTGGTCATAACCATAATGTCACAACCTACGCTAAATTGCTAAAATTTTACAGACCCAAAAGTCCTGTTAAGGACTATTGTGTGTGGCAGCAATATAAATATTTAGCGCATCCTGCACTAAATAACGTGCAATAGTTAGGCCGCTGCAGACAGCGACATTATCTGCGCTACATCTCCTGTGTAACGTGTGCGCATCCCAAAAAAATCTGTGACATCCAGTGTACTTTTTCCGTATACGGTGTCCCCTGCGAACAGTGACATTAGCTGCGCTACATCTCCTGTGTAATGTGTGCACATCCAAGAAATATCAGTGACATCCAGTGTACTTTTTCTGTAGATGGTGTGCGCTGTGGACAGTGACATTGCCTGGGGTACATCTCCTGTGTAACGTTTCTACATCCCAAATACCTGGGACATTCTCTGTAATTTTTTATTAGCCGATGGTGACATCAGGGACATTATCTGCGGTATTTCTTCTTTGTAACGTTTCCACATCCAAAATACCTGTGACATTCCCTGAAATTTTGTTTTAGCCGCTGGTGACATCAGCGACATTATCTGCGGTATATCTCCTGTGTGACGTTTCCACATCCCAAATACCTGTGATATTCCCTGTAATTGTATATTAGCTAATGCTGACATCAGCGACATTATCTGCGGTATTTCTCCTGTGTAATGTTTCCACATCCCAAATACCTGTGACATTCCCTGTAATTTTTTATTAGCCACTGGTGACAGCATTGACATTATCTGTGGTATATCTCCTGTGTGACGTGTGGCAGGCGCAGCACTATGTAGTTCCTTTTGCGCTGTGGCATTAGAATTTTGATATATCTGACTTTTGTCTAACCAGACTGTCTATTACTCTGTAATTCTTCTAGCGACAATCTATGGAAACAGTAGGTTTAAAGAGCACACCAAATTACTTCTTTATTAACTTCATCTTTTCTTCATATATAACACTGCCGCCTCTGCAGCAGATAGTCCATGTACAAAACACATGTTGAAAATATATCACAAAATGGCGTTATGCATAGGATGGTGGTTCAACTGTTCAATATTGTCATTCAAGATAAAATGGTGGATATATTTCTCTCTTGAGTATCCGTACTCTCACTTTAAGTTATTTAAGCACTTTATGATCTCTCTGAGAGGTATATCTGAGGTCTAACTAATAGTTATACTTGCAGTATGCAGTGACTATTTGCAGATTGGTTGAGTATGATCTGGTATGGTTGTATGCAATTTGGATTGCAATATGGAATCTGAATACTTGCAATTGTATGCTTGCAATTTATAGCTTGCAATTTGTATTTGCAATTGTATGGTTGCAATTGGTGGAACTGTAAGTAAACACATATATATCTAGTTCAGTATTCAGTTCTAATCACTATACTAACAGTAGCAACATTATATAACTATTTTAAATACCTATTTTGGCCTCTCTGCTTCCATAAAAACACAGCTCTCAGTGGAGTGAATGTCTCTTCAGCTCCTGTCTCTGGTGAATAATGATTCTAGCAGCTCCTGCTAGGGGAATTCACAGACAGGCTGTGTGTGAGGCTGGCTGGGATTGGTGAAAACTCTTGCTGTGTGAGAAGCTGGCTGTGATTGGTCTAGACTTCTGCTCAGCAACAACAGATTAACACTATGCTTTCTGTTGTTTCTGCTGTGTCACTGAGCTTACCTTACATTACAATACAAAATGAATCTTAAAGGCATATTATCTTTTTCTGCTTCCGTGAACACAAAATATAACAGTTATATGACATCCAAAACATGAAGTCACTGTAAATAACTCTGCTTTTGTCTTTAACACATAAACATAGTAACTGTATTAAGGTTATTAGCAGATTATGCTGTATACACATACAAGCTATTCTAGCAACCTAGGACAGGTCTTAGCTGGCCAGCTACACTCCCACCAAAATTACCTATAATTCTATGTTCTTAGTGGTAGGACTTGAACATGAATTTGAGGAATTTGCCATCAGGTTCTCAACTTCCAAGTGTCTTTTATCACTCTCAAGTAGAACAACTAATGTCTGTATAGGACGTTCCAACTTTAGTGGAGTAGTGAGACGTTTTCATTTTTTTGTCAAGTTTTGAGTCTCCTATTTGTAACAGCACTCTTCTCACTAGTCTATATTCATCCTTTTGAACTTCTAGAACTTTGGCCAATTTCCATTGACTTCTAGGTAAATCTTCTTCTTTCACTAACACTATGTCACCAACTTTGACATTTCTTCTGGGTGTTTGCCATTTACTTCTTAGCATAAGATTGGCTAAGTACTCTTTCCGCCATCTATTCCAAAACTGATCTGATAGATATTGAACTCTTCGTCATCTCCTTTTAGCATATAAATCCTCTTTGGTGAACTTGCCAGGTGGTGGGTGTATGTAATCAGACTTAAGGTGAAGTAGATGGTTAAGAGTTAAAGGGTCCAAACTTGTTGGATCATTGATGTTATCAACTGTAAGTAGACGACTGTTAACAATAGACATTACTTCATAGAATAGGGTCCTAAGTGAAGCATCATCTATTCTTTCGGCGTTCTTTTTCAGCACTGAACTTAACACATTTCTCACAGTTCTGATTTGTCTTTCCCAAACTCCTCCTGTATGGCTTGCATGTGGAGCATTCATATAAAAATCACACAGTTTCTCTAACAAATACTCAGTTACTTTTTCTTTATTGATCTTTTTTAGAGCTTTCTTCAATTCATTCTTTGCTCCGACAAAATTAGATCCTTGGTCAGATCTAAGCTCTCTGACGGTATCTCTGATGGCTATGAAACATCTTAAGGCATTGATGAATGCGTCAGTAGACATATCTTCTAACATTTCCAGGTGAATCGCTCTGGAACTCAGACATGTAAATATTAGTCCATATCCCTTGTACTCCTTGCGGTTCTGTTTGGTGATGAATGGCCCAAAGCAATCCATTCTGCTATAAAGAAATGGTGGTGATGGGTTTACACGATCTGCCGGTAAATCTGCCATTCTTTGCTCTTCGGTAGGTCTACATGCCTTTCTGCAGACTACACATTTACTTATATACTTTGCTATAACTTTGCTTCCTTTCACAATCCAGTAACCATCTTCTCTCAAACAGCTTTGGGTAAAGCTTCTTCCTTGATGCAAGGATATGTTGTGGTAGTGATCAATAATCAATCTTGTGAAGGTAGAGTTTTTGGGTAGAATTGCTGGATGCTTCACTCTGCTAGGTAACGATGCATTTTCCAGTCTCCCTCCCACCTTCAGTATACCATTCTGCAGTACAAGCTTGTACAATGGGTGGTTGTTTGGAAGCCTTTTAGGTTCTTGACTAAGTCTCTTTAACTCTTCACTGTAGAATCTCTGTTGAATGAGTCTTATGACTGTTTCTTCAGCTTTCATCCTTTCTTCTACATTCAACAATTCCTTCTTTATGATTCCATTTGCCAAACGTTGAATTCGAGCTACTACGTTTATGACTGTATTCCATTTTGAACATCTGGCTAGTCTTTCAAGTATATCATCTTGACACTTGGCAGCAGTGCTCAATGTTTTTACAACTTTTACTTCTGGATCACCCATAGACAATTCTGTGTAACCTTTACTGGGCATTATTTCCTTTTCCCAAAGGAACTCTGGACCGGTGAACCAGTTAGAATTTTTCAATTCTGTTACATTCAGGCCTCTTGAAGCATGATCTGCTGGGTTATGCTTTGTGTCAATGTGATGCCAATGTTCCGGATTTGTTATTTCCCAAATTTTCTCAACTCTGTTGGTGACAAAGATATGGAATCTTTGAGTTTCGTTGTTTATGTATCCTAGGACAACTTGTGAGTCTGTCCAAAAATATTCTTCATCTATTTTCAATTCCAATTCTTCTCTCAGAAACATGCTTACTGATGCTGAAACTACGGCTGCTGTCAGTTCAAGTCTTGGTATTGTCTGAATACTGGTAGGTGCAACTCTGGCCTTCCCCATAACCAGGGCACAGTGTATCTTTTCTTCTCCTATTACTCTGATGTAGGAGTACTGACCATAACTACTGGCATTTAAAAAATGATGAAGTTCTATTCTCTTGTACTTTCCAAAATCACGAGGTACAAAACATCTGGATATCCGAACTTCTCTTAAGTTTTGCAAGTCTCTTATCCAACTCTTCCACCTTGGCCTCAAATTTTCAGGTATGGGCTCATCCCATCCTAATTTCTTTCTGCATAATTATTGCAGTATTTATTTTGCTCTGAGGATTACTGGGGCCAAGAATCCCAATGGATCAAATTTAAAAGCCACTGCTGAAAGAATGGTTCGTCTAGTTACAAATTTCTCTTCAATAGATACTTCAAAGAAGAACTTGTTGTTCTCTCCATTCCATCCCAATCCAAGTACGTTCTGAACTGGAAGATGATCATAATTGAGATCTACATTTTCATTGTTGCTGCACATTCAGAGTCACTGATGGATTCCAGTACCTCTCTGTTGTTTGAGATGAATTTGTAAAGGCGCAGGTTTCCTCTTGCCCATAACTCTTGGCTTTCTTTCACTAGTTTGATTGCAGATTCTGTGGACTCTAGACTTATAAGACCATCATCAACATAAAAGTTTTTCTTCAGAAAATTTGCTGCTGAAGGGCAATCCTTTTCATTCTGATTAGCTAGGTACTTCATACCATAATTGCCACAACCTGGAGATGATGCTGCTCCAAACAAGTGTACTTTCATTCTGTATTCTGCTGGCTCTGTATCTGTATCTGTATCTCCATCCTCCCACCATAGAAACCTCAGGAAGTCTCCATCTTAATTTTTCACATGAAACTGGTGGAACATCTTTTTAATGTCACACATGACTGCTACAGGATACTTTCTGAATCTACAGAGTACTCCAGGCAGAGCGTATGTAAGATCTGTTTCATTTTAGTAGATGATCATTCAATGCAACATCATTGTACTTTGCTGAGCAATCAAATACTACTCTAATCTTATCTGGTTAATTGAGTGGTAAACACCTTGATGTGGGATGTACCACACTTCTCCTTTAGGTTGGTTATTAACTTTCTCTGCATATCCTTCTTTGAGGATGCCTTCCATTAATTTCAAATAATCCTGCTTGAATTTGGGATCTCTTCCCATCTTTTTCTTCAAACATTTCAATATTGCTAGGGCAAGATTTCTGTTATTTGGCAGACGAGGTCATTCTCTAAAAGGTAAGGGCATTTCAAGATGACCTTGTTGATTCTGCAGAATATTTTCTTCTAGAGTGTGTACGAACTTTATGTCTTCTTGGGATACACACTTTTCTTTTGAACTTATATCTGCAAAGTCGGATTCAAGGATCTTGATTACTTTTGCTGCACTTATAGTTGGTAACTCTTGGACAGATATTTGTTGAGTTTACTATCTGCTGTTTTCCTCCAACAACACTCCATCCCAGATCAGTTTAAACAGCATAGGGTTCACCCTTATCAACAGTCCGACACAAAACTCCTTCAGTGGGGACATTTCATCAGATATGACAGATAGGTGCTCCCATTCATTGGCTGTTTTACAGGTAGGTATGCGATATTGATCTAGAGGTATATCGTCTTTTGTATAAGCTGGGGATAGATCTAATGTGCAGTTTGAATAAAGTCCTCTAACTCTCAGTCGTTTGACCCTTTGACTGTTAACTAATGTGTCTCTCCCCGTCATTGTGGTGAGTTTGAGCATCACTGGTTCTGTAACCACTTGTAATTTCTTCCAGATTTCTTGATCAATTAAGGTGAAATCACTCTGGGCATCCAGTAGCACATAGGCGTATACCTTCTTGTTCCTCCCTTTAGGATTTAATATGCACACTGGTACAACCATTGATGTGACATTGCTTTCTCCTTTCCTCACTATGCATGAGAATACCAATACTTTCTTTCCTTCCTCAGTATCTTTAGGTATTGAGGATTTATCTTTCTTTAAAACATTCTTCATGTAGTGGTGTAGGATGGCGTCCTTTCCAAAAGCTGCATGTGGCCTTTTTCTTACACTCCTTAGTAACATGGCCTTTTCTTAGGCATCCGAAACAGAGTTGGTTATCCAGCACAATTTTTTTCTTTTCTTCTGGGGACTTCGCCTTCAATTGCTGGCACTTATGTATGGAGTGGTTCTCTCCACAGAACATACACTTGAAGGTAGTCTAAATATTTGTCGGTTCTGTCTCTCTACTGATCCCAGTAGTGACTTTGAACTTGCTCTCGTAGGTATCTGGACCTTTAGCTGCTGTGTTGGTTGCAAAGCTAGTTGCTCTTGCACGTCTTATCTCTCTTGCAGGCCTTTCTTCTAAGGATTTTAAGACATAAGATGATGTTACTAGATTACATGCTATCCATGCTTCCTCATTGACGAACTCGGAGAACTCTTTAAAACTTGGGAATTTCTTACCTAGATCTAACTGTTCAGTCACATAGCAATTTCATCTAGAAGCCACTTCTTCAGGTAGCTTAGCATCCTGTGGTTTTCTAGATAGTCGTTCAAGACTTCCAGCCCTTGAACATGTGGGATGGCATTGCTGCATGCTTGCAGGAAGTCACCATACTTTTGGAGTCTGAAGTGTTCTTTAGGACCTATTTTGGGCCAGTTATTCAGTTTCTCTCTAAAGGCTCTTTGTACTAAGAAAGGATGACCATATCTTGCATTCAATTTTTCCCAAGCTTGTTTGTAGGCTTCTTCGTCTTTTCTATAGAAGTTACCTTCAAGAACTTCCTTGGCTTCTCCATCAACATATCTCTGAAGGTAGAATAACTTGTCAACTGGACTGAACCAATGATGCTCAATGATCATTTCAAAACTTGCCTTCCACTCTATGAACTTCAGTACGTCTCCTGAAAATACAGTGGGTTCCAGAAAATATAACAATTATATGACATCCAAAACATAAAGTCACTGTAAATAACTATGCTTTTGTCATTAACACATAAACATAGGAACTGTATTAAGGTTATTAGCAGGTTTAGCTGTATACACATATAAGCTATACTAGCAACCTAGAACAGGTCTTAGCTGGCCAGCTACATGACATTTCCACATCCCAAGTACCTGTGACATTACCTGTAATTTTTTATTAGCCGCTGGTGACATCAGTGACATTATCTGTGGTATTTCTTCTGTGTGAAGTTTCCGCATCCCAAATACCTGTGACATTCCCTGTAATTTTATATTAGACGTTGCTGACATCAGCAACATTATCTGCGGTATTTCTCTGGTGTAACGTCTCCACATTCCAAATACCTTTTTTTTTATATTTTTGCACATACACTTACAAATCCTACGCTACTGTACGTGTGACATACTTTCAAGCATATATAACATTTAATATGAAGAAGGCGAGCAGTAAGGGACAGGGAAGTGGCCGTGATGCTGATGGTGCATGGAGAGGCCGTGGCCTTGGGCCCGTTGAAACCATGCCTGCTGCCAGAGCACAAGAAAAACAATCATTCACGATACCTAGCTTCATGTCCCAGTTTACAGGGTGGTGCAGGGCAGCGCTCTCGAAGTCAGACCAGTGCGACCAGGTGGTCGGTTGGATTGCAGCAGATAATGCTTCCAGTCGGTTAAGTACCACCCTGTCTTCCACCACGTCCAGTCTCAGTAGCCAAGAATCTGGTCAAAACAATCCTCACCCTGATCCTTCTTCCTCCCACCATGGAAAGTCTTGCCAAACAAGTGATCCCACACTCGGATATTCTGAGGAGCTCTTTTTAGCGCCATTCCTTCATTTGGGCCTCTCGACAAGCCCGCTTTAAGAGGGACATGAGATCTTGTGCCCTGATTCCCAAACTCTTGAGCATCCACAGTCACAAGAAGATGACGGTGGGGAACGGCAATTAGTGTTTCACGAGGTGGATGCTGATGATGAGACACAGTTGCCAATAAGTCAACGGCAATTAGTGTCTCAAGAGCTTGATGATGAGGATGAGACATAGTTGTCAATAACTGAGGTTGTTGTTAGGTCAAAAAATCAGGAGGATGAGCAGAGTGAGGAAGTGGAAGAGGAGATGGTGGACGATGAAGTCACTGACCCAACTTGGGAAGGTGGCAAATCGAGCGAGGACAGCAGTACAGAGGGGGAGGGATCTGCAGCACTGCAACAGGCTGGAAGAGGCAGTGGGGTGGCAAAAGGGAGAAGGCGGGCCACACCAAACAGGCCCGCAACTGTTCCCCGGAGCACACACTTGCGGAAATCAACTTGCCAAGGGGTAGGTGTTCCACAATATGGCGCTTTTTTGAGGAAAGTGCAGACAACAAAAGAATTGTAATTTGCAACCTTTGCCATACAAAAATGAGCAGGGGTCGTGAACACTAGCAACCTCACCACCACCAGCATTATCCGCCACATGGCATCAAACAACCGTAATAGGTGGGCCGAACGCCTGGGTCCGCAATCTGTGTCTGCAGGTCACATCACTGCCACCTCCTTCCCTGTGTTACGTGCTGGCCTGGATGCCTCTCACCCTGCACCTGGACCTTCGAAAGCACCATCAGCGACCACATCCACTTCCGTGTCCCAGCGCAACGTACTAATATTTTTACCCCAGGCATTTGAACGCAAGCGCAAATACCCAGCCAGCCACCCGCCCACAGGCCGTAGCACTAAATGTGCAACTTTCCAAATTACTGGCCCTGAAAATGTTGCCATTTAGGCTTGTGGACACTGAGGCCTTCTGCAGCCTGATGTCGGCGGCCGTCCCTCGTTACGCAGTCCCCAGCCTTACACCAGCATGTGTCCCAAAACATCAGCCGTGCCCTGACCAACGTAGTTACTGGGAAGGTCCACTTAACCACTGACACATGGACAAGTACTTTCGGCCTGGAATGCTACATATTCCTGACGGCACACTGGGTGAACGTTGTGGAGGCCATGAGTGAGTCGTACCCTGGGATGGCATAGGTGCTACTGACACCAAGGATTGCGGGCATTAATTTCCGCAACCACCTATGTTCATCGCTCCAACCCCCACTTCTCCTCCTCCGCCTCCTCCTCCACTTCCACCTCACAATTATCCTCTTGCAGCACCAGTCAGCCATCAGTTGGTAGCTGGAAGCAGTGTAGCACTGCAGTGGGGAAGCAGCAACAGGACATGCTTAAGCTGATCTGCTTAGGTGACAAACAGCACACAGCCGCAGAGCTGTGGCAGGAGATAAGAGACCAGACTGAGCTGTGGCTCTCGCCACTCAGCCTAGAACTAGGCATGGCTGAGTCAAGCACACCTGACCAGTCAATCTGTCCTGGAGGCTGGTTTTAAAGTCAGTATAAAACTGAGTCTGCTTATAAAGAACCTACCATTAGCCATTTGACTCCAGGAGAAGTATATGGTGGGTTCAGCATGCATGTTGGTACTTGCATCCCTGGATCCGATGAAGGCTGTAATGGCACCGGACGGGGTTAAAAGCAGAGTGTACTTGGCTTGCATGCTGACCTGCATTCCCTGGACTTTATGTGGCTGTCATGGCCCATAAACAGGTAGGAACAAGAGTTAGGGACCACTCAAATGAGACGACCTTGACGCGGTGAGTGGCTTAAATACGCTTTGGCCAAAATGTACACCAATGTCTCATCCAGCATGGAGGGCAGAGTGCTGGATGTAGTGTGCGATCACATTTGCATTTTCCGTTTGTATATGTATTTCGCCATAGTGATCTGCACCTACAGGCAGGTTGTGCGGGCTCAACCCCCCACATTTTTTCTGTGTCTGATAATGGCCTTAACTTGGTGGCGGCTTTAGAGCTTGGCAAGCTCATACACATCCCATGCCTAGCCCATGTTTTCAACTTAGTGGCTCAGCGGTTTCTCAAAACCTACCCCAATTTGCCTGAGCTACTGGTGAAGGTGCGCCGCGTGTGTGCCCATTTCTGCAAGTCATTGACAGCTTCTGCTGGTCTGTTAACGCTGCAGCAGCGCTTAAATTTGCCAGCTCACCGACTGTTGTGCGACGTGAGCACACGCTGGAACTCCATGTCCCACATGTTGGCCAGGCTTTGTGAGCAGCAGAGGGCAGTAGTGGAATACCAGCTGTAACATGGTCGTCGCCTTTCCAGTCAGCTTCCGCTCTTCACAAGCGAGGAGTGGGCATGGATGTCTGACCTCTGTGAGGTTTTAAGAAACTTTGAGGAATCAACACAGAGGGTAAGCGGCGATAACTCTATTATCAGCTTTACCATCCCACTTCTGTATCTACTAAAACGCTTGCTGCTCACAATTAAGGCCGACGCTTTGCATGTGGAAGAGGTGGAATGGGGGAAGACATTAAACCACCCTCAGTTCGTCTTCTCAGCGAAAATTGGATGATGATGAGGAGGAGGAGATTGAGAGTCATCATCCTGATGACGACAGCGAAGTCTTGTCTGTTGGGACTCTGGCACACATGTCTGAATTTATGTTAGGCTGACTTTCCCGTGACCCACGTGTTTTACGCATTTTGGCCAGCACCGATTACTGGTTGTTCACCCTTCTTGATCCCCACTACAAAGAGAACTTCTCATCTCTGATTCCTGTGGTGGAGAGGACAAGAAAAACGGTGCAATACCAGAAGGTCCTTGTGGAAAAATTGCTCAAAAGATTTCCAACTGACAACGCTGGCGGCAGAGTAGGTAGTTCCTTGAGCAACCGAGAAGGGGAGACGAGGGGAACACACAGCAGTTCCAACAGAGGCAGGGCAACACTCTCTAAAGCCTGGGACAGTTTCATGACACCCCACCAGCACCCTCACCCTGATGCGCGGTCTAGTGTCACAAGGAGGGAAACATTTTGGAAGATGGTGAAGGAGTACGTAGCAGACCGTTTCAGCGTCCTCAATGATCCCTCTGTGCCTTACAACTATTGAGTGTCCAAGCTGGACACGTGGCACGAACTGGCGCACTACGCCTTGGAGGTGCTGGCCTGCCCTGCCGCCAGCATTTTGTCAGAGCGGGTATTTAGTGCTGCTGGGGGCATAATAACTGATAAGCGCATCCGCCTGTCAACTGAAAATGCTGACCAGTTGACTCTTATAAAAATGAACAAGGCCTGGATTGCCCCTGACTTCTCTACTCCACCAGCGGAAAGCTGCTGAACATAAAGGCACTTTAAATGTGTTTTTTATAATGTACTGAATAAACTGTATTCCCATGCACCCCTTCCATCACAAAAAAGGGTATATGGTTCAATCTTCCTTTTCTCGTCCTGTTCCTCCTCTTCCATCATATCAACATGCTTATTAGTCTGCCCTCGCTCCTAATGTTGTAGAGGGACAGCTCCCCTGCAGGCCCTCGCATATAATGTTTTAGAGGGTCAGCTCACCAGCAGGCCTTTACCTACAATCTTTTATAGCGCCAGCTCACCTGCATGTAATATTTTAGAGGGCCTCGCATGTAATGTTTTAGAGAGTCAGCTCACCAGCAGGCCCTCACCTACAATCTTTTAGAGGGTCAGATCACCTGCAGGCCCTCGGTATAATGTTTTAGAGGGTCAGCTCACCAGCAGACCCTTACCTACAATATTTTAGAGGGTCAGCTCACCAGCAGGCCCTCAACCATAATGTTTTACAGGGTCAGCTCACCAGCAGGCCTCACCTACAATCTTTTAGATGGTCAGCTCACCAGCAGGCCCTCACATATTATGTTTTTGAGGGTCAGCTCACCAGCAGGCCATCAACCATAATGTTTTACAGGGTCAGCTCAGCAGCAGGTCCTCACCTACAATCTTTTAGAGGGTCAGCTCACCAGCAGGCTCTCGCATATAATGTTTTTAAGGGGCAGCTCACCAGCAGGCCCTCAACCATAATGTTTTACAGGGTCAGCTCACCAGCAGGCCCTTGCCCATAATTTTTTCCATGGTTAGCTAAGCAGCAGGCACTCGCCCATAATTCTTTCAATGGTCAGCTCAGCAGCAGGCACTCGCCCATAATTTTTTCGATGCTCAGATCAGCAGTAGGCACTCACCCCTAATGTCTTAGAGAGTCAGCTTTGCAGCAGACCCACACCCCTAAAGTTTTAGATGGTCAGCTCAGCAGCAGGCCCTCGCCCATAATGTTTTAGGGGGTCACCAGCAGGCCCTTGATCCTAATGTTTTTGAGGGTCACCAGCGGGCCATCAATCATAATTTTACAAGGGTGTATGATGCCCTCCTTTATGTGTAATAAAGGGTGTATTGGACTGCCGGTTCCTTGTAATTTTTGGAAGCCCTCTCACTTAGTGCATAGGCTTTATAAGTGTAGGATAAAACAAGATACGGGTACCGCGCTATATCTAAAGCAGTGTATGAAAGTAGTTGTTACTTAGAACCAAAAAAGCAGAAAGCCGAGTTCATATTCTGCTACAAAGGTGGCTGTCACAAGTCCGTGTTACGCATGTACAGAGACAGATGTCACAAGTCTATACTCCACACGTGAATTTTCAGCAACACTTTGCTTCGCTTCGCATATACAAAGGCAGCTGTCACACGTCTATATTCCACATGCGATGAACCTGTTATCCGCCTCCAACATGTAGTCAGATCTCGCCTTGAGCCACCGACCGCCCACTCCAAACCGGTCAGGATTACCTGCTAAGCCCTGTATGCAGCGGTTGCATACAGGGCTTAGCAGGTAATCCTGACCGGTTTGGAGTGGGCGGTCGGTGGCTCAAGGCGAGATCTGACTACATGTTGGAGGCGGATAACAGGTTCATCGCATGTGGAATATAGACGTGTGACAGCTGCCTTTGTATATGCGAAGCGAAGCAAAGTGTTGCTGAAAATTCACGTGTGGAGTATAGACTTGTGACATCTGTCTCTGTACATGCGTAACACGGACTTGTGACAGCCACCTTTGTAGCAGAATATGAACTCGGCTTTCTGCTTTTTTGGTTCTAAGTAACAACTACTTTCATACACTGCTTTAGATATAGCGCGGTACCCGTATCTTGTTTTATTTTGTATTAAGGAGTTTTGAACCTACCCCAATAAGGGCACCGCTGCTCTAGTCCAGTATTCCACACCAACTATTTTCTGTTTTGTCGTTTATGAGTGTAGGAGTCCCACTACCTGAAAAATTGTACCACAATGTGAATGAGGCCCTCCATTATGTGATATACAGGTTGTATTGGAGTGCCTTTTCCTTGTAATTTTTGGCAGCACTTGCACTTTATATACAAGTAAATACTGTATATAGGAAAGAATGTTTCCTAACAATTTTTCATCTAAAATCATTTTTATCTTCAGTTTTGTGCGTATTATTGTCAGTCTGTAAAAGTGGCGTACTACTCGGACAACATCGTTCCCAGCAGAGACCTGGGAGTTCAGGATGCATCCAGACATCCTCCCCATGCTGTTCCCAAACCATTTCCTATAAACCAGACACCCTCCCCTCTTCAGAGCAGGGGGTGCCTGGTTTAATGCTCTGGTTCTCCCATTGACTTCTATTGTGCTCGGGTGCTCGGTAGAGCACCTGAGCATCCCGAGGTGTTCGATCCGAGCATTCGAACACCCAAGCTCTTTGGTGCTCGATCAACACTACTCAAAACGTCAGTGTTTATTCACACTTGAGACAATTGCACAAAACAGCACGTAACTTTGCAGTCTTGGTGTTAATTCACACACAATGTAAAGCTCATATAACACAAGTCACCTTGCTGGCAGTTCTACCTCCAGGAGTCCACAGCAGGCTTTAGGGGGCCTGTTTCCCAAGCGTGCAGCTCTCAGTTCTCCAGCTCGGCACAAAGCCTCAGATTACAAAAAACAGAGACATCTTTGCTAAGCCAGCTGCCTATTTAAGGACAGGCAGGTGCTGCCAAAACCCGGACCGGCACTTAAACTCTGGTCCGGTATTTGACCTCACCTGGCTGGAAACCAGCCCAGCCGCACATGCTGGGAGGAAAATACCTGCCTTGCCAGACACAACCCCTCACTGTGTCACATACCCCCCCTTTTTTTTTAACTCTGAGGGGTTGGACACATGCCAGACAATGCACCCGGGACAGGGCATCCGTGTTTCCCTGCAACCGGCCTGCTCTGTGTTCTACCAAGAACTTAATTTTCTGCAGAGAAAAAAAACATCTGGTGACCCGGGCATTCCTGTCTTTGAGCTGGCTCATCCACTTGAGAGGGGAGTGGTCAGTCATCAGGCGGAACTTTCTCCCCAACAAATAGTAGCGGAGAGACTCGAGCGCCCACTTGATAGCCAGGCACTCTCTCTCTCCACTATACTGTACCTGGTTTCGGCTGGGGTGAGCATGCGGCTTAGGAAGACCACGGGATGCTCCTCCCTGTTGACTTCCTGAGACAGTACAGCACCGAGGCCTACTTAGGAGGCATCCGTTTGTACCACAAACTCCCTCTTGAAGTCAGGCATCACCAAAACCGGTGACCCACACAGGGCCGACCTCAAAGCAGCAAAAGCCTATTCCGCCCGATTATCCCAGCGAACTAGCACAGATTTTTATCCCTTCAAGAGACTTGTCAAGGGCGCGGCTAGAGTAGCAAAGTGGGGAACAAACCACCATTCCCAGGAATTACTTTATTTGCCTAGTGGTGACAGGTCGGGGCCAATTCCGTATCACCTCTATTTTGTTCACTTGGGGTTTGATGACTCCACGCCCAATGGCATACTTCTAACCCTATCGCACATTTTTGGGGGTTAGCGGTTAGGCCAGCTTTCCGAAGGGAGGCCAATACAGCCTGCACTTTGGGTAGGTGACTTTCCCAGTCGGTACTGTGGATGACAATATTGTCCACATAAGCCGAAGCGTACCAACGATGTAGATGAAGGACAATGTCCATTAGTCGCTGAAAAGTGGTGGGGGCGCATGCAGACCAAAGGGTAAGACCTTATATTTATACAGCCCCTCAGGCATGATGAAGGCAGTTTTCTCTTTGGCAGCCTACATTAAGGGCACCTGCCAGTACCCTTTCATGAGGTCCAAAACAGAAAAATACCGGGCTTGTCCTAACCTCTCGATGAGCTCATCCACCCGGGGCATGGGATACACATCGGATTTGGAAACCTCGTTAAGTTTTTGAAAGTTGTTACAAAACCGCAATGTCCCATTCGGCTTGGGTTTCAATACTATAGGACTGGTCCACTCACTTTTTGACTCCTCAATGACGTCTAGCTGCAACATTAGCTGCACCTCCTCCGATATGTCTTGTCGCCGAGCCTCGGGTACCCGGTATGGTTTTAATCAGACTTTTGCCTGAGGCTCAGTGACAATGTCATGCTGGATTATGGAAGTGCATCCAGGGAGGTCCGAGAACACATCCGTGTTCCAACCAACGAACTCCCTGTTTAGAGTCTGTTTAGAGGAAAGGCTGTCAGCAATTTTTACTGTGGCAATCGCCTCTCTTGCATCAGGGAGAGGGGCCAGTACCTCTTCTCCTAGAAAACCCGGTCGCGGGCTGTCTTCTGTACAGGTTTCCCTATCTTTCCACGGTTTGAGTAAATTCACATGGTAAACCTGCTTTCCCCACCCTGGCTGGTGTACCTTGTAATTTACATCTCCAATTTTCTCAAGTACCTCGTAGGGCCCCTGCCACCTAGCCAGGAACTTACTGTTCTCGGTCGGCACCACAACCAAAACCCGATCACCCGGGTTAAAGATAAAGACCCAAGCCTGCCGATTATAGACCCAACTCTGGGCTCGCTGAGCTGCCTCCGTATGCTCCCTAACAAGAGGCAACACTGTCTCTATCTGATCTTGCATCTGGGTAACGTGCTCAATGACACTTTTATGTGGAGTGGGTTGTTGTTCCTACGCCTCTTTGACCACGTCCAAGAGACCACTATGGTATCTGCCATATAGCAGTTCGAAGAGTGAGAACCCAGTAGAGGACTGGGGTACCTCTCGCACTGCGAGCATGAGATAGGGCAGAAGGAGGTCCCAGTCCTTCCCATCTTTAGACACTACCTTTTTAACATATTTTTTTATGCTTGGTAAAACCGTTCTACCAGACCATCCATTTGCAGATAGTAAACGGACATCTGTAGTTGTTTTATGTGCAGCAACTTACAGAGTTCCCTCATCACCTTGGACATAAAAGGGGTCCCTTGGTTGGTCAGAACCTCTTTAGGTAGTCCTACTCGGGAAAACATCTCCATTAACTCCTTAGCTAAGTTTGGCCGAGGTATGTTGCAGTGGCACCGCCTCTGGGTTCCGAGTGGCGTAGTCTAGAATGACTAAAATGTGTTGATGCCCTCTGGCAGACTTCGGTACTGGGCCTATGAGGTCCATAGCTATTCGGTCAAACAGTACTTCGATAATTGGGAGAGGTACTAGAGGACTATGGAAATGTGGCTGGGGGCTAGTTATCTGGCAGGTCGGGCAAGACTTACAAAACTCTTCCACTTCTTTGAATATGCTGGGCCGGTAAAATCGCTGTAAAATACGATCCTGAGTTTTCTGCAGCCCCAGGTGACCCCCGAGAACATGTTAGATCTAACACAAGCTTACGATAAGACTTGGGGACCACCAACTGTTCAATAGGCTCACCCCGTAGTTTGTTTACCCAATACAACATATCCTGATGAACCACAAAATGGGGAAACACTGACTCTGCCCAAGGTTGTTGTGGTTCACCATCTACTATTAACACATTTTCCCAGGTCTGGGATAGGCTTGTGTCCCGACGTTGGACTGTACCAAAATTATCCCCGGAGACATTGAGGTCTGCCAGTTCAGGACCCGGCGGCAAGTCCTTCACATCTCCCACCATCACACTTAGCTGGGTTGTCTCCCCCTCTTTCACCGATGTGGCGGTCACTCCTACCGCTTACCCTTCTGTCTCAGGTTCCCAGGGTTCTGGTCTCCCCCTGAGCTGTGACACTCTGCTAGGGTTAACCCTGTCTCATGGGAATCAGTCACTCTCATAGCAGGCCAGTACCAGGAAGCCCGGGAAGTCTCTCCCAATTATAAGTTCGTAGTGTAAATTTGGGGCAACTGCCATTTCGTGAGTCCATCTGCCAGCCCTTGTGGTTAGAGACACCAGGGCGGTGGGATAGTCTTTTAAGTCTCCATGGATGCACATGACCCTGACTTTCCAGCCAGTATACTCCGCTGACCGTACCAGGGGAGCCCCTACTAATGACACCAGACTCCCTGAGTCCAGCAGAGCCTCCGCTGGAGTGTCTCCTACCTCCACCTGGCATAGGTGGTTTAAAGTTTTTGGGTTACCTGCTGCACACAGCTTACTGGCATATAGCGACTGACGGTAGTGATAACGATGCCTTCAATCGGGGCTGATTATGTTTGCTCTACTGCTCCAAATTAATAGTAACCCAAGGGTTTTACGTGCACGTAAGAAAATAACTATGACACACACACTGGGCTCAAAGCAAATTCTTGTTTATTACAGGAAGTACAGCAGTTTATATAGACACCAGAGAGGCATTCCCCCTGAGGCATGTGGCATTGTTACATTGGCTGAAATATGAAAATAAGACAAGAGAACACTTGGTATCTGCCCATTGTGCATTGTTTTACTAACTGTGGTATGTGAACTATGTAAATATCTAAGCGCCATCTTGTAATGGAGTTCTCTAACAGCAGAAAAAGCATATATGACGTAGCAAGGAGGCGTGTTCTCTTGGGTAGGATGGAACCTTTGTGCTCTGGAAAAGAATGGTGTTGTCTGAGAGCTAAAGTATGTGGGACCTTTCTTAGCTGAATCAAAGACTGTAGTCCACATCTCTATCAGTCCTCATTCTTTCCCTAACGAAAGCCTAGCACATTTCTCCCCATGCTTCGTATCCTCTTAGCCAGTTTCCATGACAACCTAGTCTAGTGTATAGCCTCCCATGACACTGGACTTAGCATGGGAAAGTTAGATGTCAGTCCCTATGGTCAATGATCTCCAGGTGGCGTTGTAAGCAGGAAGGGGGACCAACAGAGCTAAATGTACTGTCACTACCAGAGTTTTGAGACGTTCTCACAGCTCTGTTTCTCCACCCCTGTGATGATGTCACTACTAGAGCTTGGAGGAGTCCTCCCAGCTGTTGCTCCTGCGTTTGATTTCCCTGCCTTTAAATTACCCCTCCTCCTTTCTAGGTTGTGGATTATAGTTCTCATTTGAGTTGTATCTCTTGCTTGAGTATCTTCACTTGTTAGCTATCATTTTACTGGACCTGTGTTCTGCTGCAGCAAGCACTCCGGATATTGCCAGCTGTCCTTGGATCCGTCTTCTCTGCGGCTGCAGCACCTTCAGCTAAGTGTGCAGACATTGTAGTGTATCCGTTTATTTTCTGACTGGATCTGAGGCGGCTACAGGGGTTACAGTGGTCATCAGTCTTAGGTACGTGGGCATGCCCCGTTCCACCATTTGGATCCGGGCATGTGCTTTAGCAGCATAGGGAGAGCTTTGAGGGTCTGACAGGGGTCACCCTTTATCCTCCCTAGTTTGGGTCCGGTCAGTAGCTCTATTAACTGTGTATGCTCTTGTTGCTCACATACAGCCGTGACATTATAATCCACCAAAACCGTCCTTTTTTGACATGGATCCGCTTTCTGGCCTGGTTGACCGCATGCAGGGTCTTTCTTTGGAAGTAGCGGATCTCCGTCAATCTATGTCTCAGCTTCAAGCATTGGGCTCTGGTCCGGCTCATGGAGTCTGTTGCGAGCCAAAGGTCTCACTTCCGGAAACGTTCTCCGGGGGCAGTGAGAATTTTGTTCGCTTCAGAGAGGCATGCAAACTCCATTTTTGCTTGTGTCCCCACTCCTCTGGTAATGAAGAGCAGAGGGTGAGGATTGTCATCTCCCTGCTCAGGGGTAATGCTCAGACTTGGGCTTTTTCGCTGCCATCAGGGGATCCCTCTCTTCGATCCGTGGAAAGATTTTTTGTGGCCCTGGGGCAGATATATGATGACCCGGATCGTATTGCTCTGGCCGAATCTAACTTACGTTTTTTATGCCAGAACAAACTGTCTGCGGAGCTTTATTGTTCTGAATTTCGGAGATGGGCAGCTGATTCAGGTTGGAATGAGTTCTGTCATGGTCTCTCAGAGAGATTGAAAGATGCGTTTGCTTTCTATGAGAGACCAACGTCCTTAGAGTCTGCCATGTCATTGGCGGTACGCCTTGACAGGCGTCTAAGAAAAAGAAACAAGACCTCTCTGTCCAGCCATTGTCAGTCTAGGGGCAGTGGTGCGGACTCATTCAGTGTGCAAGGGCCTCATCCTGTCTCGCTCCCCTCTGAGGAGGAGCCCATGCAGCTAGGTCGACTTGCCCCTGATAAAAGAGGATTTAGTCCTCAGAGTATGGTGTGTTTTTGTTGTGGGGGCATAGCTCATTTGGCAAATGTTTGTCCGTCTAGGAGATTCTTGAACTGTACTAAGAGCAATAATAAGAGAAATACCTCAAAAGGTAAATCATCATATTCTGCTTGATCTGCTACTTTGGGCAAAGTTGATGTAGGAATTGATGCTTTTCCTCTGACCTGCAGTTCCCGTTTTCTCCTGTCTGCCAGGGTGGCGCTAGAGAGCAAAGTCATTTCTTGTGAGATTTTTGTCGATAGTGGAGCGGCCGTCAATCTTATTGACACTAAATTTGTAGCCATGCATGGTTTTCAGGTTTGCACATTAGAAAAGGATATACCTGTTTTTGCTATTGACTCTGCTCCACTCTCACAGAGATCCCTGAAGGGCATTGTTCACAATATCCGGCTAGCTGTAGGTGACACTCATGTGGAGGATATATCTTGTTTTGTCCTTAACGGATTGCCTTCTCCTCTAGTTTTGGGGTTACCCTGGCTCACTAGACATAACCCCACTATTGATTGGCAAGAAAGGCAAATAAATGAGTGGAGTGACTTTTGTAGAGAGAATTGTCTCACAGCGACTTTTGCAGAGGTGTCTACTAAAACTGTGCCATCATTTCTCTCTGATTTCTCGGACGTGTTTTCCGAGAGCGGTGTTCAGGAGCTACCTCCTCACCGGGAGTTTGACTGTCCCATTAACCTCATTCCCGGCGCCAAGCTGCCAAAAGCTCGCCTCTACAATCTCTCACAACCGGAAAGAATCGCAATGCGAACCTATATCTCCGAGAGTCTCGATAAGGGGCATATTCGTCCCTCAAAGTCACCTGTGGCCGCGGGTTTTTTTTTTGTTAAAAAAAAAGATGGCTCTCTGAGACCTTGCCTAAAATTTAGGGAGCTGAACTGTATCACGATTAGCGATCCCTATCCCCTTCCTCTGATCCCGGACCTCTTCAACCAAATTGTTGGGGCCAAGGTTTTTTCCAAATTGGATTTGAGAGGCGCGTACAACCTGGTCAGGGTCAGAGAGGGGGATGAATGGAAACTGGCCTTTAATACTCCTAACGGGCATTTCGAGAATCTCGTTATGCCTTTCGGCCTGATGAATGCTCCGGCCGTCTTTCAGCATTTTGTTAATAGTATTTTCTACCATTTAATGGGGAAATTTGTATTGGTGTATCTTGATGATATTTTGATTTTTTCCCCTGATGTTCAGACCCATTAGGATCATCTTTTTCAGGTTCTGCAGATTCTGCGGGAAAATAAATTGTACGCCAAGCTGGAGAAATGTCTTTTTATGGTATCGGAGATTCAATTTCTGGGTTTTCTCCTCTCTGCTTCTGGTTTTCGCATGGATCCGGAGAAGGTCCGTGCTGTACTTGAGTGGGAGCTTCCTGAGAATCAGAAGGCATTGATGCGCTTTCTGGGTTTTGCGAACTATTACAGAAAGTTCATTTTGAATTATTCCTCTGTTGTCAAACCCCTTACTGACATGACAAAAAAGGGGGCGGATTTTTCCTCTTGGTCGGAGGAGGCGCTTGCAGCTTTTTCTAAGATTAAAGAGAGTTTTGCGTCTGCTCCCGTTTTGGTGCATCCCGATGTTTCCTTACCTTTTATTGTTGAGGTGGATGCTTCCGATGTGGGTGTGGGTGCGGTTTTGACCCAGGGCCCTTCTCCTGCCAAATGGCGACCCTGTGCCTTTTTCTCTAAAAAACTCTCCCCGGCAGAGAAAAACTATGATGTGGGAGATAGGGAGTTGTTGGCCATCAAGTTGGCTTTCGAGGAATGGCGCCATTGGTTGGAGGGGGCCAGGCACCTTATCACCGTTTTTACCGACCATAAGAATCTGGCATATTTGGAGTCGGCCAGGCGTATGAATCCGAGACAGGCCAGATGGTCTCTGTTCTTCTCCAGATTCAATTTTGTCGTTACATTCCGCCCTGGGATCAAAAATGTGAAGGCTGATGCTCTCTCTCGCTGTTTTCCGGGAGGAGGAAACTCCGAGGACCCGGGTCCCATTGTGGCGGAGGGGGTAGTTGTTTCTGCTCTATATTCCGATTTGGAGGCCGAGGTCCAGGCTGCCCAGACTGAGGCACCTGCCCGTTGTCCTTCTGGGAAGTTGTTTGTGCCTCCTGAGCTACGTCACAAACTCTTCAAGGAGCATCATGATACTGTTCTTGCTGGTCACCCCGGGAGTAGAGCCACGGTAGATCTCATTGCTCGGAGATTTTGGTGGCCGGCTCTTCGTAAGTCGGTGGAGGGTTTTGTGGCTGCTTGTGAGACGTGCGCTCGCGCTAAGGTCCCTCGTTCACAGCCTTCAGGTTCCCTTCTCCCGTTACGCATACCTTCCCGTCCTTGGACACACCTGTCCATGGAATTTATCACGGATCTTCCTCGTTCCTCAGGGAAGTCGGTGATCCTGGTGGTGGTGGACTGTTTTAGCAAGATGGCTCATTTCGTACCTTTCCCTGGTTTACCCAATGCTAAAACGTTGGCGCAAGCTTTTGTCGACCATATTGTTAAATTGCACGGCATTCCCTCTGATATTATTTCCGATAGAGGCACGCAGTTTGTGTCCAGGTTCTGGAAGGCTTTCTGTTCTCGCCTGGGGGTTCGGCTGTCCTTCTCTTCTGCTTTTCACCCGCAGTCGAATGGTCAGACTGAGCGCCTCAATCAGAATCTGGAGACATATTTGCGCTGTTTTGTGGCAGAGAACCAGGAGGATTGGTGTTCATTTCTCCCTCTTGCCGAGTTTGCTCTGAACAACCGTCGTCAGGAATCTTCTGATAAGTCACCATTCTTTGGTGCATATGGGTTCCATCCGCAGTTTGGGACATTCTCGGGAGGGGCTCTTTCTGGTTTACCTGAGGAGGAGAGATTTTCCTCGTCCTTGTCTACCATTTGGCAAAAGATTCAGAGTAATCTTAGAAAGATGAGTGAGAAGTATAAGCGTGTGGCTGATAAGAGACGTGTGCCTGGTCCGGACCTGAATGTGGGTGATCTGGTGTGGTTGTCTACAAGAAATATTAAACTGAAGGTTCCCTCCTGGAAATTGGGTCCCAAGTTTATTGGGCCTTATAAAATCTTGTCAGTCATCAATCCTGTTGCCTTCCGTCTTGATCTTCCACGGGTTTGGAAGATACATAATGTATTTCACAGATCTCTCTTAAAACCCTATGTCCAGCCCACGGTACCCTCCTCTTTGCCTCCTCCTCCGATTTTGGTTGATGGCAATCTGGAGTTTGAGGTTTCCAGAATTGTGGACTCTCGCATTGTCCGCGGTTCTCTTCAGTACCTCGTTCATTGGAAGGGTTATGGTCCTGAGGAGAGGATGTGGGTTCCGGTGTCGGACATTAAAGCCACTCGTCTCATCAGGGCATTTCATAGGGCTCATCCTGAGAAGGTGGGTCCTGGGTGTCCGGAGTCCACCCGTAGAGGGGGGGGGGTACTGTCACTACCAGAGTTTTGAGACGTTCTCACAGCTCTGTTTCTCCACCCCTGTGATGATGTCACTACTAGAGCTTGGAGGAGTCCTCCTAGCTGTTGCTCCTGCGTTTGATTTCCCTGCCTTTAAATTACCCCTCCTCCTTTCTAGGTTGTGGATTATAGTTCTCATTTGAGTTGTATCTCTTGCTTGAGTATCTTCACTTGTTAGCTATCATTTCACTGGACCTGTGTTCTGCTGCAGCAAGCACTCCGGATATTGCCAGCTGTCCTTGGATCCGTCTTCTCTGCGGCTGCAGCACCTTCAGCTAAGTGTGCAGACATTGTAGTGTATCCGTTTATTTTCTGACTGGATCTGAGGCGGCCACGGTTCCCTCCATATTCTGAGCAGGGCACTGGTGGCCGTGCCCCTTCCACTATTGTAGGGGTTACAGTGGTCATCAGTCTTAGGTACGTGGGCATGCCCCGTTCCACCATTTGGATCCGGGCATGTGCTTTAGCAGCATAGGGAGAGCTTTGAGGGTCTGACAGGGGTCACCCTTTATCCTCCCTAGTTTGGGTCCGGTCAGTAGCTCTATTAACTGTGTATGCTCTTGTTGCTCACATACAGTCGTGACATGTACTTTGTCTCCCATACTCACGGAGTTCTCCCATCCTTATGGAGGTCTCCCATGAGCATCTCCGGGGTAGCCTCAGCTACAACTTTGAACAAAAACCTCCAAATGCAGGGTATGACACATCAAATAATTAATGAAAATAGCAGAATTAAAGATAAAATTCAGGAATAGGAAGTAAGTCCTTTTAGGGCATTCATGACCTGGTCATTGATTAGTGTAAACATAAGAACTATCAATACTGGGAGTCTTTGTTCTATACTATTAATGGGTCACTGGGCTAGAAGTATCGAACTCTAACAACTTTGATCTTCCTTTTGCACACCTCTTCCCCAGCCCAGAAACCTGATTTTACTATCTCAATAAGAATCCATATTCTTTTAGTCAGGATCAGCAGTCACACAAGGGGGGAACAAGAAAGATCCTTTCAAGTCTCCCGACTCAATACTTTCTTGCAAGGAATCAAATTAGGCTTTAATTCAAGCTTCACTGATGTGCTGGTGGTCAAGGACACTTGGAATGGACCATCAAACCAGGATTTGAGGACTGGACTTTTCTAACGTGTCTTTTTACCACCACCCAATCTCCAGACACAACTGAGTGGGTCCCTGGTGCTTTATCAACATCTGGAAGTGAAGCAAAAACTCAAGAATGTAGTTTAGTCAAATGCTTGTGCAAACTGATCACATAATCTGTCAGACAACCATGTTGCATCTGGAACCACTGTGGGAAATACAATCCTGTCCTAGGGCCTGACCCACCACCTGTGAAGTGAACACCTGTGTCACTTTCAATGTTCTCAGGTACCCCATACCTGTATACAACTTTGGCCATAATCTTCTTCGCTGTGGTCTTACAGTAGCTACCGGGTATGCTTCTGGCCAACCTGAAAACAAGTCATCACACACCAATACATACTCATACATGCCCACCTTGGGTAGTTGAAGGTAGTCTGCAAGCGTTGAAACAGATACAAAGGGCAAGACGTGTGTTTCTGGGGTACCTTAACCACCTTGTCTCACTTTGTTCTGGGCAAAAATCATACATCCTTGAGTATATCTAACTACTACAGTGCTAAACTCTGGGGTGTACCATGCGCTATGTACTAAATCACACACAGCAGCTTCTGACTGGTGCATCACTCCATGGGTTGCCTGTGCCATCGTGGATTAGAGGGACCTGGGAAGGCAGAGTTTCCCTTGGAACTGTGTTAGGCCTTCCTCATTCGTAGTCCCCCCTTTTCCATCCACCAGTCCCTTTCCTCCTTCCCTAACCTGGTTCTGTAAGGTCTTAAGAACTTCCAGCGAGACAGGAGGAGTAATTTCAGGGACCTCAGCTGTGGCCACTTAAGGCAGGGGTCTGCCTAGGCAATTTGGCAGCCATTTTTGCTGCCTGATCTGCCTTGGCTTTTCCCTTTGCCTCCTCTGAGTTTTACAGTAACCTTTGTTTTTATCACTGCCACTCAAGTTGGTGACATGAGAGCTTCTATAAGAGACCTCACTGCTTCCCCATTTTGATGAGTTTACCAGAAGCGGTCGACACGATGTTGTCGACAAACACCTGTGCAAGAGTTTTAGCATTGGGAAGACCTGGTAATGCTATAAAGTGTGCCATCTTACTAAATCGATCAACAACAACCAGAATCACAGTTTTCCTTGAAGAATTAGGTAAATCTGTGATAAAATCCATGGATAAATGAGTCCATTATCTGGACGGGATGGGCAGCGGAAGCACAGACCCAGAAGGCCGAGTATGTGTCACCTTAGCACGTGCACAAGTACTACAAGCTGACACATAGTCCTCAACACACTTATGCAACCCCGGCCATCAGAATCTACGAGATATGAGATCAACAGTGGATCTGCTCCCAGGGTGTCCTGCAAGAACAGTATAGTGATGGTCCTCGAATGCCTTGTGACGTAATTCAGATGGAACAAACAACTTCCCTGGAGGACAAGAATCCAGTGCATCCCCCTGAGCCTCCAACACCTTAGCCTCCAGGTCGGGATATAAGGCGGATATAACTTCCCCTTCGGACAATATCAGACAGGATCTTCCGAATTACCTCCCCCAGGAAAGCTACGCGACAAAGCATCAGTCTTGACATTCTTAACCCCAGGGCGATAGGTGACAATGAAATTAAATCTGGTGAAAAATAACGACCAGTCTTGGGTTCAGACGTTTAGCCGACTACAGGTAAGCCAGATTTTTGTGATCAGTAAGCACAGTAATAGGATGGATTGCTCCTTCCAACCAATGATGCCATTCTTCAAAAGCCAACTTAATGGCCAGGAATTTCCTATTACCCACGTTATAATTTCATTCAGCAGTCGAGAGTTTCTTAGAAAAAAATGCACATGGGCGCCATTTACTGGGTAAAGGACTCTGTGAAAAGACCACTCCAACCCCAACCACGGATGCGTCAAGTTCCACAATGAACGGCTGTGACACATCCGGTTGCACCAGAATAGGGGCAGAAGCGAAACACTCCTTCACAGCTGAAAAGGCTTGTAATGCCGCCTCAGACCAAACAGAGAAATCAGCACCCTTCCTAGTCATGTCTGTTAAAGGTTTAACCACAGTAGAATAGTTCAGGATGAATTTACGGTAGTAGTTGGAAAACCCCAAAAACCGCATGAGCACCTTCAGATTTTCAGTTCGATCCCTGTCCAACACGGCACGGACTTTCTCGGGATCCATACAAAAACCTGAGGATGAGAGCAGGTAACCCAGGAATTGCACTTCCTGAACTGCAAATACACACTTTTTCATCTTAGCATATAACTTATTCTCTCTTAGGATCTGTAACACCTGTCGCACATGATCCTGATGAGTCTCCATATCGGGAGAATAAATTAATATGTTATCCAGATATACAACAACAAACCTTCCCACCAGATGATCAAAGATGTCATTGATAAAGTGTTGAAAAACCGCTGGAGCACTGGTTAACCCAAAAGGCATGACCAGATTCTCAAAATGGCCCTCAGGGTTATTAAATGCTGTCTTCCATTCATCCCCCTCCTTGATCCTTACCAGAATTTAAGCCCCCCTCAGATTCAACTTAGAGAACACCTTGGCACCGACAATCTAATTAAACAAATCCAGGATTAAAGAAAGGGGGTAAGAATCATGGACGGCAATACGGTTGAGCTCACGGAAGTTCAGACATGGCCTCAGGGTACCACCCTTCTTTTTTACAAAGAAAAAGCCAGCAGCTACAGGGGATTTGGATGGTCTGATATGTACCTTCGCCAGACTCTCGGATATATATTCTCGCATTACCTTTCTTTCGAGTTCCGGAAGATTATAGAACCGAGATGTGGGCAGTTTAACTCCGGGAATAAGATTGACGGAACAATCACAATCACATAACTCCTGGTTACCACTCTCAGAAAATACATCAGAAAATTCAGAAATGAACGAGGGTACAGCTTTATTGTTGACCACAGAGAACGATTTATTAAGACAATTGTCTATGCAAAATTCACTCCAATCGAGAATCTGTCTCGCTTGCCAATCGATGATAGGGTTATGTTTGCTTAACCACGGTAGACCTAACCCCAATGGAGCAGGCAGACCCTCCAACACATAACATGAGATAGATTCCTGATGAAAATCACCCAATGAATGTCATTCACCACATGCAACAGGCATTTTTGGGTAAGAGGTGCTGAATCAATTGCAAAGACAGAAATACTTTACTCTAGTGCACTAGTAGTCAAACCATGCATACGAACGAACTGTCCATCAGGTTAACCCCCTGCCCCACTGTCGATAAATACTTCGATTTCCACAGTTTTGGACTCTAGCGCCACCTCGTCAGACAGGAGAAATCTGGTACTACCAGTAAAAGACAAAAGTAAGTTTTCTTGCTCCCCACCCACACCACCAATAGTAACTTAGGGATTAAATGTCTTTTTCTTGTTTTTACCTTGACGCTGCAAGAACGGACAACTATTCACAAAATGTCCCTTCTTTCCACAACAAAAACAGACCCCCTTCATATGACCAAAGCTTTTACCAGCAGTCCCAGGAGTAGCTCCCACTAGCTGCATAGGCTCATCATAAGGTGTAAAGTATCAGAGTGAGCCACCATCTCATATGATAGTACCTCCTGAGAATGAGGGACTTTAGATCTCTCTCTCAGACGTCTATCTATATGTACATCAATTGACATGGCTGCCTCCAAAGACTCAGAGTTCTAGTGAAAGGCCAACACGTCTTTCAGCCTCTCAGATAATCCCTGACAGAATTGACTACACAGAGCTGAATCATTCCACTCCGTAGCCCATCTCCTAAATTCAGAGCAGTAGATCTCTGCAAACCGCTTTCCCTGCCGCAAGCCACGCAACTTAGTCTCGGCCAGGGAAATCCAATCCGGGTCAAACCCAAAGCTCTGAAAAACTCGTCCACCGACCGGAGGGACTGTGATCCAGTCGGCAAAGAAAAGGCCCAAGCCTGGGCGTCTCCTTTAAGCAGCGACATGATGATACCCACTCTGACTCTCATTGCCAGAAGAGCGAGGGCGCAGCTTAAAATATAATTTACATGACTCCCTAAACAGGGTGAATTTATTACTGCCCCTGGTAAACCTGTCTGGGAGAGCAACAGGGCAGGCCTGATTGCCACAGTCGGAACCAGCTGCCAGAGGTCTCTGGATCTGTACGACAGTATTGCGGAGGTCAGCTACCTCCAAAGACAACCCCTGTAGTTGTCCGACCAGTGTAGGAATTGGATCCATTGCCTCACTGATACAAACAAAATGGCGGTTTTGGCGGTGTGTAATGTTATGACAAGGTGTGGGAGGGAACACCACACTAAACACAAGAGGGGGGGAGATATCAGGTCTAGAAGCTAGGGAGAAGAAAAGGTCACCACCTAATGAATCCTAACCCTAGCTCTGACTGCTAACTGAATAAACGGACCTCATTGGTAGGACCGTTCATTCACTGGAACCTAAAGCCTGACTTCCCTGTAATGCCCTGAGGTAGTGATAGGGCCCAAAGATGACCCGTTCCTTAAGCTGAAGGAACAGGGGTCTTGACTCAGACCAGATACCAGAAGGCAGGGGAAACAACACAAAACATATACAAAGGAATGGGACATTCTTAAGAAGAAAGAACAGGAACACCAGAGGAGACAACACACACCAGCTCTTCCACTTGCAAATTAAGCTATACACCGCAAGGAGTGAATGGAGTAGCCAGACTTAAATAGTAATGACCACTTTGCTGCACCTGACTAGAGGTGTGGTCATTACCATCAACAACAAAGTGAAATTAAAAGAGGCTGTCAGATGACATCATGTGCAGACAGCCTTTCCGACCTTCTAACAAGCCTGGAAGTGACCGTGACACCAGGCTCCCGACACTGTGAGCAGATTATCGGAGATAGGCCCGTAGAGGTTACAGCCGGGTGGGTTTGGTTGGTACAAGTCGCCGGGTCTGGGATGGAGATTTACGGGGTTTGACTGCCCCCTCTCAAAAGAACCCCCTGTAACAGTCTTAGTAGCCTCGTAGCATTCCACCAGGTCCACCATTTGTAGGGCGTTGCCAGGAGACACCTGGCCGATACAGTGCTGGAAAGGGGGTGGCAGAGCCCTCCAGAACATATCAGCCAATAGTCTATCCAGCATAGCCGTGGGGCTCAGCACTTCAGCCTGCATCCACTTTTGCAAGAGGTGGAGTAAGTCATAATACTGGGTCCTCGCAGGCTCCGCCGGCTTAAACCCCCACTGATGTACCCGCTGGGTCCAGACGAACACATTCACCCCCAGTCTTGCCAAAATCTCACCCTTTACTTTTTGGTAGTCGGCCGCTTGATCGTCCGGCAAGTCTAAATACACCCGCTGAGAATCGGATGCCAGGAATGGAGCGACGACCTCAGCCCATTGGTCACGGGGTAGTTTTTCCCTGATGGCCACTTTCTTGTACATCGCCAGGTAGGTTTCGATGTCGTCTGGCGGGGGTCATCTTAGGAATCGTGGCACGGACTGCTTTCCGGGCCTTCACAACAGCCTCCATTTTGTTGTAGGGCACTGGTTGTAATACAGCTAGTTTAATGTACGACGTACAACCGTGCCTGAAAAATGCAGAAACCAAAAATATCGGCGTTCACGCCAGCCTCACTGCTCATGCCCGCATCCTCCACCAATTGTGGGGTTTCGCTCTTGTAGATAGGGTAAACGGGCGCAGTACAGAGGCAAAATATAAGTTCTTAACTCAAAACATCAGTGTTTATTCACACTTTAGGCAATTGCACAAAGCAGCGAGTAACTTTGCAGTCTTGCTGTTAATTCACACACAATGGAAAGTTCATATAACACAAGTCACCTTTGTGGCAGTTTTGCTTCTAGTAGTCCGCAGCAGGATTTAGGGGGCCTGTTTCCCCAGCATGCGGCTCTCAGCCCTCCAGCACGACACAAAGCCTCAGATCCCAAAAAACAGAGACATATCTGCTAAGCTCAGCTGCCTATTTAAGGACAGGTATTTAAGGACAGGTATTGGACCTCACCTGGCTGGAAACCAGCCCAGCCGCACATGCTGGGAGGAAAATACCTGCCTTGCCAGACACAACCCCCCACTGTGTCACGATACACATCTCCTTTGCTCACAGTACATACACAGCTCCAAACTGACTATATACAGTACATATCTCCTCCGTGCACAGTATATATTCAGCTCCCCACTGAAGCTTAACTTTAGTGCCAGTAGTTCTCTATGCTTCATGGGCTGGCACTGGCTGCTGCTGGGAGGGCGCTGGCTGCTGGTGGGTTTGCAGAGGCCACTTACACAAGGCCTTTTACACTCCAGCACTGGAGAGCAGACAGGAGCAACAGAAGCTCAAGAATTAACTAATCCTGTCTGGTACGTGATCCTCAGCTGCTAGGCCTCACTGAGGAGTGTGGGGCCAAGCACAAGTCCTGCTTAATGCTCTCATACTGAGCCACCACCAGGGCTGCTAGCTGGTTTGGGCGCACAACGGAACCGCTGCCTACAGGTTTAGTTAGCTTCCCTGCATGCCCACACTGCTGCAGAGCAGTGAAGACATTAAGTTGCCTGATATAGGTTTGGTGCAATGTGCTTGAAATCTGGGGCCCAGGCCCTAGATCTATATGCCTAGCAATGTCCCTCTCCCATAGGCTCACATGCCCTGCAGTGAAGAATCTACTCTGCTGCCTGGCACCCCTTGCAGTTTGGTGCCCGGGGCAACCATGCCCCCCGCCCCACCCTACGCCACGCCACTGGTGTGGACTTAAATGTTTATAATGTTTAGCACCTCCTATTTACCTCCTCAGCTTCTCAACAATGTTGTTCTGAGGTTTCTTACTAGTATTATTGAGAACAGTATAACTATTATGTTGAAAAACCTCTATGCATGCATTAATTTATTTTCTTTTTTTGTAATCTCTTTTTTCCTATCTTTTTCTTTTGTCTTACCCGAGTCATTGCCTACATGTGTTTTTCAAAATAATTTGGGCAAGTTTGACATAACAAAGCACCTACTATAGAAAAATCTGAATAAGAGTTGTGAATACCATGATCTTCCATGCAATTGATTTTTAATTAGAACAATTCAATTAGAGTGAATGTCAAACGTATCTGTAATAGACATGTAAAACCTTGCTTTAAATTACAGTGCTAATATATTATAATTGCATGCAGTTTACAGGCTTTAGTAATATTGATTCTTTAAAAAAAAAAAAAAAAAAAACTTTAGCACAGAGTCTTCTAGGTACTTAATTGAGGTTAAAACTGACGCACAAAAGCTGACTACTGGTTTTATTGCACTATGCTTTAAACACTTCTGTCTGCAATGAATGGATTTTAAACAGAATATATTCTACCAACATATGCCTCAAGTCATTTTAAACTGAAAATATCTACATTAGAGATTAGCAAATCAATTCAGAATAAATTGGATTTCTTAAAAATTTCACGAACATTCCTCATCCAAAGCTTTTGCAATTTTACTGTGAATATTGTCAGGGAAAACCATGAGGGAGGCAGAAGATGGAGGATCACATGACACTGGGAGGAAGTGGGGGGTTGGGCTTGCCCTGAAAGACAGCCTCATCAGTCAAACAGGGGGACAGTAAATAGGGAGACCCTTATGCTGACTGAGAATCTGACTGGTTGCCATGGGCAACTAAGCCAGTTCTACTTTGCACCAGTTTGATAAATCTCTCCAATAGTTTAAATACATTTCACTGCAAACACTGCATTGTTATATCTGTGTTAGTGGATGCATAACTGCATCAGACTGTGTGTTTCAAAGAAATTTTACTACAAAAATGTCATTGTTTAACCAGTGATATTAATTGCATAGTTCAAAGACATTTCACTACAAACACTTCATTATAATATTTGTGTTAGCAGATGAATTACAGTATCAGACTGTGCGTTTCAAAGAGATTTTACAACAAAATTTTTATTGTTGAACCAGTGATTTTAAATGCATGGTTTAAAGACATTTCACTGCAAAAACTGCATTATTGTCAATGTAGTGCCCTGGAGCAGGGACTACTTTGACATTTGGACATTTTCGGACATTTGCCAATTTCCCCTATGCAAAGTTAAAACTTCTTACTTTATCTCACCTAAAAGGGTTAACTTTCACTGTTTAATACTGTGTAACTGCATTTTATATATATGTTGTGATATGTATCCAGTTCAATATCACAGTATTTACATGGCTCTGTGGAAAGGGTTAATGAATGCTGAGAAACTGTTAGGGATTTGATTGAGAAGCTGGTAATTTTCCGCAGAAGACAATGTTTTGGAGGGAAAAACCAGGCTTGTTTACCACCAGAAAGCAGACAGCCTGATCTTTTAAATGACTAGTTTTAGCTATGTTGTTATGTCTGGAAACTTGTTTTTGTCTGGAAACACTGCTATGTCATTGCCATTGAGTATCATTGAAGCTCTAATGTAAGTCTATACCAGACGGAAGCAACAATTTATCTGTTTGTGCTAAGTTTGTCCACTCCACCCCTCCCACTAGAAGGTTCTAGTCTAGCAAAAACTGTATATAAGGAGAGCAGTCAGAGCCCCTAGTGTGCTGCAGTTATTGAACAGTGCTTGGAAGAGGAGACTCTGCCAGACTACTGAGTGACCAGAAGAAGACGCTGAGATAGGGATACACTGCCACAGACCCTGGATCACCAGCCTTCTGAGGAGAAAGAGGGACAGCTAGCTCAGGCCTTTCCTCAGCATCAAACCTTTCTTCTGCCAGGGAGGAGACTGGAGAGGCCAGCCCAATGCTTCTCCTGTATTGTTTTGTACCTGAATTCCACCAGTAAAGAAGCACCCTGGTTTACTGCAGACCCTGACTCTCTGGACTTATTTCCCATTGGGGTGCACCACGCCTTATCATCCCTTCCGGAGAGTAGCAACACGACGGTGTCCGGGGGACCCAGCACAGCGTTGGGGCCACCCAAAACCCGGCCACTGCATCAACCAGTTGCAGTATGGTTGCAGAAGGTTAGGGGGCATTTAATTGCACCTCTGTCTTTAAATTATAGCAAACACACCTGCATTTTTGCTAGTACTGTTTAATAATGTGTGTTTTAAACCTATGACTTTTCATTTGTAAGAAATGTGTGTGTGTGTATATATATATGTATATATACACTCACCTAAAGAATTATTAGGAACACCATACTAATACGGTGTTGGACCCCCTTTTGCCTTCAGAACTGCCTTAATTCTACGTGGCATTGATTCAACAAGGTGCTGATAGCATTCTTTAGAAATGTTGGCCCATATTGATAGGATAGCATCTTGCAATTGATGGAGATTTGAGGGATGCACATCCAGGGCACGAAGCTCCCGTTCCACCACATCCCAAAGATGCTCTATTGGGTTGAGATCTGGTGACTGTGGGGGCCATTTTAGTACAGTGAACTCATTGTCATGTTCAAGAAACCAATTTGAAATGATTCGAGCTTTGTGACATGGTGCATTATCCTGCTGGAAGTAGCCATCAGAGGATAGATACTTGTTCTCATTCTGTTTACGCCAAATTCGGACTCTACGATTTGAATGTCTCAACAGAAATCGAGACTCATCAGACCAGGCAACATTTTTCCAGTCTTCAACAGTCCAATTTTGGTGAGCTCGTGCAAATTGTAGCCTCTTTTTCCTATTTGTAGTGGAGATGAGTGGTACCCGGTGGGGTCTTCTGCTGTTGTAGCCCATCCGCCTCAAGGTTGTGCGTGTTGTGGCTTCACAAATGCTTTGCTGCATACCTCGGTTGTAACGAGTGGTTATTTCAGTCAACGTTGCTCTTCTATCAGCTTGAATCAGTCGGCCCATTCTCCTCTGACCTCTAGCATCCACAAGGCATTTTTGCCCACAGGACTGCCGCATACTGGATGTTTTTCCCTTTTCACCCCATTCTTTGTAAACCCTAGAAATGGTTGTGCGTGAAAATCCCAGTAACTGAACAGATTGTGAAATACTCAGACCGGCCCGTCTGGCACCAACAACCATGCCACGCTCAAAATGGCTTAAATCACCTTTCTTTCCCATTCTGACATTCAGTTTGGAGTTCAGGAGATTGTCTTGACCATATAAAAATATATTTAATATATACTATATCCAATACACCCTCTTACTGGGTCTGATTCGAGGGTTGGGTGTAATAAAGTGAGCATTAGTGATGATCGAGCACCAAAGTGTTCAGGTATTCGGTTCGAACACATTGCTATATTCGTGTGCTCGGCCGAGCACCCGAGTATAATGGAAGTCAATGGGAGACAACTAGGCATCCCCTGCTCTGAAGAGGGGAGGGTGCCTGGTCCATTGGAAAAGGTCAGAAAGTGACAGAAACTCCACCGAAATAGATTGGGAACAGCATCGGGACGATGTCTGGATGCATCTTGGACTCCCAGGTCGCTGCTGGGAGCCATGTTGTCTGAGTTGTACGCCACTTGTACAGAAAGACTAAAATACGCACAAAACCCCCCAAAAATAATGAATTTTACAGGAAAAATTTTGTAAACATTCTTTCCAGTATATTCAATTGTATATAAAGTGCAAGTGCTGCAAAAAATTACAAGCAAGAGGCACTCCGAAACAGCCTGTATATCACATAAAGAAGGGCCTCATTCACATTGTGGTACAATTGTTCAGGTAGTGGGACTACTACACTGATAAGGCCTATGCACTAAGTGAAAGGGCTGCCAAAAATTACAAGGAATTGGCACTCCAAAACACCCTTTGTTACACATAAAGGAGGGCATCATACACACTAACAAGGTGACCACCAGTAACGGGGAATCATTGTTCGATTTCGGAGAGGGAGCCTGATAAACGGCTACGGCTACTGCTTCAAAGCAAGGCAACATAAGTTGCGTGCCTGCAGGTGAGCTGACCCTGTAAACGATTTTAGATGCGAGCCTGCTGGTGAGCTGACCCTGTAAAACATTATATGCAAGGGCCTGCAGTTGAGATGACCCTCTAAAACATTAGAGGCGAAGACCTGCTGGTAAGCTGACGCTCTAAAACATTATTTGCGAGTGCATGCTCGTCAGCTGATGCTCTAAAACATTATATGCAAGTGCTTGTTGGTGAGCTGATGCTCTAAAACATTATATGCGAGGGCCTGCAGGTGAGCTGACCCTGTAAAACATTATATGCGAGGGCCTGCTGCTGATCTGATGCTCTAAAACATTAGGGGCGAGTGCCTGCTGGTGAGCTGACTCTGTAAAACATTAGGGGCGAGTGCCTGCTGGTGAGCTGACGCTCTAAAACATTATATGCAAGGGCCTGCTGATGAGCTGACGCTCTAAAACATTATATGCGAGTATAAAATAATCAGCAGGCACTCACCATCTGAATTTCACATATATAACACATTTAATAAAATTATTGATTAGATAAAATATTATGGATAATACTAATATATCTTAAAACTTTACTCTACATACAATATATAAAATTATGCAGTATGACCATATAACCAATTACAAATGGATAAGAATATCAGATGTTATGAAGAATCGAATAAAAAATCGGATCAGTGGAAGAGGTGAGGTCACCTCGAAACGTGTCTGGCGGACTAAAGGAACCAAACTACCAAATAACTATATCCTGCAGGATCAAGAAGTCTATATTCGAAAAAGCTGGAATCATTCAAGACAATCTCCACAACTTCGTCTTTTCTCTAGCTATCTATTCATAGACCAACAACACGTATCTACATACTACCACGTGGGACGCCGACAGCTGAGCGCCATAACCACACCATACGAAAAGAAAAGACAAAAGTTCTGGGTTTGGGTGAGTAGCTGAACTGTGAGAGGGACGCCTCTACAGTAAGCGCTATCGAATTTTATACGAACAATTGACTATTTGATCTTATGCAAGACAAATCGTATTATTAATTCGAAAGTTACCCATTGATACAACTGCACAGCCTCAGTGTCCTAATTGAAAATAACAGACACTTCAGTGCATAAATTAAAAGATATCAGCGTCAAAAGACTGATCGAAATTTGGTCTACTATACATTGCAATCACGTACTTTCTGTAAGGAACTTTGTATTGACTCATTAGGAATCCTTAACAAGGACATATAGACAAATATACCTTGGGTGATTAATGGATACTTGAAATTTTATTCGAATATTATTCGAGAAAATCCCATCAAAATAATCCCATGCGATATTTTATCGGATTTTTTATCCGATTATTTAATCCCATGCGATATTATATCCAATTGTTTATTCGATTCTTCATAACATCTGATATTCTTATCCATTTGTAATTGGTTATATAGTCATACTGCATAATTTTATATATTGTATGTAGAGTAAAGTTTTAAGATATATTAGTATTATCCATAATATTTTATCTAATCAATAATTTTATTAAATGTGTTATATATGTGAAATTCAGATGGTGAGTGCCTGCTGATTATTTTATATTTGTTCAAATTAAGAGAGTAGGTGAATCACTTAAAGCAGGGCACCATTACCACGGTGACAAGTGGGGTGAGCCACTATAACTTGTAATTCTAGTATACATTATATGCGAGTGCCTGCTGGTGAGCTGATGCTCAAAAACATTATATGCAAGTGCCTGTTGGTGAGCTGACGCTCTAAAACATTATATGCGAGTGCCTGCTGGTGAGCTGACACTCTAAAACATTATATGCGAGTGCCTGCTGCTGAGCTGACCCTCTAAAACAGGGGTCCTCAAACTTTTTAAACCGGGGGCCACTTCACTGTCTCTCAGACCATTGGAGGGCCGGACTATATTTTTTAAAGGGGTATTCCCATCTTGGACAATAGGGGAATATCGTTAGGTGCAGGTCCCACTGCTGGGACCCGCACCTATATAGAGAACGGAGCCCCGAAAGTGAATGGGAGTGTACTGCGCATGCACTGCCCATGCTCCCATTCATTTCTATGAGGCTGGCGGAAATAGCCGAGCCAGCGCTCGGCTATTTTCGGCAGCCCCATAGAAATGAATGGACGGCGGCTGCTTATGCGCAGTGCGCCCTCCTTCACTTTCGGGGCTCTGTTCTCTATATCAGTGCGGGTCCCAGCGGTGGGACCTGCACCTATAGGACAATGGGGGCAGTGTGGACAGTTACCTCTTGCAGGCTTTTCTATGCAGACCAGCTCAGTCCCTGATGGGGTTCTGTTATATCTCCCTATATAACGGGCCAAATTGATACGTTCTAAATCCGAACACTGAAAAGGAAACGCTTATCAAATCTTAGTATTTCTATCAAGGAGACCCCTTTAATCAGTAATCTATTTTACACTTCAGTTGACGTTCTGGTTTGGAATAGCTATATAAGCAGGAAGATCCTTTCCATGGGACAACCATGACACTAAAATAGGATCTTCCTGCTTATATAGCCATTCCAAACCAGAACCCCCACTTACAGGCCTCTGCCCCCCCACGTGGACACTTACCTCTTGCAGTCTTTTCTATGAAGACAAGATCAGTCCCTGACGGGGTTCTCCCTATATAACGGGCCTAAAATGAAATGCGTATATAAGTAGGATGCTATTTTATTATCATGGTTGCCCCATGGAAAGAAAACTGGCAGTTGGCTGGATTGGCATGCTCTCAATTGTTTCCCAAAGAGACTTGGATAATGAAATATCAGGCTGCAAGTCTGCATTTCAATAGGTCAGATTCTGACCTATTGAAATGCAGACTGGCACCCTGATATTTCATTATCCAAGTGTCACTCTGACTGACCTGTTGACAGGCAGACTGGCATTTTGTTATCCAAGTCTCTTTGAGTATGAAATGAGAGCATGCCAACCCAGCTAACTGCCCGTTTTTTTTTTTTTCCACTGTCACAGTGGCCGCCATTTTCATGTCCCCCGCATCAGCCCCGCCACCCCCCCATTGTAAAAAATGCCCACCACACACTGTCTCCCCATTGTTAATATTAAAATGTTAAGTGCCACACTGACGCACCCACAGTTGTCCAGGCTGTCCCTGAGCCTGAGGCTTCTTCTCTCTGCTCCGGGCGGTGATATGAGAAGCAGACAGCGGGCGGGCGGCGGCGGCGTTAACTCGCTCACTCTAGGTCACGCGCCAGCGTCACCTGCGTCGCCTGAGAGGAGCAGGCGAGTGACATCAGTGAGCAATCACGTACCGCCGGAGCAGAGCTGACATCGGAGGGAGGGAGCCAGGGCGCAGGAGGAGGAGAGCAGAGGTGCGCAGGCCCTGAGCATGCTTAAAGGTTAACTGTTAAACAGACCCGGCAGGCCGGATCAGATTCCTCGGCGGGCCGCATGTGGCCCGCGGGCCGTAGTTTGAGGACCCCTCCTCTAAAACATTAGGGGCGAGGGCCTGCTGGTGAGCTGACCCTGTAAAACATTATATGCGAGGGCCTGCTGCTGAGATGACTCTCTAAAACAGGGGTGCACAACCTGCGGCCTGCGGGACATAGTTTGCGGCCCCCATCCTGCTGGGCAGAAACACAGCTGATCGTGTGATCAGCTGTGTTTCTGCCAAGAGCGCCGCACAATTGCAGGATTACAGCTCCTGCTCCAGCACTGTAGCAGGAGCAGGAAGGGTCAGAGATAGTGAGGGAGGCGAGGAGAAGGCAGAAGCAGTGTATCAGCAATTCTGCCTTCTCCTCACACAGGTGAGCGGCGCGCTGTGCAGTGTAGACACGGCAATCACGTGATCGCCGGGTGTCAGGGGCAGAGGACTGCAGAGCCTCACCAACTCTGCCCTGTACAAAGCCTCGCCATATTGTAAAAGTGTGTATTTTAGCAGAACGGCTGCGGGGACAAATGTAAACAACACACTGTTATGTAGTGCTGACATTCGCACATCGCTAATGTCAGTCAGCTACATAACAGAAATTCTGATGGTAGAAACCATTTAAAGACTATATCTGATGTAGGATAGACTGTCTTTTCTTGACAGACTATCTATTAGCTCAGTAGTCTCAAATAAACATTATATTGTGAACTGAGTGTACCAGTTTACGATATAACCTTGGGCCTGATCTGTATATCCCTTCCTCTAATAGCTGACTTCCAAGTTCTATCCGACGCGTTTACCCATAATACAATGGTTCATCAGGGAGCGATCAGTGCAGTGGCAGAGCTTCTTCATATAAAATGGCAATGGCCACATATAGGGAACTAATTATAATAATTTTCATATTTAAATAATGAGCTAAAGTTTGCATAAAAATTACTTTTAAAAAAAACAACTCTACAGTTTCCCCCTAATAAAACAAAAAAAAATATTAAAAAGCCACGTGTTATGTAATAAAAAGCTGCAAACGTTATTTTGGTAATCCAAACGTTTGAACTACGTGTGCTAAATCACAAAAAAGTGACTGGTCATTAACCACCTCAGCCCCCAGTGCTTAAACACCCTGAAAGACCAGGCCACTTTTTACACTTCTGACCTACACTACTTTCACCATTTATTGCTCGGTCATGCAACTTACCACCCAAATGAATTTTACCTCCTTTTCTTCTCACTAATAGAGCTTTCATTTGGTGGTATTTCATTGCTGCTGACATTTTTACTTTTTTTGTTATTAATCAAAATTTAACGATTTTTTTGCAAAAAAATGACATTTTTCACTTTCAGTTGTAAAATTTTGCAAAAAAAAACGACATCCATATATAAATTTTGCTCTAAATTTATTGTTCTACATGTCTTTGATAAAAAAAAAATGTTTGGGTAAAAAAAAAATGGTTTGGGTAAAAGTTATAGCGTTTACAAACTATGGTACAAAAATGTGAATTTCCGCTTTTTGAAGCAGCTCTGACTTTCTGAGCACCTGTCATGTTTCCTGAGGTTCTACAATGCCCAGACAGTACAAACACCCCACAAATGACCCCATTTCGGAAAGTACACACCCTAAGGTATTCGCTGATGGGCATAGTGAGTTCATAGAACTTTTTATTTTTTGTCACAAGTTAGCGGAAAATGATGATTTTTTTTTTTTTTTTTTTTTCTTACAAAGTCTCATATTCCACTAACTTGTGACAAAAAATAAAAACTTCCATGAACTCACTATGCCCATCACGAAATACCTTGGGGTCTCTTCTTTCCAAAATGGGGTCACTTGTGGGGTAGTTATACTGCCCTGGCATTCTAGGGGCCCAAATGTGTGGTAAGGAGTTTGAAATCAAATTCTGTAAAAAATGACGAGTGAAATCCGAAAGGTGCTCTTTGGAATGTGGGCCCCTTTGCCCACCTAGGCTGCAAAAAAGTGTCACACATCTGGTATCTCCGTATTCAGTATAAGTTGGGGAATGTGTTTTGGGGTGTCATTTTACATATACCCATGCTGGGTGAGATAAATATCTTGGTCAAATGCCAACTTTGTATAAAAAAATGGGAAAAGTTGTCTTTTGCCAAGATATTTCTCTCACCCAGCATGGGTATATGTAAAAAGACACCCCAAAACACATTCCCCACCTTCTCCTGAGTACGGAGATACCAGATGTGTGACACTTTTTTGCAGCCTAGGTGGGCAAAGGGGCCCATATTCCAAAGAGCACCTTTCGGATTTCACTCGTCATTTTTTACAGAATTTGATTTCAAACTCCTTACCACACATTTGGGCCCCTAGAATGCCAGGGCAGTATAACTACCCCACAAGTGACCCCATTTTGGAAAGAAGAGACCCCAAGGTATTCGCTGATGGGCATAGTGAGTTCATGGAAGTTTTTATTTTTTGTCACAAGTTAGTGGAATATGAGACTTTGTATGAAAAAAAAAAAAAAAAAAAAAATCATCATTTTCCACTAACTTGTGACAAAAAATAAAAAATTCTAGGAACTCGCCATGCCCCTCACGGAATACCTTGGGGTGTCTTCTTTCCAAAATGGGGTCACTTGTGGGGTAGTTATACTGCCCTGGCATTTTCCAGGGGCCCTAATGTGTGGTAAGTAGGTAAATGACCAGTGAAATCCGAAAGGTGCTCTTTGGAATATGGGCCCCTTTGCCCACCTAGGCTGCAAAAAAGTGTCACACATCTGGTATATCCGTACTCGGGAGAAGTTGGGGAATGTGTTTTGGGGTGTCTTTTTACATATACCCATGCTGGGTGAGAGAAATATCTTGGCAAAAGACAACTTTTCCCATTTTTTTATACAAAGTTGGCATTTGACCAAGATATTTATCTCACCCAGCATGGGTATATGTAAAATGACACCCCAAAACACATTCCCCAACTTCTCCTGAGTACGGCGATACCAGATGTGTGACACTTTTTTGCAGCCTAGATGCGCAAAGGGGCCCAAATTCCTTTTAGGAGGGCATTTTTAGACATTTGGATACCAGACTTCTTCTCACGCTTTGGGGCCCCTAGAATGCCAGGGCAGTATAAATACCCCACATGTGACCCCATTTTGGAAAGAAGACACCCCAAGGTATTCAATGAGGGGCATGGCGAGTTCATAGAAATATTTTTTTTTTGGCACAAGTTAGCGGAAATTGATATTTTTTATTTTTTTCTCACAAAGTCTCCCGTTCCGCTAACTTGGGACAAAAATTTCAATCTTTCATGGACTCAATATGCCCCTCACGGAATACCTGGGGGTGTCTTCTTTCCGAAATGGGGTCACATGTGGGGTATTTATACTGCCCTGGCATTCTAGGGGCCCTAAAGCGTGAGAAGAAGTCTGGAATATAAATGTCTAAAAAATGTTACGCATTTGGATTCCGTGAGGGGTATGGGGAGTTCATGTGAGATTTAATTTTTTGTCACAAGTTAGTGGAATATGAGACTTTGTAAGAAAAAAAAATAATAATTCCGCTAACTTGGGCCAAAAAAATGTCTGAATGGAGCCTTACAGAGGGGTGATCAATGACAGGGGGGTGATCAATGACAGGGGGGTTGATCAATGACAGGGGGGTGATCAATGACAGGGGGGTGATCAATGACAGGGGGGTGATCAATGACAGGGGGGGTGATCAATGACAGGGGGGGGTGATCAATGACAGGGGGGGTGATCAATGACAGGGGGGGTGATCAATGACAGGGGGGGTGATCAATGACAGGGGGGGTGATCAATGACAGGGGGGGTGATCAATGACAGGGGTGGTGATCAATGACAGGGGGGTGATCAATGACAGGGGGGTGATCAATGACAGGGGGGTGATCAATGACAGGGGGGTGATCAGGGAGTCTATATGGGGTGATAACCACAGTCATTGATCACGCCCGTGTAAGGCTTCATTCAGACGTCCGTATGCGTTTTGCGGATCCGATCCATCTATCAGTGGATCCGTAAAAATCATGCGGACGTCTGAATGGAGCTTTACAGGGGGGTAATCAATGACAGGGGGGTGATCAGGGAGTCTATATGGGGTGATCACCACAGTCATTGATCATGCCCCTGTAAGGCTTCATTCAGACGTCCGGATGCGTTTTGCGGATCCGATCCATCTATCAGTGGATCCGTAAAAATCATGCAGACATCTGAATGGAGCTTTACAGGGGGGTGATCAGGGAGTCTATATGGGGTGATCACCACAGTCATTGATCATGCCCCTGTAAGGCTTCATTCAGACGTCCGGATGCGTTTTGCGGATCCGATCCATCTATCAGTGGATCCGTAAAAATCATGCGGACGTCTGAATGGAGCTTTACAGGGGGGTAATCAATGACAGGGGGGTGATCAATGACAGGGGGGTGATCAGGGAGTCTATATGGGGTGATAACCACAGTCATTGATCATGCCCCTGTAAGGCTTCATTCAGACGTCCGGATGCGTTTTGCGGATCCGATCCATCTATCAGTGCATCCGTAAAAATCATGCGGACATCTGAATGGAGCTTTACAGGGGGGTGATCAGGGAGTCTATATGGGGTGATCACCACAGTCATTGATCATGCCCCTGTAAGGCTTCATTCAGACGTCCGGATGCGTTTTGCGGATCCGATCCATCTATCAGTGGATCCGTAAAAATCATGCGGACGTCTGAATGGAGCTTTACAGGGGGGTGATCAATGACAGGGGGGTGATCAGGGAGTCTATATGGGGTGATAACCACAGTCATTGATCATGCCCCTGTAAGGCTTCATTCAGACGTCCGGATGCGTTTTGCGGATCCGATCCATCTATCAGTGGATCCGTAAAAATCATGCGGACATCTGAATGGAGCTTTACAGGGGGTTGATCAATGACAGGGGGGTAATCAATGACAGGGGGGTGATCAGGGAGTCTATATGGGGTGATCAGGGAGTCTATATGGGGTGATCAGGGGCTAATAAGGGGTTAATAAGTGACGGGGGGGGGTGTAGTGTAGTGTAGTGGTGCTTGGTGCTACTTTACTGAGCTACCTGTGTCCTCTGGTGGTCGATCCAAACAAAGGGGACCACCAGAGGACCGGGTAGCAGGTATATTAGACGCTGTTATCAAAACAGCGTCTAATATACCTGTTAGGGGTTAAAAAAAACACATCTCCAGCCTGCCAGCGAACGATCGCCGCTGGCAGGCTGGAGATCAACTCTCTTACCTTCCGTTCCTGTGAGCGCGCGCGCCTGTGTGCGCGCGTTCACAGGAAATCTCGCGTCTCGCGAGATGACGCGTATATGCGTCCACTCGGAATGAATCAACCACCTCCAGGACGCGTCTGTGCGTACAGCGGTCCGGAGGTGGTTAAGGCCTTTTCAGGCCTGGTCATTAAAGGGTTAACCAAGTGCTTTCCCGGTGTTCTAACAAATTTCCCTACCCGTGAAATTTCCCTACCCTTGTCATTTCCTGTTGTGAAGTGGCCGCATCAGACATGACCTTCCCAGCTTTGGAAGGAGATGTGCTGCGCCGCGCAGGCACACCACGATGGGGTAGGGAAATTTCACACCAGAGTTGGGGAGAAGGCGCCACCTAATGCGCTTACGCCTTACCTGGCTCCAGATGATCAGACACCGCGTGTGCGCAGTGAGTGGTAGGAAGATTTAACAGAACAAATGGCCATCAGATCTCCCTACCCCCACACTGTGCAGGCACGGTGATCGGATGGATGTTCGGTATAAGAGATCTCCCTGTCCGCTGGTGCCCACGTGCGGTGTATCCCGACGGGAGTAGTTAGTCGCGCTTGTGCACTGGCCCGAAATTTTTCCCTATCCTCTAACCACTGCTGAGGCTCCCAGCGCATACGCAGTGTTGGCCGGTGTCCAGCTGAGAGGTAAAGCGCAAGCGCATTAGGTGGCCCCTTCTCCCCAACTCTGGTGTGAAATTTCCCTACCCCGTCGTTGTGCGCCTGCGCGGCGCGGCACGCCTCCTTTCAAAGCTGGGAACGTCATGTCCGGTGCGGCCGCATCACAACAGGAAGTGACGAGGGTAGGGAAATTTCACGGGTAGGGAACTTTGTTAGAACACCGGCTAGTAAAGCCTCATACACACGACCGTACCTTTTCTATTGGTCCGCAGGACACCAGCCATGTGTGTGGAGTGCTGTCTACATCTTTTGCGGCCCCGTTGAAGTGAATGGGTCGACATCCAAGCCACATAAAAAAAATGCGGCTCAGATGCGGACAAAAAAAATGGCCGTGTGCATGAGCCCTCAGGGAAAATGCTGACTGGTTATTGCAGGGCACTTACAGTATATCTGGGGGTGCAGAAGGTGGTAAGAACTAGTGAGCGCCGTCCTCTGCAGTGAAGTTTAGCACTGATTGTGAATAGGAGGCAGGAAGGAAAAGCCACCACTTAGAGTTTCCTAGTTAAAGAGGACCTTTCACTAGTTTAAAAACTAAAAACTAACTATATCAGTGGGCAGAGCGGCGCCCAGGGGTCCCCCTGCACTTACTAGTATATCTGGGCGCCGCTCCGTTCGCCCGGTATAGGCTCCGCCGCTCTTCCCACTTATATAGTTAGTTTTTAGTTTTTAAACTAGTGAAAGGTCCTCTTTAAAATGATTTTTAACAAGTTCCTGTAGCATGGTCCCTGACACCGAAGATTCCTACTTTCCTGCTCCGTGCTGCTCTCGCTGTCTCAATCTTCCGGTCCCGGAGCACCTCTCCAGCCAATGACTGACTTCAGCGGTGAAATGCTGCTTGTGGCCACATCACCCCCGAGGCCGGTCTTTGGCTGGAGAGGTACAAGTGACTATGCCCATAGCCATCCGGATTTAAACAGTGCCAGAACCAGAAGATGGAGACAGCGGGAGCGGCAGGGAGCAGGAAAGTATGAATCTTCTGTTTCAGGCCCATGCTGCAGGAAATTTTTAACAGGAAATCTCTAAGCCCCCGTTACATGGCACGATATTCAGGACAATTGCTGGGAACAAGTGTTCGTAGGAGCGCTCATTCCTGATATCTGGTGGTATAATCGTGCCGCTGATCAGCCGATAAACAAGGAATCACTTGTTTGTCGGCTGATTTGCATATTTTATCAGGATGAAAGATGTACAAGTGTTAAGGCTGGCCGCAGGCTAGCCTGGATTTGTGGGAGGGGCCGGTACCTGTCTTAAGCAGTCTGGCTCTCCCAGGCAGCACGTCGGCATTCGGACGTCTGCTACTTCCGGGTGTGACGTCATCAGCAAGCGTCCTGCACGAGTCGGATCTCAGAGAAGCCGGGTGTACCTTTCACTTCAGTCTGCAAGCTGTTCAGATCGTTTTCCAAGATAACTGGTTTGTTTGGGGAGCGTGGCAACGTGGAGGAGGGTAGGAGGGTGTGTAGAGAGGGGGAAGTGTGCCGGAGGATCGCTTCTCCTCACTGCGTTCAGGCACATGCAATTCAAGTTTTGGCACCAATGGGCAGCATTGTCACATAGTTGGAGCTCATTGCCTGTCTCAGCATAACCTGTATCTAAGTTCATACAGGGGCTGCGAGTCATCTGGGCTCAGCAGGTTAAACTCTGGCAGCTGGGTCCTGGTGCCATTACTGAGTTGATTACTTACAAGGTTGCTGCTTGTGCACATGTTTGACACTCATCACATACACTACATACATACCTTAGACACATAGTTCGCACATCAGGCAGTTTGACGAAAAAAAAAAAAAAAAAAAGGGTACAAGTGGATTGTTAAATAAAGTAAAAAAGAAAAGAAAGAGAATTTTTTGGGATTTAAAAAAAAAAAAACCTTTATCCACCAAGCTTCATCCAGACACCTCTAGCATAGGTACATCCGCCAATACAGCTACACGCTCGCACACCCCGTTTCATCTCGTAGACTAGTGTCATACGGTCTGTTTTCCACAAATCCTATACTTACATACATCACCTACCACGTCTGTAGGTTCTTTAGCCCGCAGTATTCGTTTTTAATTAATCTGCCACGTCACAGATTCACACAAACTCGGGCTCGCTTCATACGTCAGTGGAAACGACTATCATACTCCCTGTCAGCCTCAAAGGCTTTTCGTTCAATCGTTTCACGCTGCTGGGAAGGGGGAGGGGAGGGGCTTAGATTCCGTCATCTTGTTTGTCAGCTTACGGGCAGCAGGTCGTAGGGTTAACAGGTTGTTCTTTTTTTTTTTCTCTTTTTTTCTTTCTTCGTGTTTTTTTTTTTTTTTTTTTTGTTTTGTGGTGTTTGTTGTGTTGTTTGCAGTGGTCTACGCCATCTGCAACTTCAGCCAGTGCAGGCTCCTGCATGTCTGTGCCACATGTTTTAGGGCACATCCGGTCACGGTCTGCACATTGAAGCCGGCGTGACTGAGCCGGGTGAATGTGGAGGCACTAGACCAGCTGCTGCGGCTTCATCCGGTTCAGCCGTTCCGTACATTCCTGGTGGAAGAGTTTTCACGGGGGTTTCACACTGGGCTCATCACCTTGCCCCAGCAGACTCATGAATGCGCCAACTTGCAGTCGGCTTCTAAACATGCTGGTCTGGTGGATTCACTCTTGGCAGTTGAGCTGGACAAGGGTTTCATCATTGGTCCTTTCCAGTCCCCTCCTTTCTGCACTTGGAGGGTGAGCCCGGTGGGGGTGGTGCAGGGAAAATATTCCAATAAATTTCGTTTGATTTATGATTTGTCTGCTCCACATTCTTCCCACGTTCCTAGTCTCAACTCGTTGATTCCGTCCGAGGAATTTTCCTTGAAGTATACTTCCGTAGACCAGGCTATCCAGGTCATTCTTCAGACAGGCATGGGGGCTTGGCTGTCCAAAGCAGATGTCTCTGATGCGTTCAAACTGCTGCCCATTAGCCCATCTCTCTGGCAGTGGCATGGCATCAAATGGAGAGAGGCGTACTATCTTGCCACCAAGTTGACGTTTGGTTCCTAGAGCAGCCCCAGTCTGTTTGACAGGTTAGCGCAGGCACTGGAATGGATTTTGTTGGAACAGGGTTGCCAGAATGTCATTCACTACCTGGATGATTTTCTGTTGATCGAAGAACCCTCACAGGCACCTGTTGACTTGCAGGTTCTCTTGCAGGTCTTCAAGGAGTTAAACATTCCAGTGGCCGAACACAAAACAGAAGGGCCTGCGCAGATTGTCACGTTCTTGGGGATCTCTCTGGATTCACGTGCCATGTCAGCCAGTCTGCCACAAGACAAACTCGACAGAATCAAATCAGGTGTCCGTTCCTTGCTCATGTCTCAGGTTTGCACCAAGAGAGAATTGCAGTCTCTGTTGGGCATGTTATACTTTGCCATGAGGATCATTCCTCAGGGTAGATCATTCATTTCAAGATTGCTAGTCTTATTACAACAGACCAGTGAGTTGGATGCATCAGTGCATCTTAATGCGAACGCCCGAGCAGATCTGTTCATGTGGGACAGATTTCTCAGTGGGTGGAACGGCATTTCCATGTTATTCCGAGGGCCACTTCTGATTCTCCACACGTATTTTCAGACGCGGCTGCCTCGGTAGGTTTCGCGGCCATATTTGGCTCACATTGGTTCGCCGGCTCATGGCCCACACACGTGCTACAGTTGCCGGGGTTTTCTCAGATGTCGGCATTGTTCGAGATCTATCCTATCGTAGCAGCTGCTATAGTCTGGGGGCATAGGTGGTCGGCTCACACGGTGGTTTTCCACACTGACAACATGGCGACCGCAGAGATCATTAACAAGGGCAGATCTAAATCGTTACTCATCATGTCTTTCATGCGTAGATTGACCTGGATAGCTCTGGAACAGGGGTTTCATTTTCATGCCCTGTTTTTGGACGGGGTCAGCAACGTTGCAGCTGATGCTTTATCTCGTTTTGATTTTTCTCGCTTTTTCTTGCAGAACCCAGAAGCAGACTCAGTGGGCACCCCGGTACCGGACTGGCGGCTGCTGGTCTTGGATTAGACTCTCTGATGGTGGTCGCCAGTTCACTCATTACCAAGTCTTTGTCGGCCAGTACGTTGCGGTCGTACCGCCGAGCGTGGGTGTTTTTTTTCGAACTTTAAGTTGGCATATCCTAGAGGTGACACAGGTCAGGTCAAGTATATGGTGGCTTTCGTGTCTTATTGTCATTCGGTATTGGCTTTATCCTACAACACCATTAGGCTATATTTGGCTGGGGTGCAGCATTTTTTGGCACTTCAAGAGCCAGACAGACCCTCTATATTTTCAGCTCACCCGATCAAGGCCATCCTCAGAGGCATTCAAAAAAGCCAGGTCACGGTCAAGTCGGTCCGTCGACCTATTAAGGGGGACACGTTTCGTAGCCTGTCGGAAGTTCTCACATTGTCACCATTCGGAGTCCTTCCCAGCCTGGTGATCAAGGCGGCGATGTACTTGGCGTTTTACGGGTTTTTAAGACCAGGTGAAGTGACACAGGCCAGACAAGGGGCGGTGGCTCTCCGCAAGGGAGATTTAGTCAGGATGGGCAGTAACTCATTTGCAGTTGCCTCACAACAAAACAAGTCAGGTAGGTCCCGGCCATGTAGTTAAGTTCTTCCAGACCACAAACGCATGGTGTCCAGTGACAGTCTTGGACAACCTCTTGCTGGCCCTTAGTCTTCACAGCCCCACGACCCATTACTTCCATTCCCTGTTGGTCCACTGACGTCCAGCCAGTTCATCAAACATATTCGCATCCTGTTGACCAGTGTAGGATTGAATTCGGCTCAATTCTCGGGGCATTCTTTCCGCATCGGTGCGGCATCCGCAGCGTCCAAGCATGGAGTCCCTGTGCATATCATTAAACACTTGGGGCGCTGGCGCTCGAGGTGCTTTGTACGGTATATCCCGGAGCCACAAGCGGAGCTGGTCCAAGCATTCAGTACATTGGCAGAGTAGCACCTCAGGCCAATCCTTCCCTCACTGGTGGGTTTTGCCCCCTTTTTCAGGCATACCGACCTAGTGAGGCCAAGGCACACCTCAGGCCAATTAGGTAGGGGGGTGGTGGTTGGGCATCTTCCACTCGTTTAGGTCCTGACCACAATTATAGTCAGCACATCTCACCGTCTAATCAGGAATGTGTTACCGATAATCGATAGAAGTGAATGAGGGAGGAATGATTGTCGCAGTGATCATTCCTCCCCAGTCAAATTGCATTAGCCTGTGTAATTGGCTGATGCAAACAAGCACTGATTAACTTTTTTTTGTGGCCCCTTGAAATAGTGCGATGTGACAATGCGGCCCCCAGACCAAAAAAGGTTGTGCACCCCTGCTCTAAAACATTAGGGGCGAGGGACTGCTGGTGAGCTAATGCTCTAAAACATTATATGCGAGTGCATGCTGTTCAGCTGACCCTATAAAATTTTTTTAGTTAAGGGCCTGTAGTTGAGCTGACCCTATTAAAAAAATTTAGAGTGGAGGGAATATATACAATCTGAAGGAGGAGGAGGAGAAAACAAGATTCAACCATATACTCTTTTTTGTGGTGGAAAAGGTGCATGGGAATACACTACAGTAGATTGAGTACATTATAAATGATAGATTGAAATTGCCTTTATGTTCATCATCTGCTCAGCTCTCCTTTGGTGGAGTTGAGAAGTCAGGGGCAATCCAGGCCCTGTTCATTTTTATCTGAGTCAACCTGTTATAATGCCACCAGCAGCACTAAATACACGCTCAGACAAAATGCTGGCGGCAGGGTAGGCCAGCACCTCCAAGTCGTAGAGCACAAGTTCGTGCCACGTGTCCAGCTTGGACAACCAGTAGTTGTAAGGCACTGAGGGATCATTTAGGACCCTGACACAGTCTGCTATGTATTCCTTCACCATCTTCTAAAAGTTTTCCCTCCTTGTACCACTAGGCCGCGCTTCAGGGTGAGGTTGATGGCGGGGTGTCATGAAATGTCCCATTCCTTGGACAGTGTTGCCCTGCCTTTGTTGGAACTGCCGTGTGTTCCCCTTGTCTCCCTTCCTCGGTTGCCTAAGGAAGTACGGACTCTGCCGCCAGCGTTGTCAGATGGAAAATTTTTGAGCAATCTCTCAACAAGTACCTTCTGGTATTGCACCGTTTTACTCATCCTCCACCACAGGAATGAGAGATGAGAAGTTTTCTTTGTAGTGGGGGTCGAGAAGGGTGAACACCCAGTAATCTGTGTTATCTAAAATGTGTATAACGCGAGGGTCGCGGGAAAGGCAGCCTAACATGAAGTCAGCCATGTGTGCCAGAGTACCAACAGGCAAGACGTCGATGTCGACATCAGGATGACTCTCCATCTCCTCCTTCTCTTCTGCCCATCCAAGCTGAACAGATGGAATTAAAGTTCCATGGGTACTACCCTCTGTAGCAGAAGCAACTGACTCCAGCTCCTCCTCCTCCTCCTCTTCATGGTCCAATTCGCGCTGAGAAGACGAACTGTGGGTGGTTTGGCTATCACCCTGTGTAATGTCCCCACCCATTTCCTCGTCTGCCACATTCAGAGCATCGTCCTTAATTGTGAGCAGCGATCGTTTGAGTAGACACAGAAGTGGGATGGTTACGCTAATAATAGCGTTATCGCCACTAACCATCTGTGTGGATTCCTCAAAGTTTTTTAAAACCTCACAGAGGTCTGACATCAATGCCCACTCCTTGCTTGTGAATAGTGACAGTTGACTTGAAAGGCGATGACCATGTTGCAGCCGGTATTCCACAACTGCCCTCTGCTGCTCAGAAAGCCTGGCCAACATGTAGATCGTAGAGTTCCAGCGCGTGCTCACATCGCACAACAGTCGGTGAGCTGGAAGCCGCAAGCGCTGCTGCAGGGTTGACAGACCAGCTGAAGCTATGGATGACTTGCGGAAATAGGCACACACGCGGCGCGCCTTCACTTGTAGCTCTGGCAAATTGGGGTAGGTTTTGATAAACCGCTGAACCACTAAGTTTAATACGTGGGCTAAGCATGGGATGTGTGTCAGGTTGTCGAGCTCCAAAGCCGCCACCACGTTACGGCCATTGTCAGACACAACCATGCCTGGTTCTAGGTTGAGTGGCGAGAGCCACAGCTCGGTGTGGTCCCTTATACCCTGCCACAGCTCTGTGGCAGTGTGCTGTTTGCTCCCTAAGCAGATCAACTTCAGTACGGCCTGTTGACACTTACCCACAGCAGTGCTACACTGCTTCCAGCTAGCGACTGATGGCTGACTGCTGGAGGTGGAAGTGGAGGAGGAGCGGCGGAGGAGGAGAAGTAGGGGTTGGAGCCAGTAACATAGCTGCTGGCGGATACCCTGATGGAGGTAGGGCCCACAATCCTGGGCTTGGGTAGCACCTGTGCCATCCCAGGTAATGACTCACTCCCGGCGTCCTCAACATTTACCCAGTGTGCGGTCAGGGAAATGTAGTGTCCCTGGCCACCAGCACTTGTCCATGTGTCCGTGGTGAAGTGGACCTTCCCAGTAAGTGGGTTGGTCAGGGCACGGGTGATGTTCTGGGACACATGCTGGTGTAAGGCAGGCATGGCACACTGTGAAAAATAGTGGCAGCTGGGGACTGCGTACCGAGGGACGGCCGCCGACATTAGGCTGCGGAAGGCCTCAGTGTCCACAAGCCTAAATGGCAACATTTCAAGGGCCAGTAATTTGGAAAGTTGCACATTTAGTGCTATGGCCTGTGGGTGGGTATTTGCTCTTGCGTTCAAATGACTGTGTTATGGACATTTGGACGCTGTGCTGGGACAGGGAAGTGGATATTGTTGCTGATGGTTCATGTGAAGGTCCAGGTGCAGGGCAAGAGGCATCCGGGCCTGCACCTTCGACAGGGGATTGGCCAGCAGTGCGTAACACAGGGGAAGAGGAGGCAGTGGTGTGACCTGCAGATCCAGATTGTGGACCCAGGCGTTCGGCTCACTTATTAGGGTGCTTTGATGCCATGTGGCGGATCATGCTGGTGGTGGTGAGGTTGCTAGTGTTCACGCCCCGGCTCATTTTGGTACGGCACAGGTTGCAAACTACCACTCTTTTGTCGTCTGCACTTTCCTCAAAAAAGCACCATACTGCGGAACACCTACCCCTTGGCAAGGTAGATTTACGCATGGGGGTGCTCGGTGTAACGGTTGCGGGCCTGTTTGGTGTGGGCTGACTTCTCCCTTTTGCAACCCCACTGCCTCTTCCAGCCTGTTGCGATGCTGCGGATCCCTCCCCTTTTCTAATGCTGTCCTCGCTCGGCTTTTCACCTTCCCATGTTGGGTCAGTGACCTCATCGTCCACCACCTCCTTTTTCACTTCCTCACTCTGCTCTTCCTCCTGACTTGACCGAACCACAACCTCAGTGATTGACAACTGTTTCTAATCATCATCCACCTCGTGAATGAATGATTGCCGCTCACCACCGTCATCTTCTTGAGACTGTGAAGGCTCAAGAGGTTGGGAATCAGGGAACAATATCTCAAGTCCCTCTTCAAGTGTGCTGGGCGCGAGTGCCAAATGTAATAGTGGCGCTTGAAAGAACTCGGAATATCCGAGTGTGGGATCACTCGTTTGGCAAGCCTCTCCATGGTGGGAGGAAGGATGATCAGAGTGAGGATTCGGTTGACCAGACTCTTGGCTACATAGACTGGACTTGGTGGAAAAGTGGGAGGTGCTTAACTAACTGGAAGCATTATCTTCAGCAACCCAACCGACCAACTGTTCGCACTGGTCAGACTTGGACAGTGTTGTTCTGCGCCGCCCAGCTAAGTTGGACATGAAGCTGGGTATGTGGATGTTTATTTTTCTTCTGGTGCACTAGCAGCAGGCACAGTTTCATTGCGCCCAGGGCCACGGCCTCTGCGTGCACCATCAGCATCACGCCCACTTCCCTGTCCCTTAGTGCTTGCCTTCTTCATATTAATGGTTTTGTCACTAGATGTAGAGAAAAAACTAAAAAAAAATGCAACAGCACCCTGCATACCAAATAAAGTACAATAATGCCATAGTCACAAAAATATTATAGTGCTAATGCTACGCTTATTTATAAAGTGAGATGCTTGGCAAATGCATTTTGTACAAAACCATCTGAGCCCGTCTGCCGAACGTCAAGGCGATCTCTGTAAGACGGGTCCTAACACTAAATACTACCTGTTTTGCACCATAATGGCCTCTATAAAGTTCAGGAAGTGTTGGATCCACATGCATGCTGGGTCCACTCAGCCTTTTACCATTTTTGGTGCCATAAGCTGTCTGGCACAAGGCAAGGTATGGAGTGGGCTCGGCATGCATGTTGGTACCTGCATCTCTTGTAAGTAATGGAGGCAATTATGGCACCAAAAATGGTAAAAGGCAGCATACATGTGGATCCAACACTTCCTGAACTTTATGGCGGCCATTATGACGCATATCAGGTAGTATTTAGTGTTAGGACCCGTCTTACAGAGATCGGGTTGACGTTCGGCAGACGGGCTCAGATGGTTTTGTACAAAATGCATTTGCCAAGCATCTCACTTTATAAATAAGCGTAGCATTAGCACTATAATATTTTTTGTGACTATGGCATTATTGTACTTTATCTGGTATGCAGGGTGCTGTTGCATTGTTTTTTTGTTTCTCTATGTATTTAGCCATGGCAGCGTGCACCTGCGCATTGGGATGTGCTGACTAACCCCCTTTTCTTTGCAGATTTACAGTGCTGGAGATGTGGCACTCCAGCGACACATTAGCCTGTCTGCCCCATAGGCTGATTTTAATTATATTTATCAGTATTTATCAGTATAAAACTGTGGTCTGCTCTCACTACATTCATTGGAAGCTGTCTGGCACAAGGAAAGGTTTGGAGTGGGCTCGGCATGCATTTTGGTACCTGCATCTCTTGTAAGTAATGGAGGCCATTATGGCACCAAAAATGATAAAAGGCAGAGTGGACCCAGCATGCATGTGGATCCAACACTTCCTGAACTTTATGGCGGCCATTATGGCGAATAACAGGTAGTATTTAGTGTTAGGACCCGTCTTACAGAGATCGCCTTGACGTACGGCAGACGGGCTCAGATGGTTTTGTACAAAATGCATTTGCCAAGCATCTCACTTTATAAATAAGCGTAGCATTAGCACTATAATATTTTTTGTGACTATGGCATTATTGTACTTTATCTGGTATGCAGGGTGCTGTTGCATTGTTTTTTTTTTTTCACCTGCGCATTGGGATGTGCTGACTAACCCCCTTTTCTTTGCAGATTTGTGACTTGATGTGGCGCAGATTGTATTACTGTCCGCTAAAGACACCGTTTTTGGATGCAGGACAGTATATGTCACAGAAACCCACTGAATATGGACACTATATTAGGCCCAGATTATTGGAATTTGCAATACAGACACAGTTTTTGGATGCAGGACAGTATATTTCACAGAAACCCACAGAATATAGACACTATATTCGGCCCAGATTATTGGAATTTGCAATACAGACACAGTTTTCGGATGTAGTACAGCAGGCATGCTCAACCTGCGGCCCTCCAGCTGTTGCAAAACTACAACTCCCATCATTCCCTGACAGCCTACAGCTATCATCCTACAGAAGGGCATTGCGGCAGTTGTATTTTTACAACAGCTGGAGGGCCGCAGGTTGAGCATGCCTGTAGTACAATATTGGTTACAGAACACCACTGTTTTAGGCACTATATTAGGCCCAGATTATTGGAATTTGCAATACAGACAGTTATCGGATGCAGGACAGTATATGTCACTGAACACCACAGATTATGGACACTATATTAGGCAAAAACTCACTGAAAAAAGTGGCCTAAACGGGTGGAAATGCTCCAAACCCAGACACTGTAGAGTGTCTATAACCGGGGGGAGCAACTCTTCCGCATGCGGTCCGCAGATAACGGCAATTCCCAGCAAACAAATGCGTACAATGGAGGATGCCGGAGCGGACCTCATGCACCACAAGGACATCTTACACAAAATGATACATTGTGCAGATGAAAAAATATATACATATGCAGCCAGCCAGAACCGCAGGGGTAACACGTGAGTTGCACGGTGGGCCGATGAGGGGCCAAACAACAACACAGTTCATCGGTTTACTCACGGTTAGCAGAAAGCCTCCCTGGGCTGGCAGCACAGTGTTGAGGAAGACAGCACGAAATCCTCTGGGGCACACTCTGTGGTAGGGAAGCACCAGCCTAGATGGAGGTTGAGGTGCCCTTGGTGGCAGTGGTGTTTACGGTGCTTGTGGCGGCTGGGTCCCTTGGTGTTATTTGTCATGACACCAGTACCGTTAATGGTGGTACAACCAGTGGTAAGAATGAAGTAGACAGTGGTAGGATACAACTCACAACTTTTACTGATGTTGGTTCCAGTTGCGGCATATACATCCAGACAGAATCCAGTCTTTTGCAATTTTGAGGAATTCTGTTGATCCACTGTTAATAGATTTGGCTGGGTTTAGCTTAGCTTGAAGGTTCTGTATCAGTACGTCTGGTAGGTGACTTTGCTTCAGGTCCCTAGTAAACCAGAGTTATTTGGTGAGGTTGCCTGTGGCTATACAGGGAGTGCAGAATTATTAGGCAAGTTGTATTTTTGAGGATTAATTTTATTATTGAACAACAACCATGTTCTCAATGAACCCAAAAAAACTCATTAATATCAAAGCTGAATATTTTTGGAAGTAGTTTTTTAGTTTGTTTTTAGTTTTAGCTATTTTAGGGGGATATCTGTGTGTGCAGGTGACTATTACTGTGCATAATTATTAGGCAACTTAACAAAAAACAAATATATACCCATTTCAATTATTTATTTTTACCAGTGAAACCATATAACATCTCAACATTCACAAATATACATTTCTGACATTCAAAAACAAATCAGTGACCAATATAGCCACCTTTCTTTGCAAGGACACTCAAAAGCCTGCCATCCATGGATTCTGTCAGTGGTTTTGATCTGTTCACCATCAACATTGCATGCAGCAGCAACCACAGCCTCCCAGACACTGTTCAGAGAGGTGTACTGTTTTCCCTCCTTGTAAATCTCACATTTGATGATGGACCACAGGTTCTCAATGGGGTTCAGATCAGGTGAACATGGAGGCCATGTCATTAGATTTTCTTCTTTTATACCCTTTCTTGCCAGCCACGCTGTGGAGTACTTGGATGCGTGTGATGGAGCATTGTCCTGCATGAAAATCATGTTTTTCTTGAGGATGCAGACTTCTTCCTGTACCACTGCTTGAAGAAGGTGTCTTCCAGAAACTGGCAGTAGGACTGGGAGTTGAGCTTGACTCCATCCTCAACCCGAAAAGGCCCCACAAGCTCATCTTTGATGATACCAGCCCAAACCAGTACTCCACCTCCACCTTGCTGGCGTCTGAGTCGGACTGGAGCTCTCTGCCCTTTACCAATCCAGCCACGGGCCCATCCATCTGGCCCATCAAGACTCACTCTCATTTCATCAGTCCATAAAACCTTAGAAAAATCAGTCTTGAGATATTTCTTGGCCCAGTCTTGACGTTTCAGCTTGTGTGTGTCTTGTTCAGTGGTGGTCGTCTTTCAGCCTTTCTTACCTTGGCCATGTCTCTGAGTATTGCACACCTTGTGCTTTTGGGCACTCCAGTGATGTTGCAGCTCTGAAATATGGGCAAACTGGTGGCAAGTGGCATCTTGGCAGCTGCACGCTTGACTTTTCTCAGTTCATGGGCAGTTATTTTGTGCCTTGGTTTTTCCACACGCTTCTTGCGACCCTGTTGACTATTTTGAATGAAACGCTTGATTGTTCGATGATCACGCTTCAGAAGCTTTGCAATTTTAAGAGTGCTGCATCCCTCTGCAAGATATCTCACTATTTTTGACTTTTCTGAGCCTGTCAAGTCCTTCTTTTGACCCATTTTGCCAAAGGAAAGGAAGTTGCCTAATAATTATGCACACCTAATATAGGGTGTTGATGTCATTAGACCACACCCCTTCTCATTACAGAGATGCACATCACCTAATATGCTTAATTGGTAGTAGGCTTTCGAGCCTATACAGCTTGGAGTAAGACAACATGCATAAAGAGGATGATGTGGTCAAAATACTCATTTGCCTAATAATTCTGCACGCAGTATATGTATGGACAGCAGAACCTATCAGCTACACTATATCACTATCTAACCTACACTGACTATCTCCCACTAACTATCTGTATTAGTATATATATATGCTAACTAACTAGCAATCTAATGTAATGACACAGGAAAGGTGAGAGCACAGCAATAACACTGCTGTATCTATCAGATCTGCAAAATACTGCATACAAGTGCCGATATTTGCGATTAATAGTCGCTATTCAAATATTCGCGCCCAACACGAATTAGGATGGTAATTGTAGGTTCCATTATGGGAACCATATCTGAGTGAAAGGCTGCAGTCAACCCATAAATCACATCTCTACTAAAACAGGTATATACAAGGCATACATATAAGCCTCTACATTTTTTTTTGTAATAATAGCATATGGTGCAGTATACATAAAAATGCTGGAATGCTTCTTTAAGTTGTAACTGATTGTGATTTATATTGTGAAAATGCCAAGCATTTCAGCCTCTAGTTGGAGCAAAGTTTTTTCACAATATTTCTTTGGTCAAAATGGGTGCTGGTGGCAGTGACCATTAATTCCCCTACAAATAATTATTAATGTAATTTTTTCTAAATGCAATAGAAATTAACCTTAATCTCTGTTAATAATCCTTCCTACCATTGTGCTTTATATTCCTTGTAAAGAAAATTGTCAAATGTGTTGCTTTTGCTAAACTTCAAAAAAATAGTATATATTCTTTGTGTTTTCTTTCATGTAGCAAGAAGAAAATCAAAGTGCTTATCAGAACACAGCTTACAGAGTCATGCTGTCCGTTCTTCGAAAGGCAAGTCCATCATGTGCCTTTTTAGATAATTATTTTGACACAGCTCCAGCTATATTTTTTATTATATAACAACTTACCAGCTTATATAATTCTTTGATTATTATTCCTGTGTTTTGTTGCCAAAGCAACACGGAATACAAACTGTGTCCTCTGCTTTGTTATAACACTGGAACAGCCCTTGTTCAACACAGAGGAGGACAAGAAATGTTTTGGACATAATAGCAAATTATAATTTTTGAAAAAATATTTACATAGAGTATAAAAAACACACACAATAAATCTGCTATGTGTGAACATATTCTAAGGCTACTTTTACACTAGATTTTTGCGGATTCCGTTACAATAATACAACCGCATGCATCCGTCATGAACAGATCTGGTTGTATTATGTCAGCTCAACTGCAGGCCCTCGCATATAATGTTTTACAGGGTCAGCTCACCTGCAGGCCCTCACCTACAATCTTTTACAGGGTCAGCTCACCTTCTGAAGACAACAGCGAAGTCTTGCCTGTTGGTACTCTGGCATACATGGCTGACTTCATGTTAGGCTGCCTTTCCCACGACCCGCGCGTTATATGCATTTTAGACAACACGGATTACTAGGTGTTCACCCTTCTCGACCCTGGCTACAAAGAGAACTTCTCATCTCTCAATCCTCTGGTGGAGAGGACAAGCAAAACGGTGCTATATCAGAAGGTCCTTGTTGAAAAATTGCTCCAAAGTCGATAGGGCAGACATTCAAATGGATCGTTGCCATCACAGGGACGTGCGATCGCCTAGAAGTTATCTAGAGACAACAAAGTGGCAGCAGGCCCTCACCTACAAGTCTAGTCTTAGTAGCCAAGAGTCTGGTCAACACAATCCTCACCATGATGGCATACTGGGTGAACGTTGTGGAGGCTGGGAGCAAGTTGACTGCTGGCACCAGACTTTCCCTCCAATAGATCCTCGTTAACGGAAAGTGTACTCATTCCAATAACAGGGCCTCTTAAGAGTGCTGTATTGTTATTTATCGTCACTACCTCCCCGAGTTGGGAGTTGGTAATTGCCGCTCGCCTGCTGCCTTCCTTGGACGCTTGTGCTTTAATAACTTGTCCCACCCTCTCTGGGTGGTTCACAATTAGGAAAAAAAAAGGGGCAAGGCAACAACAGCTTAACAGATTTCAGCCATTGACCTCCCTTGGATGTGGTAGCCTTTTCTCAGGCTCCCTCTCCGGCATCGACCCCTTATTCCCCGTTACCCTTTATCACCATGGTAGGCACAGAAAAGAACATTGAAAGTTGATAGGGCAGACATACAAATGGATCGTCGTTGTCACGGGGACGTGCAATCGCCCAGAGGTTATCTAGAATCACAAATGCGGCAGCAGGCCCTTGCCCCTAATGTTTTAGATGGTCAGATCAGCAGGCCCTTGCTCCTAATGTTTTTGAGGGTCACCAGCAGGCCATCAATCATCATTTTTCAAGAGTGTGTATGAGCCCTCCTTTATGTGTAATAAAGGGTGTTTTGGAGTGCCGGTTCCTTGTAATTTTTGGCAGCCCTTTCACTTAGTGCATAAGCTTTATGAGTGTAGGAGTCCCTGTACCTGAACAATTGTACCACAATGCCCTCCATTATGTGATATACAGGTTGTATCGGAGTACCTCTTTCTTCCTTGTAATGTTTGGCAGCACTTGCACTTTATATAAAAGTAAATATACAGGAAAGAATGTTACTTAACAATTTTTTTGTGCATATTATTGTCAGTCTGCAAAAGTGGCGTACTACTCGGATAACATGGTTCCCAGCAGCGACCTGAGAGTCCAAGATGCATCGAGACATCCTCCCCATGCTGTTACCGAACCATTTCGGTGGTTTTTCCATCAATTTCTGACCTTTTTCCTATGAACCAGGCACCCTCCCCTCTTCAGAGCAGGGGGTGCCTGGTTTAATGTTCAGGTTCTCCCATTGACTTCCATTATACTCGGGTGCTCAGTAGAACACCCGAACATCCTGATGTGTTCGGCCAGAGCACCAGAGCACTTTGGTGCTCGATAAACACTAGCTGTGACGTCACAGGGCTGGCTGGCTGCTGATTGGCTGCATGCAGGCATGTCAATTAGGGTGATCCTGCCTTCCCAGAGTTCCTTGCCCCATGTCCTCAGTCCTCACATGTGTAGCCACCAAAATTCCGATTCATTACCACGAAGCGCGAGGAAATTCACATTCGTTACGATCTATTTATTTATTTATTTTTCCTGAAATTCCTCTTCGATTGGCTTATCTCTAGTCATGCAAACAAGTGAGCATGCATCGGGCCATTTGTGCAAGTGACTCGGAAGGAATCCCTGCCTCCATCTCCACTGCATACTGCCATGGTGTGTCTGGGTCCTCTGCCTCGTCTTCCTCATTGCCCTGTAGCTCCTCTGCCTGCTCCTACTCTCCTGTCACCTGTGTAGAAAAACCACCTATTTCGCTACACATTGCTTGTGCTCCAATGTCCTCCTCCTCCTCCAGTTCAGCCCTCACAGGGCTCATGTGGCTGTGAGATCTAGAAGCCACATCTCCAGTCCCCTGACCAGCCAGATTTACCAGCATCTGTTCCAGGACATGAAGCAGTGGAATGACATTGTTCATCCCGTAGTCCTGGCGACTGACAAATAACGTGGCATCCTCAAAGGGCCGGAGCAAACGGCAGGTGTCACGCATAAGCTGCCACTGGCTGACCTCAAAGTTACACGGGGGAGTACTCCTGTCCGCTTCGATAATCAAGAAATCGTTTATAGCCTTTCTCTGTTCATATAGTCTGTATATATAGGTCCAACATAAGGAGGGTGGAATTCCAATGGGTGGAAACGTTGCGTATCAGCCTATGTTGGAGGACGCCGTTCTGCCACTGCAGCTCAAGGAGGGTGTGCTTTGCGGTGTACGAGTGGCTGAACTGCATGCAAATTTTCCTGGCAATTTTTAGAATGTCTTGCAGATGGGTGGAAGACTTCAGGAACCGCTTGACAACCAGATTGAAAACGTGTGCCATGCAGGGCGCATTGCTCAGCCCTCCTTGACGTAGCGCCAACACAATGTTCTTCCCGTTGTCGGTCACCATGTTCCGATTTTTGAGTTGTTGCAGAGAAGCCAGGATTTGATTTCTTGATGAAGGACATGGAGCAGTTCCTCCCCTGTATGACTCTGTTTGCCAAGGGCAAACGAGGTGCAGAACAGTGTAACACCGTCGTGCCCTGCACATGTAGTATGCAGGAGGGGCACTGTGAATTGTCCCTACAGTGTAGGCTGAGGACACGGTGGAGGATGAGGAGGCAGAGACGAATATTTTCGCAGGAACAACGGCATGAGAACGTGGAGGCGGAAGCGGCGTCACCTTACCAAGTTGCTGGTGTGGCTGTGCAGGAACCACATTCACCCAGTGGGCCGTAAAGGACATGTATTGTCCCTGACCGTAGTTACAGCTCCACACGTCGGTGCTGCCGTGCACTTTGGAAGACACGAACAGGCTTAAGGACTGGCCCACCTTCTGTTCTACATACGTGTGCAGGGCTGGTACTGCCTTTTTGGGAAAGAAAATGACGGCTTAGGACTCTCTACCTCGGCTCGGCACAAGCCATCAGTCCACCACTTGGAAAGGAAAGGACTGCAGCACCAGCAACTTGGCCAGGAGCACGTTCAGCTTCTGCGCCGTTGGATGATTGCACGCATATAGATGTCTCTTGGCAATTGCTTGGGCGTTTGCTGACAGAATGACTGACAAGGAGTAGGAGGAGGAGCAAGAGCATCAGAACCAGCAGATGATGGGAAGGACAGACAGCTCCCTTCGGCTGAGGTGGTGGAGCCTTGACTGCCTGAAATCGGGTGCTTGCCACTGGGTGATGCAGCAGTTGCTGCAGCAGGCTGGACCACCACATTGGAGCCACGGTTTTCCCAGGCCGCTTTATGGTGACTCTGCATATGTTGACGCAGGGCCATGGTGCCAACATTGGCACCCTGGCCACGCTTCACCTTCTGCCCACAGATTCTACAAATGGCCATGTTCACCTCCTCTGGTGGCTTAACAAAAAACTGCCACACCGCTGAGTAGGTGATTTTACCCCGAACACTATGCACTGACTGCTTGCTACCACCACGGCTTCCGTGAACCCCGGCACCACTACTTTCCGGGCAGGTAGGCTCCTGTGAAGCGGGTGGTATACCCAGGGGAACGTTTGGCTCCCAACCTCCCTCTGCTGCCACCCTGCTAACTCCCTGCCACGCTAGAGACTTGCTGGCTCCGCCTCTGCCTCACGGGACAGCTGCCACCCTCTTCTCCCGATGATGATGAAGCCCCTAATTCACCCTGCTCCGAAGTGCGATAAGCTATATCATCATCAGCGAGTACTGTCTGCACGTCACTGATGTCTCCTCAATGGTCTCTGGGTCATGAGTCTGACCGCTCACAACATCAGCTCCCACTCCACTCTCCTCATCTCATCTCATCTTCACTTGCCCGCCTACCGGAGGAAGCAGCTGATATCTCCTCCACATCTTGGCTGGCCAGTAGTTGCTGACTGTCCTCTAGTAGCTCGTCGTCGCTGTATAATGGAGCTGAGCCCACAGCATATAATACTTATCTGGCTGAGGGATCAGAAAAGAACAGAGGCAGTTTGAGGATAGGAGAGGGCACAGGGCCTGCTCCCGAGCCATGCCAACTAAGGGTTGTGTCTGACGAACCCACTGACTCTTGGCTGGGGGTGTCTGATGTCACTTGGGACGAAGTGGATAACCGAATCAACCGTCCAAGACCCGCTGGGTTGCTGGTCAAGAAACGACCGCTAGATGACACCGGGAGCTCAGGCCTCTCGCTGCGACTCCTGTTGCCACACCCCCTTACTCTGCTGTGACCTGTGGCTGCGCCAGAAACATTTAGGCCTCTGACACTCCCCTGTGCAGGGCCTGGTACTTCTCTGTCTGACATACAGTTAGATCAAATAAATAAAAATGAAATTAAAACACCCCAAAAAAGTCTGTAATTTTCTTACTTCACCACAATGGTTAATAAGCCTTTTTTCCCCACTAAGGAGTACTTTCACACTAGCGGCAGGGGAAACATAGAATGTGTCGGCAGATAAGAATTATTTGGCCCATCTAGTCTGCCCAATATACTGAATACTATGAATAGCCCCTGGCCCTATCTTATATGAAGGATGGCCTTATGCCTATCCCATGCATGCTTAAAATTCTTCACTGTATTTGTTGCTACCACTTCTGCAGGAAGGCTATTCCATGCATCCACTACTCTCTCAGCAAAGTAATACTTCCTGATATTACTTTTAAACTATGTCCTCTTGTAGCAGTTTTTCTTCTTTTAAATATTCTCTCCTCTTTTACCTTGTTGATTCCCTTTATGTATTTAAAAGTTTCTATCATATCCCCTCTGTCTCGTCTTTCTTCCAAGCTATACATATTAAGGTCCTTTAAATAGAAACATAGAATAAATAGAAACATAGTCCGGCAGGTGAACAGCCTATCGGATCCGTCCTGCCGCTAGTTCACGTGTGCCCCCCGGACTGCCGCTCCACAGGGGGCGGCGCTCCGGCAGCAGCACGGCAGTGCACAGCGAGAGGCAGACGGACTAAAAGTACGACATGCAGTACTTTTAGTCCGACTGCCTCTCGTCGTGCGCTGGCGCCGGAACTCCGCCCCATTATAGTCAATGGGGAAGGAGCTGCAGTCCGAGGGCACACGTGAACTAGCGGCAGGATGGATCTGACAGGCTATTCACCCGCTGGAACAGCCTGCCGGACTCCCCTACCGCTAGTGTGAAACTAGCTTAATATACGCCAAATAGGACATTAGAACATGTAACTGCACCGCTGAATGGCAAATATATATATTTTTGCCACTAATACATGCCAAAAAGGGCTTTAGAACATATAACTTCACCACTGAATGGCAAATATATATTTTTTGCCACTAATACATGCCAAAAAGGGCTTTAGAATATATAACTGCACCGCTGAACAGCAAATAGGCCCTTATTTTTTTTCCACTTATACACGCCACAAAATGCTTTAGAACATATAACTGCACCACTGAACGGCAAATAATATATATTTTTTTGCCACTAATACACACCATAATGGGCTATAGGAAATATAACTGCACCGCTGAACTGCAAATATATATATATATATATATATATATATATATTTAAAAAAATTGCCACTAATACATGACAAAAAGGGCGGTAATTTTCTCACTTCACCACACAATGGCTAATAAGCCCTTTTTCCCACTAATACAAGCCAAAAAATGCTTTAGAATATATAACTGCACCGCACAAGAGCAAATAAGACATATAAATATATCATAGTAATAAACCCTGTTAATGGCTGTATCAAACAGCACTTGGACCCCAAGAACAAGAACGGTTTACTGGAATTACAGATCTGTACAATGGCAATTTGGATCTGTAGTCAGTGCAGCAAGGTGTAATAGGATTGTTTCTATTACCCAGGCTGTAAACTCCCCTACTGAACCCTGTTCTGCTTCAATACTGTGGAATGATTCCTCCTTATCCTTTCCCTGAACTTCTATACAGCAAAATAAAAGTTTTAAAGTCTTGTCTACCACTGTCCCTAGCGCCTGCTTATGTCTCTCTCTGCAAGTACACTGGAAAATGGCTGAATCCAAGATGGCTAAGGCTATTTATAGGGCTGTGACATCAAAGGGCTGGCTGGCTGCTGATTGGCAGCATGCATGTCATTGTGGGTGATCCCTCGTTCCCAGAGTTCATTGCTCTATGTCCTAACACATGCAGCAGCCATTTTAGAAAAAAATGCGATTTGTTACCATGAAGCGTGAGGAAATTCAGATTCGGTGCGAATACAATTTTTCCTTAAAATTCGGATCGAATTCCACTTCGTCACATTCAATTCGCTCATCTCTACACATAAAATATGGTGCAGATTTTAAATCCACAGTATGTCAATTTATGTTGCAGATTTCGGACACCACTTTCAATCTTTGCAATGTATTGTAAAGGTTGAAATATACAACAAAACCACTGCATTTCCACACAGAAATTCATGGCATTATTTGCACTATTTAGTGCAAAATTTGCTGCTGCAAATTTTACAGTGAGTGGCCTTACCATTAGGGTTCTCTAAAGAGGAGCTTTCATCGCTCCTGACATGTCTGTTTTTTAATAACTTCATGCATTCCCCATGTAATAATGATTCTGGAGCATCTATTCTTATGGCTCTATGTTGTGCTATTCCTTTATTATTTGTACTAGACGTTATGAAAGAATTGCTATTGGCCTTCAGTAAGGGTACAGAGGGGAGGTAACACGTTGGGTGTGTGTACCTGCACAGTCTGAAAATGGCAGTGCTGATTGGATAGAATGAGACTGTGCAGGGACACCCCCCCCAACTTGTTACCTCCCCCTCTGTACCCTTACTGAAGGCTAATAGCAATTCTTTCATAACTTCTAGTAGAAATAATAAAGGAATGGCACAACATAGAGACATAAGAATAGATTTTCCAGAATGATTATTGCATGGGGAATGCATGAAGTTGTTAAAATAGTTGTAAGACCGTGAACCGGGGAGGGACCCCCAGGATACAGCGAAGTCACAGACGAGGAAAGCGACAACACACAGCTTTGTGCAAAACAGAAACGTTACTGAAACAGTAATATAGACATAACAATGTGAAGTGCACCAAAGATCTTATATCCCGGCCCACAGTCACTGTCCCCTGTCCGGTTGGACAGACCTATCGTGATGGCGTGCACAGCAGAGCCTGAAAGTCAATACATGTGCCACAGAACAATTCTGTAAAGCCTGCCAAGAATGCAAGTCCTAACTAACTAACTAACTAACTATTTGCAGGTCTAAACTTAGTCTCTGCTGCTTCAGGTGCCACTTGTATAAGGTGATAAGTAGGGTTTGAGCGAACCCGAACTGTAAAGTTCGGGTTCGTACCAAACAATAGGATTTTTGGACCCCGGACCCGAACCCGAACATTTTAGTAAAAGTTTGGGTTCGGTTGTTCAGTCGCTTTCTTGGCACTTTTTGAAAAGCTGCAGAGCAGCCAATCAACAAGCGGTTAACTGTCTGACCTTAGAAGCCATCACAGCCATGCCTACTAATGGCAAGGCTGTGATTGGCCAGAGCAGCATGTGACCCAGGCTCTATATAAGCTTGAGTCACTAGCGCTGCATGTCACTCTGCTGTTACAAGTGTAGGGAGAGGATGCTGCTGACTTGTGATTTCAGGGAGAGAATAGGAGAGAATCAACTCAGCGATCTACATAGAAATAGTTTTGTGGGTGCAGGGCATAATCATTTTACCCTGCCCTAAGCCCATTGACCAAAAAAATAAACTTTTATAATTCTGTTATGGTGGGCAGCATCGGCGGCCATTTTATGCAAGCTCAGTGCACCAGCACTGCATCTGAGCTTTTGGGACATTGCAAATCACAATTTTTTGGGCAATCTACAACATCTGGATTAGTCAGTGTGCAATTTAAGCTAGAAATACACCCATCATTTTCTGGGGTTTTAAAACACACTTTTTGACAAAAACACTATTTTCAGGCCTTGCAGCATCATGCACGTGTGAAAATTACAGGCTTATATACTGCTGTCAAATTCAGTTGTTAAACAAACACTCGTTTGGGCAAAAAAAAAATTGTTGGCAGCCTTTTGATGCAGATGTCATTCTGAGATACACCCTTAAGGCCTCTTTCAGACGGGCTTTGCGGGAAAATGTGCGGTGCGTTACGGAACACACACGATTTTTCCGCGTGAGTGCAAAACAATGTAATGCGTTTTGCTCTTGCGTGAGAAACCTTGCGCATGTTTTGGTACCCAAACCCGAACTTCTTCACAGAAGTTCGGGCTTGGGATCGGTGTTCTGTAGATTGTATTATTTTCCCTTATAACATGGTTATAAGGGAAAATAATAGCATTCTGAATACATAATGCATAGTACAATAGCGCTGGAGGGGTTAAAAAAAAAAATTAAAAAATTTAACTCACCTTAATCCACTTGCTGGCGCTGCCGGCATCTCGTCTGTCTCCTTCTTTGCTGAACAGGACCTGTGGTGAGCATTCATTCCAGGACCTGTGGTGATGTCACTCCGGTCATCACATGATCCATCACATGATCTTTTACCATGGTGATGGGTCATGTGATGGATCATGTTATGACCGGAGTGACATCACCACAGGTCCTGGAATGAATGCTCACCACAGGTCCTGTTCAGCAAAGAAGGAGACAGACGAGATGCCGGCAGCACAAGCAAGTGGATTAAGGTGAGTTAAATTATTATTTTATTTTTTTAACCCCTCCAGTGCTATTTTACTATGCATTCTGTATTCAGAATGCTATTATTTTCCCTTATATTCATGTTATGAGGGAAAATAATAATGATCGGGTCTCCATCCCGATCGTCTCCTAGCAAGCGTGCGTGAAAATCGCACCGCATCCGCACTTGCTTGCGCATGTGTCACGAGGGTGTCAAGAGCCACGCCTGACTCTGTTATACCCGGGGTCAGGAAGTCGCAGCGGGTGGCTGCGCGCTCTATGTCTAAAGACAGTGCTGTTTATTAATGGTAGCTTTCTGGGTTTGCCTTGCAATCCTTTTTGGCTCACTCAGGTATCCGTAGCTTCTCCTCCTCAGCTGTTTCTTGTCCAGCAATCCCAACCTCCTTATATTCCCATCTCTCACTTCTCTAGTTGCCAGATATAGAGCTTCCTGCCTGGACTTCTATACTGACCCACTGGAGCTGTGTAGCTGTGTTCCCTGGTTGTTGTTCCAGAACGTTACCCTCCAGATCCCTGTTGGGCCTTGGTGGTCTGCTGTTGTCGCCCACCTGGGATTATATGTTTGTCTGTATTGTCTGTCCTCTCCTTGGTGTTTTTCTCTTAGTGTCATTGGTGCGGACTAGTGATCCCACCGCCCCGTTCACTACATAGGGCTCATCTTAGGGAAAGCCAGGGTTTAGGCACGTGATCGGCGTACGGGTGAGGAACCCTTCTAGGGACGTCAGGGCAGTCAGGTGCCAGCCTCAAGGTGAGTCAGGGGTCACCATCTTTCCCTCTCCCTTGGACAGGGCCTTCCCATTTCCCTCCCTTTGCGTGACGCCGGTCATTACAGGATGCTTGAGATTTTCACGCAACCCCATTCACTTCTATGAGGCATGCGTTGCGTGAAAAACGCAGAATATAGAGCATGCTGCGATTTTCACGCAACGCACAAGTGATGCGCGAAAATCACCGCTCATGTGAACAGCCCCAAAGAAATGAATGGGTCGGTATTCAGTGCGGGTGCAATGCGTTCAACTCATGCATCACATCCTCGCGGAATACTCGCCTGTGTGAAAGGGGCCTAATACATTTGGGTTAGATTCAGAGATTTTAAATACCGCCATTTGGTGCACCAATATTGAATTCAGGCCTACACTGGTTCAGGCCGTGTGAGATACACCCTCTACATACAGGGGTTTGATTCAGGCATTTGAAATACAGCCATTTTGGCCAAAGAAATATTTAATTCAGGCCTACACTGGTTCAGACCGTGTGAGATAAACCCTCTACATACAGGTGTTTGATTCAGGCATTTGAAATACAGCCATTTGGTGCACCAATATTGAATTCAGGCCTACACTGGTTCGTGTGACATACACTCTCTACATACAGGGATTTGATTCAGGCATTTGAAATACAGCTATTTTGGGAAAATAAATATTTAATTCAGGCCTATACTGGTTCAGGCCCTGTGAGATGCACCCTTTACATACAGGGGTTTGATTCAGGCATTTGAAATACAGCCATTTGAAATACAGCCATTTTGGGCAAAGAAATATTTAATTCAGGCCTATACTGGTTCAGGCCCTGTGAGATACACCCTCTACATACAGGGGTTTGATTCAGGCTTTTGAAATGCAGCTATTTGAAATACAGACATTTTGGGCAAAGACATCTTTAATTCAGGCCTACACTGATTCAAGCCATGTGCGATACACCCTCTACATACAGGGGTTTGATTCAGGCATTTGAAATACAGCCATTTTGTGCAAAGAAATCTTTAATTCAGGCCTACACTGATTCAAGCCATGTGAGATACACCCTCTACATACAGGGGTTTGATTCAGGCATTTGAAATACCGCCATTTGGTGCACCAATATTGTATTCAGGCCTACACTGGTTCAGGCCATTTGAAATACAGCCATTTGAAATACAGCCATTTTGGGCAAAGAAATCTTTAATTCAGGCCTACAGTGGATCAGGCCGTGTGAGATACACCTTTCACATACAGTAGTTTGATTCAGGCATTTGAAATACAGCCATTTGGGGCAAAAAAATCTTTAATTGAGGCCTAGTCTGGTTCAGACCATGTGAGATACACCCTTTACATACTGTAGTAATAGGAAAATGAGCGAGCACTCATACACTTGGCAACCAAATTGACATGTGCAGAAAATATTTATTAAATCCCCATAAAATACAAGTAATAAAATTTATAAGAACAATGTAGCAATAATATACAACATTACAATCACATATATTGTGGTAGATATGATCGATACTATATTCGATAAAAATATAGAAAAGATAGAAATATTCGATAAATTGAATAGTAGAAAATTCAATGTTGAAATATTCGATACCACTCAATAGTGTCGATAAATTCAATAATATATATCACACCAAAAAACTTCAAGTATATGCTGTTATTTGGGAAAGAGGGGGTATTATCTTCTAGAGCTCTATCCCAATTTGGGAAACTGAATGTCACTGAAAATGTTGTAGGTGTATTCACTGGGAGCGCAATATGTTCATAAAGTGTCCACAGGAATCCTGATAATGTGAAAAGTCTCTTATAGCATATCCTTTTAAGGTCGATATGAGCTTTGAATCGAAGAAAACTTTAAATCGATATTTGGCTTACCGTCTAGCTTCTGCTGTCTCCCTATTGCTTCAATGGAGCTTTAAATATTTGCCGGCTTATTCCGTCGCTCCATACAGCAAGCTGGTTTAAATTTCGCGGGAGTTCCAAAGATCGCGGGAGTTGCCCCTCTGTTCCGCAATTTCCTTTGGTGCAGCTTTCGACGATAAGAATAGTTAATCCTTTACTGTAGAAATTTTCTTTTGTATGGCCATACAATATTATCGGAGGTTTTTCAATGCAGGTACATCACTTGTTTCACCATACGCGTTTCGGGTAGATTCACTCTCCCTTCCTCAGTGGTCCGACCACTGAACATATTGCACTTCCAGTGAATACACCTACAACATTTTCAGTGACATTCAGTTTCCCAAATTGGGATAGAGCTCTAGAAGATAATACCCCCTCTTTCCCAAATAACAGCATATACTTGAAGTTTTTTGGTGTGATATATATTATTGAATTTATCGACACTATTGAGTGGTATTGAATATTCTATCGAATATTTCAACATTGAATTTTCTACCATTCAATTTATCGAATATTTCTATCTTTTCTATATTTTTATCGAATATAGTATCGATCATATCTACCACAATATATGTGATTGTAATGTTGTATATTATTGCTACATTGTTCTTATAAATTTTATTACTTGTATTTTATGGGGATTTAATAAATATTTTCTGCACATGTCAATTTGGTTGCCAAGTGTATGAGTGTTCGCTCATTTTCCTATTACTACATTTGCCTTTAAGAGAGGGTGGGGTGTTTCCCTCTATATGAGCTTGCAGCACCATACCTTAACTACTTGCTAGTGAGCCACCACAACCTACCACTATCCTTTACATACTGTCGTTCTATTCTACTATTAATTAAACACCCATTTAGGGCAAGATCCTAAATTCGAAAAATATGAGGAGAGCGTCAAATAAGGGATGTGGCCCAGGTCATGGTGCTGCTGGTGGAGCTCCTGTTGCAGGGAGAGGACGTGGTTGATCTGTGCCAGCTACACGCACAAGTGAAACCCCTTCCTCAGGTGCGAGTAGGCGACAAAACCTGCAGCGGTATTTGGTCGGGCCTAATGCTGCTCTACGAATGGTGAGGCCTGAACAAGTACAGGCGATAGTAGATTGGGTTGCTGACAGTGGATTCAGTTCCTTCACATTGTCTCCCACCCAGTCTCCTGCTGAAAGACCACAGTTGGCACCTGCAGCCGATGTCCATCAGTCTTTCACCTCACCCCCTTGCAAATCAGCCAAGCAGTCTGAGCCCCAAGTCATGCAGCAGTCTGTTCTGCTTTTTGATGACTCTGTTAGCAGGGTTTTCCAGGGCCATCCACCTAGCCCTGCCCCAGAAGTGGAAGAGATTGAGTGCACTGATGCCCAACCACTTATCTTTCAAGATAAGTACATGGGAGGACCATCGCGGCACGTCTCGGATGATGACGAAACACAGGTGCCAACTGCTGGGGCTTTCGAAAGTGTGCAGACCGACAAGGAAGGCACGGGTGAAGACTGGGTGGAAGATGATGTGGAGGACGATGAGGTCCTCGACCCCACATGGAATCAAGGTCATGCGAGTGACCTATGTAGTTCAGAGGAAGAGGCGGTGGTCGCACAGAGCCACCAGCACAGCAGAAGAGGGAGCAGGGTGCAAAAGCGGAGCGGCCGTCCTCTAGACAGTACGCCTGCTACTGCCCACCACAGCAAGGGACCGAGCACACCAAAGCCAGCTCCAAGGAGTTCCCTGGCGTGGCAGTTCTTCAGACAATGTGCTGACGACAAGACATGAGTGGTTTGCACGCTGTGCAATCAGAGCCTGAAGCAAGGCATAAACGTTCTCAACCTGAGCACAACCTGCATGACCAGGCACCCAAGTGCAAAGCACGAGCTGCAGTGGAGTAGACACCTCAAAAACCAAGAAAGGTCTCTGGCTCCTCCTTCTTCCTGTTCTGCTGCAGTCTCGGCATCTTCATCCACCTCTGGAGTGACAGTGCCACCTGCCACCCCGCAAACAGAGGATCTGCCAGCAACACCAACACCTGGGTCACCAAGCATCTCCACAATGTCCCAAGGAAGCGTTCAGCTCTCCGTCTCCCAAACGCTGGAGAGGAAGAGGAAGTACCCCCCTCCCCACCCGCGATCCCTAGCCCTGAATGCCAGCATTTTTAAATTACTGGCCTTTGAAATGCTGTAATTCCGTCTGGTGGAGACGGATAGTTTTAAAGGCCTTATGGATGTGGCTGTCCCACAGTACGTCGTGCCCAGCCGCCACTACTTTTCAAGGCGAGCCATCCCTTCCCTGTACAACCAAGTAGGGGACAAAATCAGGTGTGCACTGCGCAACGCCATCTGTGGCAAGGTGCACCTGACTACGGATACGAGGACCAGTAAGCATGGTCAGGGCCATTATATCTCCATAACAGCACACTGGGTAAATGCAGTGGCGGCTGGGCCTGAGGCGGATAGCGGTTTGGCGCATGTCCTTCCACCACCGAGGATTGCAGGGCGCTTCAGTTTGCCTCCTGTTGCTTCCTCTTCCTTCTCTGCTTCATCATCCTCTACCAGCTCCTCATCCGGTCAGCGTAACACCTTCACCACCAACCTTAGCACAGCCAGGGGTAAACGACAGCAGGCAGTTTTAAAACTTATCTGTTTGGGGGACAAACCTCACACCGCAGAGGAGCTGTGGACGGGCCTTGAACAACAGACCGATGAGTGGTTTGTGCCAGTCAGCCTCAAGCCCGGCCTGGTGGTGTGCGATAATGGGCGAAATCTCGTAGCAGCTTTGGGACTAGCCAGTTTGACGCACATCCCTTGCCTGGCGCATGTGCTGAATTTGGTGGTGCAGAGATTCCTTAATAATTACCCCAATATGTCAGAGCTGCTGCATAAAGTGCGGGCCGTCTGTGCGCGCTTTCGGCGTTCTCACCATGCTGCTGCTCGCCTCTCAGCGCTGCAGCGTAAATTCGGACTTTCCGCTCACTGCCTTATATGCGACGTGCCCACAAGGTGGAATTCCACCTTGCACATGCTGGCCAGACCTGTGCGAGCAGCAGAAGACGATAGTGGATTTTCAGCTGCAGCATGCATGGGTGAGTCGCTTAGTGGAACAGCACCACTTCACCACCAATGACTGGGCCTCCATGCGAGACCTGTGTTCCTTGTTGCGCTGTTTCGAGTACTCCACCAACATGGCCAGTGCCGATAACGCCATTCTCAGCGTTACTATCCCACTTCTATGCCTCCTTGAAAAAAGGCTCCTGGCGATCATGGAAGAGGATGTGGCACAGGAGGAGGAAGAGGGATCATTTCGTAGGGTTTCCAGCCAGTCATTCCCAAGTGGCTCCGAGGGTGGGTTCCTGCACCCACAAACCCAAGGTACACAATTTTCCAGCCAGGGCACAGTTCTGGAGGATGACGAGGTGGAGGAAGAGATGGAGGAGGAGGAACCATGTTCATAGCAGAGTGGCACCCAGACCAGCTCATGGCCATCACTGGTGCATGGATGGGGGCGAATACAGAGGACACAGACGATACACCTCCCACAGAGGACAGATTTTCGTTGCCTCTGGGCAGCCTGGCACACATGAGCGATTACATGCTGCAGTGTCTCCGCAACGACCGCAGAGTTGCCCACATTCTAACTTGTGCTGATTACTGGGTGGCCACGCTGCTGGATCTCCATTTCAAGGACAACGTACCGTCCTTAATTCCCTCACTGGAGCATGATCGTAAGATGCGCGAGTATAAGCGCACGCTGGTAGACACGCCGCTGGTGGCATTCCCACCTGACAGCGGGGACACAGTGGAAGCACAAGGCGAAGGCAGAGGATGAGGAAGAGGTCGCCAACGCAGCTGGGGCACCGCCAGCACCTCAGAAGGCAGGGTTAGCATGGCTGAAATGTGGAAAAGCTTTGTCAGCACGCCACAACAACCAGCACCACCAGCTGAAATGGAACGTCTTAGCAGGAGGCAGCATTTCACCAACATGGTTGAGCAGTATGTGTGCACATGCCTTCACGTGCTAAATGACAAGTCTGCCCCCTTCAACTTCTGGGTCTCCAAATTGGGCACATGGCCTGAGCTTGCCCTTTACGCCTTGGAGGTGATGGCCTGCCATGCAGCCAGTGTATTGTCTGAACGTGTGTTTAGCACGGCAGGGGGAGTGATCACAGACAAGCGCCGCCGCCTGTCTACAGCCAATATGGACAAGCTCACGTTCATTAAAATGAACCAGGCATGGATCCTTCAGGACTTGTCCGTACCTTGTGCAGAATAGACATGTATACCGGCACTAACCAGCCATTGTTATACTGCACCGCAATTGCTCATTCTTGTATTTTGGATATTTCACACTCTTTTGTACCCTAATTTAAAAAAATAAAATTAAAACCTGTTTTGGCTACCTCGTCATCCTCCACCCCCGCTTCCAGCTACATCGCTACGTCCACCGCCTCCTCAAACTCCTACTCCATATGGAACTCCACCTCATAAATCAAATATTTTATTTTATTTGTACCTATTTTATTTTATATCATTTCACTACATTGTCATTTACATTTTCTAGTGAAATTCACCAATTTTTGGGTGTATAATACCATTGCTATAGCTAGTTGGCCATTTAAAAAAATAAAAAAAATTATCATTAACATTTTCGGGTGAAATGTACCAATTTTTGGGTGTATAGTACCACTCCTATACCTAGTAGACCGGTAAAAAAAAAATTAAAAAAAATTGTCAGTTATATATTCTGGTGAAATTCACCAATTTTTGGGTGTGATGTACCACTCCTATACCTAGTTGCCAGCTTAATAAATTTCAATAATTTTTCTGTTACATTCTTGGGTTGACATTATACAATTTTAGACTCGAATAAACACCTGCTATGCATAGGTGACAGGGAATAAAATTGAATATATTATTCAGTAATTCATGCGCACCACATCCTTTCATTCAATGCTTAAACTTTGAAAAGATGTCACACTTTTAAGCTTTAATAATTTCTCCCATATTTCAACTCTATAATTTTAAATTTGAAAAAATAAATTCTACCTTGGATGTGGTCTCTCTTTCTCACGCTCCCTCTCCGGCCTGGAACCCTGATTCCCCGCCACCCGTGATCACCATGGTAGGCGCATAAAAGAACATCGAAAGTTGATAGAGCAGATATCAAATTGGAATGTGATCATCACGGGGACGTGCGACATGATGGGGCACTAAGTGTGCACACGCCTACACGAACTTCTGCAACTTCTGGGTCTCCAAATTGGGCACATGGCCTGAGCTTGCCCTTTACCCCTTGGAGGTGCTGGCCTGCCCTGCAGCCAGTGTATTGTCTGAACGTGTGTTTAGCATGACTGGAGGGGGTTATCACAGGTTATATTTCCCAATGTTTTGGGGTGTACCCTAATTTTAAAAATAACATTTAAAACCAAAAAGCAGTGTAGGCTACCTGCTCCTCCACCGCTTCCACCTACACCGCCACATCCACCGCCTTCTCAACCTCCTACTCCATATGGACTCGTCCTCCTAGATCAAGATTATTATTATTATTTTTTTTTAAGTATTTTATGTTATTTAAAGTCATTTCCCTATCCACATTTGTTTGCAGAGCACTTACCATGCTCTTAACCACATTTTGATGTCATTTGCAGCCCTCTAGCCCTTTCCATTACATTTTACAGCCATTTTAGTGCTCAAAAGTTTGGGTCCCCATTGACTTCAATGGGGTTCGGGTTGCTTGGTATTTAAACTTCTGTTCAAATGCTGTAAACAATCCTCCTGGAACAATCCCTCTTCCAAAAAGCAGGATCTAGGTGAGGGACAATGACCAGTCCCACTCCACTGCAATCCCCGAACAATCCAGTACACTCTGACACCAGGATGGAACCGGATTATATCTTGCACATCCAATGCTTTTACCATCTCGGCTTTCAATTCCTGGTTCTTCTTTCAGCAACCAGCAGCATGAGTCATCCTCTACTTTACTTATTTAAATCCAGCAGTAACTTAGCTGTAACAGAGAACCAGCGGCCTCCTGTAGCCAAAATGCAAAATGACAATCCTAAAGTTCAATTATGCATAGCATTATACAGAAAGAGCTGTTCCACAATCTCACATAGGCATGTCAGGAGTGGTAAAAAGGTCCTCTTTAATTGAAAGCTTTGTTAGGAGTCACCATCGCACTACTTTGGCCAGTAGAATGACAAGCCCCATGATGGAATGGTCCCCATTACAGTCAATGGGGTTGTCATACACTGTTAGGGCCAAACATGCAACAGATCCATTGCTTCTGTTATTGCAGTTCTTCTTTCTTATATTAAAGAACAAAGAAAATTAAAATAGATGCGAACAAAACCTCAATCTGTATTGATTGATAGCACCTATGGGGGATAAATGGTTGGTTTTTCACTTATGGCAGGGAGGTAGTATGGCATCTGGCCAAGAACCTTGCAAAAGAAGCAAAGCAGTTTACAGGAAATTGTCACAGTTTTGTGGAAGTAAAGGTGAAATGTATAAAAAGTATATGCACCAACTGTACTTGCTGAGAAACCATAGCACTTCATGGTACACTAGTGCAGTTTTGTTGCATGGCCTGGCCTGTGCCTACTACATGGAAAGATGAATCTCAATAAATTACAATATCTTTGAAAAGTTAATTTCAGTAATTCAATTCAAAAAATGAAACTTATATAATATAGATTCACTAGCATAAGGACCCTGCTTTGCACGGGTATATTTCATCTATTTCATTTAATGTTCATGTGTGTCGTTAAAAGATATCAGTATCTCCCTATAAAGTGACCTCTACAGCACCTCTCCCCCTTAACAGTGACATCCACGGCACCCCACCCCTTAACATTGGGCCCCCCCACAGTGCCCTACCTCCTTAAAATGGGACCTCCACAGAAGCCCACCCCCTTAACTTTGACCTTCACAGCAGCCTGCCCCTTTAACAGTTAGTTCCACAGCACACCAACCCCTTGACCGTGACCTCCACACGGGTCCGCCCCCTTAACAGTGACCTACATAGGGGACAGTCCCCTTAACTGTGACCTCCACCATTCCCTGCCCCCTTAACAGAGACCTCCACAGCGTCTGCCCCTTTAACAGTGACTGCTACAGTACACCACTCCCTTAACAGTGACCTCACATTACCCTGCTGCATTAACAGTGACCTCCACATCAGCTGCCCCTTTAATAATGGCCTCCACAGTCCCCTGCCCCCTTAAGAGTCACCTCTACAGTGGCCTGACAATCGTCCAATCAAATTCCTTTTCTTATGGGGCATTATTGTCTTTAATTGACAGTATATAGAAGCCCTCGGAATTAGTATACACTTAAGGTCATGCGAGTTACATCAGCCTCTACAAAAACGTTGGCTAAGCGTCCCAATCCAAATCATATTAACTCACACATAAGCTGACTTATACTAAAAATGTCCTTTGTTGCCTATTGACTTATACTAAAAATTTCCTTCGTTGCCTATAGCAACCAATCAGAGCTCATATTAATGACCTGTAGCAAAAGAAGCTGAGCTGTGATTGGTTGCTGTATGCAACCTGATGAATATCCAGGCTAACTGCCACAAAAGCCAACAGACAATGGCTCCTGTAGTTTGGCGTTTAGGTTACTAAGTGTATTTTTTGGCAAATAATTGGAAAACGTGGGGTGAACGTTTCCACTCAAAACAGTCGATGTTCCCCGAGTCACAGGAGGCGGCTGTGTAAAATTTTGTGATTGTAAATGTGACGGTGCGGATTCCTTTAGTGACATACATGCATACATACAGTTGCAAGGAAAAGTATGTGAACCCTTTGGAATGATTTGAATTTCTGCACAAATTGGTCATAAAATGTGATCTGATCTTCATCTAAGTCACAAAAATAGACAATCACAGTCTGCTTAAACTAATAACACACAAATAATGAAATGTTTCCATGTTTTTATTGAACACACCATGTAAACATTCACAGTGCAGGTGGAAAAAGTATGTGAACCCTTGGATATAATAACTGGTTGAACCTTCTTTGGCAGCAATAACTTCAACCAAACGTTTCCTGTAGTTGCAGATCAGACGTGCACAACGGTCAGGAGTAATTCTTGACCATTCCTCTTTACAGAACTGTTTCAGTTCAGCAATATTCTTGGGATGTCTGGTGTGAATCGCTTTCTTGAGGTCATGCCACAGCATCTCAATCGGGTTAAGGTCAGGACTCTGAATGGGCCACTATAGAAGGCGTATTTTCTTCTGTTTAAGCCATTCTGATGTTGATTTACTTCTATGCGGTCGTTGTCCTGTTGCAACACCCATCTTCTGTTGAGCTTCAGCTGGTGGACAGATGGCCTTAAGTTCTCCTGCAAAATATGTTGATAAACTTGGGAATTCATTTTACCTTCGATGATAGCAATCCGTCCAGGCCCTGACGCAGCAAAGCAGCCCCAAACCATGATTTCCCCACCACCATACTTCATAGTTGGGATGAGGCTTTGATGTTGGTGTGCTGTGCCTCTTTTTCTCCACACATAGTGTTGTGTGTTTCTTCCAAACAACTCAACTTTGGTTTCATCTGTCCACAGAATATTTTGCCAGTACTGCTGTGGAACATCCAGGTGCTCTTGTGCAAACTGTAAACGTGCAGCAATGTTTCTTTTTTGGACAGCAGTGACTTCCTCTGTGGTATCCTCCCATGAAATCCATTCTTGTTTAGTGTTTTACGTTTGGTAGATTCGCTAACAGGGATGTTAGCATATGCCAGATACTTGTGTAAGTCTTTAGCTGACACTCTAGTATTCTTCTTCACCTCATTGAGCAGTCTGCGCTGTGCTCTTGCAGTCATTACAGGACGGCCACTTCTAGGGAGAGTAGCAGCAGTGCTGAACTTTCTCCATTTATAGACAATTTGTCTTATCGTGGACTGATGAACAGCAAGACTTTTGGAGATATTTTTATAACCCTTTCCAGCTTTATGCAAGTCAACAATTCTTAATCGTAGGTCTTCTGAGAGCTCTTTTGTGCGAGGCATCATTCACATCAGGCAATGCTTTTTGTGAAAAGCAAACTCAGAACTGGTGTGTGTTTTTTATAGAGCAGGGCAGCTGCAACCAACACCTCCAATCTCATCTCATTGATTGGACTCCAGTTGGCTGATACCTCACTCCAATTAGCTCTTGGAGATGTCATTAGTCTAGGGGTTCACATACTTTTTACACCTGCACTGTGAATATTTACATGGTGTGTTCAATAAAAACATGGTAACATTTAATTCTTTGTGAGTTATTAGTTTAAGCAGACTGTGATTGTCTATTGTTGTGACTTAAAGATCAGATCACATTTTATGACCAATTTGTGCAGAAATCCATATCATTCCAAAGGTTCACATACTTTTTCTTGCAACTGTACATACATACACTCAGCTTTATATTAGATTGCACACAGAATGATCTATTTCAGGCATTTGTTTCTGTTAACGTTGATCATTATGGCTTGCAGCTGATTAAAACCCAAAAGTTAGTTTCTTAAGACCAATAAAAATAAAAATTTTAATGGAAAAATGTTGGCCTACTGTAAGGTATGTACAGTATATGCACTCAATACTTGGTCGGTGGTCCTTTTGCATGAATTACTGCATCAATGCGGTGTGGCATGGAGGTGATCAGCCTGTGGCACTGCTAAGGTGTTATGGAAGCCCAGGTTGTTTTGATAGCGGCCTTCAATTCATCCGCATTGTTTAGTTTTGTGTCTCTCATCTTCCTCTTGACAATACCCCATAGATTCTCTTTGGTGTTTAGGTCAGGAGAGTTTGCTAGACAATCAAGCTCAGTGATTTTGTGGTTATTACACCAGTTATTTGTACTTTTGGCTGTGTGGACAGGTGCCAAGTCCTACTGGAAAATGAAATCGCATCTGTATAATCTTTGTTAGCAGATGGAAGCATGAAGTGCTTTAAAATTTCCTGGTAGATGGCTGCTCTGACTTTGGGCTTGATATAACGCAGTAGCTCAACACCAGCAGATGACATGGCTCTCCAAACCATTACTGACTGTGGAAACTACACACTTGACCTCAAGCAACTTGATTCAGTGCCTCTCCACTCTTCTTCCAGACTCTGGGACCTTGATTTCCAAATAAAAAAGCAAATTTTACTTTCATCTGAAAACAGGACTTTTTGGACCACCTGCAATGTGCCTGTCCACATGGGAGAACACCTTAGGTTCATGGTGGGCCGACAGGTGCAACAGTTCATCGGGTACTCACGGTTAGCAGATGCCTCCCTGGGCCAGCAGTGCAGTGAAGGGGAGAACAGCACTAGATTCTCCGGGGCACACTCTATTATAGGGGACACCGGCCAGGTGGTGATCGAGGTGCCCTTGATGGTGATTGGAGTGCTTGTGGGGCTGGGCCCCTGACTTAAGTAATGTCGTGATGCCAGAACCTTGATGGTTCAAAATGATGAGAGTAGTGATGATATGGAGATAGAAGAATGAGGCAGGGTTTGAATCCAACTCAGAACTTTACTGTAGCCAGGATCTTGACAGCAATTTTACATACAGCTGATGAGTGACTTGACACAAAGAATGAGACAGTTGTAGCCAATTTCCAGGAAACGTCTGTGTGTGGTGGCTCTTGAAGCATTAAGTCCAGCTGCAGTTCACTCCTTGTGATCTCCCCCAAATGCTCTTTTCTTGCCAATCCACTCAAACATCCATTAATATGATTGGTTATAGTACTCTGTGAACAGCCAACTTTTTTAGCAATGACTTTTTGTGGCTTACCCTCTTTGTGGAAGGTTGTCAATAACGGTCTTCGGACAAATATTAAAGGGGTTGTCCGAGTTTCTGAAAAAAAAAACAATATATAGCACTGTAAATCTGATGTGCAGCAATATATAACTAAGCTAAGCAAGTTTTAGGTAAAACTAATTCTATTTTCTCATTTCCCTAGTTCTCTTCTGGCACTTTGTTTACATGCAATAACAACAATATCTGCCCCTCCCCCTGCTCTGCAAAGGAGTGAATAAGTCTGCCCTGAGTGACATGTCTGACTACTGGGATACTCAGCAGCATGTTGTATGTGTAGGACTACAGGTCCCAGCTGTACAATGACACTGCTGATACACACAGGATCTTCTCCCTACCTGTTGTGCAATGCTCTGCAGAACTCCTCTGTCAGCTCCCGTGCCCAGCATTTGTCTTCTCACTGCCTGCAGCTACTCAGTAAAGCCTTCAGCCATGAGTCTGTGCTGCTGAAGGAGTTAAGAATCCAGGGAGAGGGTAATAAGCAGCAGCCGGCAGTGCAGGGGGGGCGTGGCCAGCACAGTGAAATCTGTGAACAGACTCATATCTGATCTCTCAGGCTTGTGCAAAAAACATTATCAGAGCAGGGAGAGAAGCTGACATCATAGTTCATGTGACCATCAGTGAAATCTGAGAAAGGGGAAACTACAGATGCAGTAAGTGCATGGTAAAGCGGTTACATTTGATTAGCTAGAAACATACAAAGAACAAAAAAATTACTCGGACAACCCCTTTAAGTCAGCAGTCTTCCCCATGAAGCCTACAGAACTAGAGGGTCCAGTTAAAGACTTAGGAAATCTTTGAAACTTGTTTTGTGTTGATTAGTTAAGGAATTGCTCCCCCGATTATAAACATGCTACAGTGTTTGGGGTTAAGCATTTCCACCCATTTAAGCCACTTTATTCAGTGATTTTTCTTTACATGTATTGAATTTGCGAATGCTTATCATTGGTAGCATTCTGGTGCACCTGGTAGCCTGTGTCACATTACCTGTTATAGGTGGGGCTCGCAGCCTCCTCCTCCCTCCCATTGTATTAGGGATCTTACTATGGAGGTATGTAGGAGCTTGGCTGTGAGTTGGTCCTTAGCACCTATCAGACTGTGTAAACACATGATAGGTAGTTTAGCGGTAGGACCCACGCCACACTGAGATACCTTGACTGGGTGCGCAGGGCTCCGATATGTTCCTGACTGGAAGATATTGGCTAAAGTCTCAATTTTTAACATCAGCGTTAGGGTCTAGCCAGTATGGTCAGTCGCATATTATTGTGGTGCACCTTTTTTCAGTGATTTTATGTATTTTTATATTTTCATCCACACATTAATTCCTCCCCCGATTATAAACCCGCTACAGTGTTTGGGGTTGAGCATTTCCTCCAATTTAGGCCACTTTATTCCGTGTATTTTGATTAGCTAATTAGAATGCAACATCATTTTCAGATGTACTGGGGGAGATTTATCAAACTGTTGTAAAGTAGAACTGGCTTAGTTGCCCATAGTAACAAATCAGACTCCACCTTTCATTTTACAAAGGAGCTGTGGAGATTAATAAATCTCTCCCACTGACTTTTGGGTTTTCATTAGCTGTAAGCCATAATCAACATTAAAATAAATGCTTGAAACAGATTCCTCTGTGTGCAATAAATCTATATAATACAGTCCTGATCAAAAGTTTAAGACCACTTGAAAAATGGAAAAAAATCATATTTAGCATGGCTGGATCTTAACAAGGTTCCAAGTAGAGCTTCAACATGCAACAAGAAGAAATGGGAGTGAGACAAAACATTTTTTGAGCATTCAATTTAATGAAAACAACGAATAAACTGAAACAGGCTGTTTTTTAGCTGATCAAAAGTTTAGGACCACACCTCCAAAAAAAAACTAAACCCCCCCCAAAACAGAAATCTAACTTCCAAACATAAGCTCAGTAATGAGTAGATCCGCCGTTATTGTTTGTCACTTCAAAAATTAGTTTCGGCATGCTTGATGCAAGCGTTTCCATGAGGTGAGTGGGAACATTTCTCCAAGTGGTGAAGACGGCCGCACGAAGGCCATCTACTGTCTGGAACTGTTGTCCATTTTTGTGAACTTCCCTTGCCATCCATCCCCAAAGGTTCTCAATTGGATTTAGATCAGGGGAAAACGCAGGATTGGCCAAAAGAGTGATGGAAGAAGTCCCTTGTCCTGCGGGCATTGTGTACTGTAGCGTTGTCCTGTTGAAAAACCCAGTCGTTACCACACAGACGAGGGCCCTCAGTCATGAGGAATGCTCTCTGCAACATCTGGACATAACCAGCGGCCGTTTGACGCCCCTGCACTTCCTGAAGCTCCATTGTTCCACTGAAGGAAAAAGCACCCCAGACCATTATGGCGCCCCCTCCACTGTGGCACGTAGAAAACATCTCAGGTGGGATCTGCTTGTCATGCCAGTAATGTTGGAAACCATCAGGACCATCAAGGTTACATTTTTTCTCATCAGAGAAAAAAACTTTCTTCCACCTTTGAATGTCCCATGTTTGGTGCTCTCTTGCAAAGTCCAAACGAGCAGTTCTGTGGCGTTCAAGGAGATGAGGTCTTTGAAGACGTTTTTTGGTTTTTGAAGCCCTTTAGTCTCAGACAGGGCCGGGCCGACACAGAGGCTGGGGAGGCTCCAGCCTCAGGGCGCAGGCAGGGCTGGCTGCCTTAGGGCGCACCCTGCACAGAGAAAGGGGTGGGCGGAAAAACAAACCTTTTTTTTTTTTTTAATCACTTACTTGCCGGCAGCGCAGAACTGCCGGGCGCCCTCCCCAGCCAGTGTTCACTCTAAGCTGCGCTTGTGTTGAGCCACAGATAGGAGCAGGAGGCTGCTGATTGGCCAGTATCAGCTAACTGCCCTGCCATTGGTCCATCCTTTCACACCCCCTTCTCTTTGGAGCTGAACACAGCAGGAGGTTGTGAAGACAGGACACAAGCGTTCTCACAGTGGATCATGGGACCATGAAGGAGCATGTGACCAGTGACGTCACAGACCTCCTTCTAACAAATCCATTCTAGCATCTACCCAGCATGTATGGCAGGACTCTGCTGGGCAAAGACCATGTGCCCAGGTGAGGTGACCACAGAAGTGCCCTGGCATCTGTCTGCTGCTGGAAGCTCAATGTGGAGCTTTATAAATGTAAAAACTAATACCCAAGAGGCTAAACAAAACCCTGCTTGTCTGCTTCTGACCCTAATCTTAACACATAACGTTCATTTGATTGCAATTTACTCTAACACCTAAAGGGATTTGTTTAAAGCCTGCTGTTTCTCTAGGTGACTTTATGTTGATAGTAGTGTTAATAGAGTCTCAAAGGTCTGTAAAAATAGGGTAACTGCTTTTATAGACCCTTGAGACTCTTGATAAAGCTGCCCTAAATTAGAGCATATGAGATACACTCTGGTGCTCCAAATCAATGTACCCCCAGGGGATTAAGGGGGTTAATATCCACGTGTGGTTGAGAGACTGAACACTGACACAGAAGTTGGTCAAAGCAATCTCTAACTTTTATTACAAGGGGTAAGCGTATATACATCTTCAGAAGAGGGCAGTCCTCACTGAGGCATAAACCATTGTTTCATTGGTCAAAAAGGAAAAAGAGATAACACTCTTAACATCTGCGCAGTGGGTACCACTTTGGAATGTGAACTAATGTAAACATCTAAGTGTCCACCATCTTATAATGGCGGACAGTCTAACAATAATACTGCATACTTCATATGTGACACTTCAAAGAGGTGCTTCTCTATAGGCAGTGAATAATATATATATCATCAAGCCATATGATTGGCTTACACATTCCACCACACTCTATATATGCCTCCCTTGGGACACCTGTAGAAAGATGAGAAATCAGACGCTGCCCACAGCACAGCTCTTTGCCCCCCCCCCCTCTTCTCCGGCTTGAGACAAAGAGAGGGGTGGGAGGCACTTGGAAAAGAAAAAGTTAACTCATTACAGTCCTAGATATACAAAAAATATAGAATAAAATTCACACATCTTTAACAGTCCCCCCTTCAATTTCTTTCTCTCCCTAAACCTAAACATCTGTCCCAATGCTCTGCCTCCTCTTCACCAGCTTCCTCGTCAAGCCATTCCTAGCGAACAACCTCCCGTGACACTGGATTTGAGCACGGGGAAGTCAGATGATCTTTCCCTAACCGGCGTTGACATTATATGGGGGGACTGGAGGTCATCAGTGCTCCTGATTTTCTGGATCGAAATCTTCATACACTTCTCCCATCATCATCTCTGGTGTGGCCTCATCAACTGCCTTGTTGAACAATTTCTTTACACAGGGAATAATACAGCAGATAATTAGAACAAGCAAAATCAAAACAACGATGATGATGATACCAATTTGCAACAACATCTGCTTACAATTTTTGAACCAGTTCTCTAGCCCTTCTGCCCATGAATTGTCTATTCCCGAATTCCTTTTTAATTCTTCAGATAGGGAGGTCAATCCCTTTAAAGCACTCATGACCTGCCCATTGGGCCCTAGATTATCGGGTATGACAGTACAGCAGGATTCTCCTATCATTTTGCAAACTCCTCCTTTCTCTGCCAGCAACATGTCCAAAGCCATTCTGTTCTGGAATGCCATAGTACTAGTGGGACCCAATTGTTCTATTATACCTTTTAGGGCATCTCGAGTGTAATTCACAAAGCGTTGCTGGTTATAGTAGATATAATTTATCCAATCCACATTTTTGTTTACCACAATTATTGGGAATATAGATTCAAATCCTGCTGCAACTTGATTTTGTGCCTTAAATTCATCAGGGACCCCCCTCGGGACTCCAATAGCATCTATATATACATGGGCATCCAAACAACCATCTGGAATAGTCTCCCGTTTTTCCCTCATCCCTATGTGCTCCTGGGATCTTGGAGACTGCTGTATATGACTTACAACCTTCTTCCAATCAGGGATATCGAAAATATGGCAGGGCATCAATACCATGGCTAATGCACACTGACCATGCCATTGTACCTCGATTTTTGTTCTCAATTTCATGTCTGCACATATCCATATTATATCTCCTAGAGCCTGGGTTTGATTCACCAAATGGATTTTATACTCCTGTCCAGTGGTAATTACTATCTCACCACAATATCCTTCTGGGAATTTTCCCATCTCCTTTCCTTCCTTACCCTCTATCTCAAAACAAGTGTAGTTGCCCTTGTATATAGTAATACCAACTATCTTGGGGCCTTCATTAAGAAGAGGGTACTTGTTTTTCCATCGTTCACAGGCTATCTCTTTACATGTGGAGTCGGTGTATAGGCCAAGGAAACAGGTGAAATGATCTTGAGAGAGATGCAGAGGAACAGTACCTAGGTGGGGCCGGGCTGCAGAACAAGTTATACACGCACTTCTATTGGCCTGGTCTGTAGTATATCTCACCCAATCAAGCCACACATTACGATCTGCAAAGCCAGTTTCTGTGACTAAGGTTTCTTTCACTGTGTAGGGTTTCCTTCCCTCCTGACTGCGAGTAAGGGGCAGTAAGGGGTTTCCAGGGGTTGGAGTGGGGCCAATGAACCTACTTGCCAAATCCTTTAGGTAAAACTGGTGCATAGTTTCTATAATTTGACGGGTATCTTCTGAGTACGTACATGCCCAGATCTGTCCTTCGTGGGTTCTGCAATGTTAGGGTCAGGGGGTAACATTTTTGGGGACCCTTGCAAGTTATAGTATTTGGATATAGCTGACAACCACTGGGCCGAGTTTTCCCCACATTTCTGTCAAATAAACACATTCTATGTATCAGGTTCTTTCCCTGTTTATCCTTACCTTTTAAAGCCTTTTGGGGCCTATATCCCCAATCTTCCCCTGTGTTAGTGATGACATTAGACCAGGAGGAACAGTTACCTGCTTCAGTAACACAGATATAGTATTGGAACAGTTTATACTCCTGTATGGTCATCAAATCATAACATCTGCAATCCGCAACATCACAGTAATCAAAGTCATATACTTGAAGTTCTTTGGTTAAGTAGACCCAGAAGACCAAAGGACTTCTGTCTGAATGTGGTTCCCAATAATGACATTTCAGCGGAGGTTTTGGGCACACATCTTTGCAGAAACATTTGTCTGCGCTTACATAACCCCCCCATATGATGAAAAGAATGAAAAAGGTTATCATCATTGTTCAGGAGGTGGGTCAGGATTCGTGATTCTTTTACATTGGGATGCGTGTATCCAAGTCTTTTTTCCCTCAAGTTTCACTGAGGTAGCTGTGGTGAGCAGTACTTGGTAAGGCCCCTCAAATCTGGGTTCCAGTGTCTTTCTGACGTGTTTCTTTACCAGGACCCAGTCTCCAGGCTGCAACTTGTGACTTCCAGGAATCTGTTCAGGATCTGGAATTGAAGAAAAAACTCGAAAATGTCGATCAGTCAAATGTTTACATAGAGCAATCACATAATCAGCTAGACAGTCATACTGTAATGCAAGCTGTTCTGGAAAATACTGTCCTAGCTTAGGGGCACTACCAAATAGGATCTCAAAGGGGGATAGTTTCTCTTTTCCCCTGGGAGTATGGCGAACACTGGCCAGGGAAATTGGAAGGGTTTCTGGCCATGGTTTGCCAGTCTCTTGGGCCATCTTCAGCATCTTTAGTTTCAGAGTGCCGTTCATTCTCTCTACTTTTCCGCTGCTTTGTGGTCGGTATGGTGTATGAAAGGCCAAGTGCGTTCCCAGAGCTGTCCATATTTCCTCTGCAATGTCCGCAGTGAAAGCAGTCCCTTGATCACTCTCGATCACTTCAGGTACCCCGAACCGGCAAACCACTTCGTTCAACAACTTCTTCACAGTAGTTTTCCCTTCTGGTTCTTCACGGGGTAGGCTTCTGGCCATCCAACCACCAAAGCATAATGGAACCCCTGTGCAGGGGGCATTTGGATGTGGTCGATTTGGATCCTTTGGAAAGGGTATAAGGGTTATGCTAGGCACTTTGTGGGAACCTTCTCCAGCTTCCCTGGATTGCACTTGGCACAGACCATGCAGCTGTTCACATATCGAGAGGTGTAGGTGGAGATGGCGGGTGCAAACCATATGGAGGATATGAGATTGTTCATGGCTGTCTTCCCTAGATGTGTGGGTCCATGGGCCCAACAGACTACATTTGGATATAAACTTCTCGGTAGGCACAGGAGGTGGCCCAATCTCCATATTCGATCTTCATCTGGGCCAGCATCTTTCCGAGCCCACACCTCATACTAATCATCTGTAGCCTCACGTTGTCTGTCTTCCAAGATCTCCTTAGTGAGGAACAATCCCTTTGGAATCCCACCTTCTTTCCTGGCCACTTTACCCGGAGCGAAAGCCATTATGGTGCTGAGATCCTTCATTTCCCTCACTGCCGCTTCTTTAGCTGCCTTGTCTGCTAGAGCATTCCCCTGGGCCTCTGGAGTTTACGCTTTTGAATGGGCTTTGATCTTCAAAATTGCAGCTTGTATGGGGAGGCTCAGAGCTTCCATCAGGGCCTGCACAGCTTCCGCATTCTTCACAGGTGTGCCTCCTGCTGTCAGAAACTTCCTGCTTTTCCATATTGGTCCAAAGTCATGGGCTACTCCAAAAGCATAACGTGAATCAGTATAGATGTTTGCAGTTTTCCCTTCTGCCATCTTGCAAGCCTCAGTCAGAGCTATTAATTCAGCTTCCTGTGCTGATTTATCCGGTGGAAGGGGTTGTTGCTGTAATACTGTTTCCATTGAGGTAACTGCATATCCTGTGTGGAAGTTTCCTGTTTCATCTGCGTTTCTAGATCCATCCACAAACAGTGTCAAGTCCGGGTCCAGAATAGGAGTTTCTTTTATGTTCCATAGGGGCTCAGTTTCTTGTTCAATTAATTGTAGGCAGTCATGGGCTTCCCCGTTATAAAACTCATCATCTGAGTATGTGGCATCGATGTTGTCATCCTTCCCTTCTTGAGACCCCCCTTGAGGGAAAGGAAGGAGTGAAGCTGGATTGAGGACATGGCATCTGCTGATAGTGACCGTATCCGGAAGTAAGAGAGAACACTGCATTCTGAGATGTCTAGCTGCAGACAAGTGTTTTGGCTGAGTCTGCTGAAGGATGGCTGATATGTCATGAGGGGCCAGGATTTGAAGTGAATGACCCAGGACAACATCAGCCGTTTTGTCCAATAGCAAGTGACATGCATGAATGGCTCGGATACATGATGGACTTCCTCTGGCCACTGGGTCAAGCCTGGCCGAGTAGTAGCCCAGAGGGCGACTGCGGCCTCCATGTAGTTGGGTTAGCACACCTGTGGCATATCCTTGACGTTCCATGACGTAGAGTCTGAATAATAAGTTGTAGTTTTGGAGACCCAAGGCTGGAGAGGATATGACTGCTTGTTTTAATAGTTCAAAGCATTGTTTGGCCTCAGAGGTGAGGTAGAAAGGCTGAGTAGGAACACAATCATACAAGGGCTGCATGAGGATTGAAGCATCCAGAATCCATGGTCGACAGTATGAGATGAGTCCTAGAAAGGCTTGAAATTGTTTTGGTGTTGTAGGCTCAGTCATCTTCATAACCGCTGTCTTTCTATCTTCAGTCAGGTGTTTAGCCCCCGGGCTGAGACAATGGCCCAGCAAGACCACCTTGTCCTGACACCACTGGATTTTTGCAAGACTGACCTTGCATCCTTGTCGAGCCAAGAAGAGTAGTAGTGCAACAGAAGCTTCTCTGCATGTTTGTGCAGTGTCAGCACACAAGAGCAAATCATCCACATATTGCAGGAGTGTCACTGTATCATGCTCCATTCTCCATTCATCCAGTATGGAAGACATGGCTTTACTGAATTGAGAAGGACTGTTCTGCGCTCCTTGGGGCATGACCGTCCAGGTATATTGGCATCCAGCATGTGTGAAAGCAAACAGATATTGACTGTCTGGATAAAGTGGCACTGAGAAGAATGCATTTGCCAAATCAATTACAGTGAAACGGGTGGCTTCTGGAGGCACACATGACAAAAGGGTATATGGGTTTGATACCACTGGTGTTTCCAGGATTGTAACTTCATTGACAGCCCGTAGATCTTGTACCATACGATAAGTGTCTGGCTGTCCTTTTTTCCCCTTCTTTTTAACTGGGAAAAGGGGCGTGTTACACGGAGAGGTTGTTTTAATTATTGCTCCCTTTTCTTGGAATGCCAGGATTTGCTTAGTCACTGCATCTATTTGTGCCACTGACAATGGATATTGGGGTTTGCGTGGTAGTATGGCACCTGGCTTGAGCGTGACTACTACCGGCTGGACCTTTTAGTCTTCCAATATCTTGTGGCCCTGAGGACCATAAATGGGGAGGTATCAGCTTCATTACATCTGATGGGATAGCTGTTCCAGATATCTCATCCTGTATTATTTGTAGGGCAGCAACCATAACTGTCTCTTCTGGTTGTAGGAGGGAAGAAAGTGTAATTGTTCCGTCTTCATGGAACTGGATGTTTGCTTGCATTTTTTGGAGTAGGTCTGCCCCCAAGAGGTTGAGGGGGCAGGTAGCAGACACTACAAATTGTGACAGGACCGTGGGAGAAAGGACTAAACCTGAGGACACAGGCAATGGTTTAGTCAGCACAGATGTTCTTGCCTCTCCATCAATGCCAATTCATTGTACAGTAATATTGTCAAGAAAGGACGGGTCATAGATCTCTTCAAGTCGGAGCACACTTCTGGCTGCACCAGTATCCACAAGAAAGGTGTGTGGGTTCCCCCCCACCTGCAGCTGCACAGTTGGTGTAGGGCCACACTGGGGAGGACACAAAGCCATAGTATTAATGGCCTCTCCGACTTGTGGATCTGGCTTGCCCCCGTCCTACGGTTGATTTGGGGCTGCCCCCATTTGTTGAACTGCCTGGGCAGTTTGGGCCAGTGCCCAAGGAAATTGGGAATGTCTCCTCTGCCCCTCCCTTGGCCGATGTGGGCATTCCTGTTTGAAATGTCCCTGTTGTCCACATCCATAGGAGGTGATACGGGCTCTCCAGGCCGGATCCTGAAATCTGTCTTCTTCTCCCCTGGGCCCTTCCCTGCTAACCATAACAGGATGAGTTCGAGGGGCCGCCTCAATGCTTTTTGCTATTACTACAAGTGTTTCCAGGTCAACCGTCCGATACTCAGGGCGGGCAATTTTTAAGGCTTTTTGGATAGGTATTTTTAGCCCATCCACAAAGGCACTGGATAACATTCTTACTTGCACTGTATCATTACGATTGAATCCTAGATCCCGGAACATCTGTTCCATCCTGTTAGCAAATTTTTCTACAGATTCACTTTTGTCCTGCTTCATATCTTGTATCTGAGTAGCTTGATCAGCCAATCTCCCCCTTGCCCATTCCTCCAACTTTTGACTAAACTCCTCCCCTGACTCATATGTCTTTAAGTGTTCTTCTGATGCATACGGTGGGAGATTCAAATCTCGCTGCATGGTGGGCCAGAAGGAGTCCCCTGATTTTATTTGTACCAGCCCAGACAAGTCCCTCCATGCAGCTGAATGCGTCTTCCTTATCTTCTCTATTGCTCTGTAGAAAGGCATAGGGTGCAATTCTGGGGACGGGAGTGAGTTCACTAAATTCGTGGCTTGGGTGAGGCTAAACGTAACATATCTTCCTCCTGTTTTATACTCCTCACTGGACCTGGCTGTTGAGGTCTGGGCTTGTCGTGTTAGGATGTCTACTTGTCCAGACAGTTTGGCTACCATCAGATCCAGTTCCTTCTCTTTCTCTACTCTGAACATATCATCCAACTCAGGTGGTTCCTCATCTGCTGCACCTGTACTCTCCTTGTCCTCATCGTCTGTTCTATGATCCTCCATTCTGTTAGATTTTGCAGCTCCTGTTCTCTTCACTCCCCCCCTCTCCTGCCCCCATCATGATTGGCACCACTGATTTCCCTCTTTGTGACACTCCCTTTTCTGGTACGTAGTAGGTGCCGTCAGCATTTATGACTCGATATATGGGCGCTGGCAGGGGGGGGGCATGGGCTGAGTTGTCTCCTGTGTTTCCCCAAGGGAGATGAGAGGCGGTACATTATCTGCAGCCACAAGGGGGGGGGGGGGGGCTGAGGGGTTTGCAGCTACTGCTATCAGAGAGGAGGCGTTACAAAGCATGGGGGCTCCACATGCCAGGCAAGTGTTATGTGCATCTGGATTTTTCTGCCTGCAGACATTACAAACCCATCCCTCAGGTCTCTGTTGAGTGAGGGCACTTTTCAACAAGGGCCTGCAAGTTCTTTTGTTTGTGAGCACCATGATAGGCACCATGATAGGGTGGTGGCTCATCTGGTCCCACAGTATACATATACATCTTTGTTTTTTCATCCCATCTTTCTGTCCCTCCAGTTGCCATAAATCGACTTGCCGCTCGGTGCCATGCCTGTGCTGCACCTAATAATCCTTCATCACTCAGATTTCCCCGACATCACTGTACCAGTCGTTTCAATATTTCAACATTCAATTCTCCATTTATATCACATCCTGCAATCTTCATTAACTTCCTATAATTTTTCACATGTTGACTTCCTTCTTCTCTCACTACAAGCTGAGGAGCAGTATATTCTCCTTCTCCATGTGAGTGGGACTGACCCATCTCAACAACAGTATTTCAGACTGAGACACACACAAAACAGAGGAGTGATCAGCACCTTTAACCCTTTCCTCAGTAGACAAAGGATTCACCCTCCCCACTGGTTTGCTCAAATCTGACTATCACGTCTGACTAGTCAGCTGGGACTCCCCACACGTCTTCCCCTAGAGGGTCAGACGGGCTCCGCCGCATCTTCCTGGGGTCAGGTCAGGTGGAGAATATCTCCGCAGTCTTCCCTATCAAAGGGTCATGAGCCTCTACCGTCTTCCTGGCCAGGTCAGCCGGAGTTTACTTTGTCCTACACCTCGGCGCTACAGCGCCCCCTTCCAAACCAGGAGGTTACTGTCCCCTCCCTTTGATTGTGGTTTTAACGTCTGTGCTCAACTCACTCCTCACATAAATCACAGACACACACAAAAAATATACACACCAGAGTGATCTATGATTTCAGACTATTGGTTCTATAGACTCCAAGCTTTCAGCATTACAGTCGACTACTATACTTACATTGGTACCACCTCACAGCAGACTGAGCTATCTGAGCATGACGAAGTAAATAGCAGAAAGGCAGATAAGATAAAAAGTTTTCTCACCTTTCTTTGAGGCTGCAGTCCTCTCCCCTCTGCCGTTCGTCAAGCTCAGGGCCCGTCTTGTCAGCTGTTGGATGCTACTTTCGCTCAGAGTCCCATCTGGGGTGCCATTTGATAAAGCCACCCTAAATTAGAGCATATGAGATACACTCTGGTGCTCCAAATCAATGTACCCCCAGGGGGTTAAGGGGGTTAATATCCACGCGTGGTTGAGAGACTGAACACTGACACAGAAGTTGTTCAAAGCAATCTCTAACTTTTATTACATGGGGTAAGCGCATATACATCTTCAGAAGAGGGCAGTCCTCACTGAGGCATAAACCATTGTTTCATTGGTCAAAAAGGAAAAAGAGATAAGAGAAACAGAGATAACACTCTTAACATCTGCGCAGTGGGTACCACTTTGGAATGTGAGCTAATGTAAACATCTAAGTGTCCGCCATCTTATAATGGCGGACAGTCTAACAATAATACTGCATATGTCATATGTGACACTTCAAAGAGGTGCTTCTCTATAGGCAGTGAATAATATATATATCATCAAGCCATATGATTGGCTTGCGCATTCCACCACACTCTATATATGCCTCCCTTGGGACACCTGTAGAAAGATGAGAAATCAGATGCTGCCCACAGCACAGCTCTTTGCCCCCCCCCCCCTCTCTTCTCCGGCTTGAGACAAAGAGAGGGGTGGGAGGCACTTGGAAAAGAAAAAGTTAACTCATTACAGTCCTAGATATACAAAAAATATAGAATAAAATTCACACATCTTTAACACTCTATTAACACTACTATAAACATAAGGTCACCTAGAGAAAGAGCAAGTTTTTAAAAAAAAATTTTTCCTTTAGGTGTTAAAACATAACTTATTTGATTGCTTGAACACCTAAAGGAAAACAAATTAAAAACCTGCTGTTTCTCAAGATGACCTTATGTTGATAGCAGTGGTAATAGAGTCTGAAAGGTCTATAGAAGCAGTTACCCTATTTTTACAGACCTTTGAGGCTCTATTAACACGACTGTCAACATAAGGTCATCTAGAGACACAGCAGGTTTTTAAAATGATTTTTCCTTCAGGTGTTACAGCAATCAAATGAAAGTTATGTTTTAACACCTAAAGGAAAAACATAATTAAAAAAACATGCTGTTTCTCTAAATGACCTGATGTTGATAGTAGTGTTAATAGTGTCTCAAAGGTTTGTAAAAATAGTCTACCTGCTTCTATAGACCTTTGAGACTCTATTACCACTACTTTTAGCATAAGATCATCTGGAGAAAAATCAGGTTTTTTAAATTATTATTTTTTCTTTAGGTGTTAGAGCAATCAAATGGAGGGGGAGAAATGTGACATGGGTGAGGATGGGGTTACATGATCGGCCGGAGACAATGTCTGTAGTCTGTCTGTGCCATGGACGGGGAGAAATATGACATGGAGGGCTGATCTGAGGCATTGGGGCTGTGCCTGTGAGCTGAGGTCTAATTAACATTGGGGGTCTGATGGCTGGTCAGACCTGAGGTGGAATGAAAAATATTGTTTCTATTATCCTCCTCTAAAACCTAGGTGCGTCTTATGGGACGAACCTACATTTTGGCGCACCCCCCCCCCCCCCCAGGGGGGGGGGGGCGCACTTGGGCAGCTCAGCCTCTGTTGGTGGTGGACCTTGTCCCAGCCCTGGTCTCAGATGCCGTCTGATGGTTATGGGGCTGCAGTCAGCACCAGTAAGGGCCTTAATTTGGGTCGAGGATCGCCCAGTGTCTTGATGGACAGCCAATTGGATCCTCCGGCTCAGTGCTGATGAAATTTTTTGGGATCTTCCACTTGACTTTTTTGTTCCATAACCCTCAGGATCATTTAAGAAATTCCAAATGACTGTCTTACTGTGTCCCTCCTCAGCCACGATGGCGCGCTCTGAGAGACCCTGCTTATGCAGTTCAACAACCCGACCACGTTCAAAAAGGGAGAGTTTTTTTGCCTTTGCCATCACAACGTGTGACTACCTGACAGAAAATGACAATGAATCCACATCTTTGCACAGATTTGGCCTTTTAAAGGCATGTGGTCGTAAAATTTTGATCAGCTGAAAAACAGCCTGTTTCAGTTTAATCGTTATTTTCAATTAATTGAATGCTCAAAAAATGTTTTGTCTCACTCTCATTTCTTCTTGTTGCATGTTGAAGCTCTACTTGGAACCTTGTTAAGATTCAACAATGTAAAATATGATTTTTTGTCATTTTTCAAGTGGTCTTAAACTTTTGATCAGGACTGTATATGGGTTTAACTTTTTGAATTGAATTATTGAAATAAATTTTTCAAAGATATTCTAATTTATTCAGATGGATCTGTAGACTCCTCTGGGTGATTGGGTGAGCACAGCTTCTGTTTCTGTATGATCCACAGGGTTTAAAGGGGTTGCATGGGATAAATTGAACTTGGACTGTAGGCAATAGTGTGGTTAAAAAAAAAAAAAAAAAAAAAAATGTTTTAAAATACATTGGAAAAAGTGAGTGGTGATTTTTATTTTTACCACAAAAAATATCCCACACACTGATGACCTGTGATGACCCAACAAGGATGACCTGTGATGCCATCATTTGACAGTGACAGCCAATAACCTTAATGTTGCTGAATCTCTAACAACCTCTTTATGACTCATTCTGTTGCCCTATATATCTTGTAAGCTTAATTCTGGTAGCACATTTATGTACTAAGGTGTTACCGACCGTATATGTTTAGTAAATTTGGTTCTGTTACTTCTCCTCACTCTTTGCTTATATAATAATATGCAGGATCATTGTATATAGTATTTATTATTTCTCATTTTTATACACTATCATATGTGTTTAATACACTATTATTTATATATTTATAATACATATTAAAGATAAGCGAATTCTATCAATTCAGAATTTGTTCCAAATTGCTTGTGATGTTTCAGGCAAGAGAGAGACCCATGCATAATACGCCACTGGAAAAGAAATGTCCATTCCAAGAAGGATAAGAGTACTGAATGCCATCATATTACGCTTCTCACAAAGCAGGTTTGCGTCACCTTATACATATTACACTTCTCTTTCTAAAAGCACAATAAAACTGAGTCTCTCAAAAGAAAATTGCTCTGGTTAGCTGAGTGATCTTTTTTGGGGTCTCAGCTCATTCTCATTAGGGAGACCTTCTAGTATGCATGAGGAGTATTCTAGTCCAGGCAATGCTGCTTTGCATTTTTGGGGAAAATATATGGAAATTAGCATATCATATTTCTACTAGCATCAGGTGGGCTAAGTGTTCTTTTCTGATTGGAAAAAAAGCTGATTTGAATATTTTTCCCAGAAAAGTATGCAAATTCTTTATTAACAGTTTGAGGCTACCACTAGGGAAAATATACTTTTTCATATTAAGACTTTCCCCTGGTGGAAGCTTTGAACTGTTCAACCAATGCTTTATCATAATAAGAAGCACATTTTAAGAAATGCACTGATCTTTTTTACAATAATTTTTTAGTTATATTTTTTTTGGGCTAATTACTTGAGAGACAGTGATTAATCTATTTAACTTTTTGTATTGTTATAGCTTTTTTGGATAGAGAAAGCAGACCAATAATTGAGTTAGCTACCTTGTTACCTTATATTTTATTTTTATTTTTTTTGGTCCATATACAGTTAGGTCCATAAATATTGGGACATCGGCACAATTCTAACATTTTTGGCTCTATACACCACCACAATGGATTTGAAATGAAACTAACAAGATGTCCTTTAACTGCAGACTGTCAGCTTTAATTTGAGGGTATTTACATCCAAATCAGGTGAACGGTGTAGGAATTACAACAGTTTGCATATGTGCCTCCCACTTGTTAAGGGGCCAAAAGTAATGGGACAATTGGTTTCTCAGCTGTTCAATGGCCAGATGTGTGTTATTCCCTTATTATCCCAATTACAATGAGCAGATAAAAGGTCCAGAGTTAATTTTAAGTGTGCTATTTGCATTTGGAATCTGTTGCTGTCAACTCACAAGATGAGATCCAAAGAGCTGTCACTATCAGTGAAGCAAGACATTATTAGGCTGAAAAAACAAAACAAACCCATCAGAGAGATAGCAAAAACATTAGGCGTGGCCAAGACAACTGTTTGGAACATTCTTAAAAAGAAGGAACGCATCGGTGAGCTCAGCAACACCAAAAGACCAGGAAGACCATGGAAAACAACTGTGGTGGATGACCGAAGAATTCTTTCCCTGGTGAAGAAAACACCCTTCACAACAGTTGGCCAGATCAAGAACACTCTCCAGGAGGTAGGTGTATGTGTGTCAAAGTCAACAATCAAGAGAAGACTTCACCAGAGTGAATACAGAGGGTTCACCACAAGATGTAAACCATTGGTGAACCTCTAAAACAGGAAGGCCAGATTAGAGTTTGCCAAATTACATCTAAAAAAGCCTTCACAGTTCTGGAACAACATCCTATGGACCGATGAGACCAAGATCAACTTGTACCAGAGTGATGGGAAGAGAATAGTATGGAGAAGGAAAGGAACTGCTCATGATCCTAAGTATACCACCTCATCAGTGAAGCATGGTGGTGGTAGTGTCATGGTGTGGGAATGTATGGCTGCCAATGGAACTGGTTCTCTTGTATTTATTGATGATGTGACTGCTGATAAAAGCAGCAGGATGATACATTGCTTCTGCAACCAGCAGAGAGGAGCGAGCAGCAACATTAGATCAAAGGGAGCTCATGAAGGTGAGGTAATAATTAGGGTATGACCACATGGTCATTGCATGGTCATTACAACCATATCCATAGCAACAAAGTAGCTGACCATCTAAAAATGAGTCCACAGAATATCAGTTGCAATTTAGGACAGTACTGGACATTCTCTTATATTTAGTAACATACTAAGGTTATACAGCTATTCTATATATAATAAATATGACTATGTACCCCTCACAGATATATTAGACATTCTTGGATCTTGCACACAGTTAAATCTTCTCATGGTTTAAAAGGCTACTGAGAGTATCTTTATTAAAATTAACCTTGATCGCTACAAAAATGCATAAAATTACAACTCTCATAAAGCTTCTCAGGCTCATAGTGTCTAGTATAAACATTTAATTATACACTGCTTGTTTCCATTGCTATGACCAGTGGTGTATCTTGGTTTTGTGCTGCCCTAGGTGAGACTAAACTCGGGCACCCCCTAATATAAATTTGACCCACCCCTTCCTGTCAAGGCCAAACCCCTTTCTCTCTAAACCCCACCCCTTCCTGTCAAGGCCAAACCCCTTTATCTCTAAACCCCACCCCTTCCTATGTGCCATCCACAGATCCCCCTCCCCGAAACAGTGCCATCTACAGACCCCCCTCCCCTAAATAGTGCCATCCACAGATCCCCCTCCCCTAAACAGTGCCATTCACAGATCCCCCTCCCCTAAATAGTGCCATCCACAGATCTCCCCCCTAAATAGTGTCATCAACAGATCCCCCTCCCCTAAATAGTGCCATCAACAGATCTCCCCCTAAATAGTGCCATCCACAGATCCCCCTCCCCTAAACAGTGCCATCCACAGATCCCCCACCCCTAAACAGTGCCATCCACAGATCCCCCAGTGCCATCCACAGATCTCCCCCCTAAATAGTGCCATCCACAGATCCCCCTTCCCTAAATAGTGCCATCCACAGATCCCCCTCCCCTAAATAGTGCCATCCACAGATCCCCCTCCTTAAACAGTGCCATCCACAGATCCCCCTTCCCTAAATAGTGCCATCCACAGATCCCCCTTCCCTAAATAGTGCCATCCACAGATCCCCCTCCTTAAACAGTGCCATCAACAGATCCCCCTCCCCTAAATAGTGCCATCCACAGATCCCCCTTCCCTAAATAGTGCCATCAACAGAACCCCCTCCCCGCCACTCACAGGAGAACATTTATAAACGAATCATTAACTTTAACTTTAATCATTGCTAATCTCTTTACTGGATAGCTTACTCTGTCTTGACTCTTAGCTCTGGTAAAACAGCAAGCAGTGCGGGCGGCGCTCACTCACTGACGTCACGCGCCTGCGCTGCCTAGTGGGAGGAGCAGGTGCGTGACGTCAGTGAGTGAGCGCCGCCCGCACTGCCTGCTGTTTTACCAGAGCTAAGAGTCAAGACAGAGTAAGCTATCCAGTAAAGAGATTAGCAATGATTAAAGTTAAAGTTAATGATTTGTTTATAAATGTTCTCCTGTGAGCGGCGTGGCCCTGTATATTCTAACCCCCAGGTAAGCGTCCCTGTCACCATGGGAATGCCTGGGGGTTAGAATTTACCATCGGATTTGAGTTTTTACGATCTCACTGAGATTGTTAAAACACAGATCCAATGGTATATTCTAACACCCAGGCAAGCGTCCCCGTCACCATGGGAACGCCTGGGGGTTAGAATATACCATCGGATCTTCTGAGTATACCGGCGGCAACATATAAGACGGATGGGACAGGGGCAAACAAGGCATTTTGCCGCCCCATTGGCAAGTGCCGCCCTAGGCAAATGCCTTGTTTGCCTCGTGATAGATACGCCACTGGCTATGACTAGAGAATTTCTAAAAAAATTCATTTGATCGGTTCGCCGAATTTTCCAAAAAGATTTGATTCGATCCAAATTTATTTGTGGGATATCTTGTTAAAAACAGCAATTTTTTTTTGCTGCACAGGGCCTATATAGTGGTGTAGAACACTGTGCCTTGCAGAAACACGCATAGGTAGTCTGCTGTGGTAGTGAAACAATACTGTGAGTCAGTATGACACACAGATTACAGGCATCGCTCTTTAGAATCACTGCACACTTCATAGGGCCAAAAGTGACCAAATAACTCAAGTGTGAACTCAGCCTTACAGGTCAATGATAACCATTGAGACTGAAGTTCAGACCCCAAAACACGTTTGGTGATAAGCAGCTACAGGACCCAGAGGAGCCGACATACTGTATGGCCTTTTGAAAAAGACTTCAAAAATACTTTAAAGAATCGACCTATCTCAGCTGAGTGACGATCAAATAGGCGCGCGCCTTACTACTGAAAGAACTGTAGGTTGCTATAAGCCGCTACAGCCTTCGATAATACCTCTAACTCCGCCCTCTACTGGATCACGTGGATAAAGTTGATCACGTGACCGGAGAGCACGTGACTAAACAGGAAGGTCCTGCATACCAAGGATCGAATCATCGCATGTGGCGTCTGGAAGGGTAACGTACCGAACATATGTACACATCCATTTCTTTGATGCCCTAACCGGATACGTCTGTCCTAACTATAAGTGGCGGAACGCTACACCAGAATCCTGGGTAGCAATTCACAACTATAGGGGGCATATATTGACATTCTGCAGCTATACAGTGCTGCTGACCCTCAGTTCATAGACTGCACCATTGACCCCTTGTGGATTAGCAACTATTTTGTGCCATTGAGGATTGGAACACGCTGGTCTGCTATGGCTAAAGTGTGAGGACAGCCATAGTAATCCTCATCCTGCATACCAGTGACACTATTAGGAGTTCCCTGAACAGTTGCCCTAACACAAGACTTCACATCTTTATTTTATTCTATTTTATCCATTTAGTGTTTTATCTACTGTTTTACTTATGTTGATTGGATTATATATGTAACCCCATTGGCGCCTTTTATAAATTTGTGATTTAATGTGGTTGAAATTTTAATTTTTATATACAGTACAGACCAAAAGTTTGGACACACCTTCTCATTCAAAGAGTTTTCTTTATTTTCATGACTATGAAGGCATCAAAACTATGAATTAACATATGTGGAATTATATACATAACAAACAAGTGTGAAACAACTGAAAATATGTCATATTCTAGGTTCTTCAAAGTAGCCACCTTTTGCTTTGATTACTGCTTTGCACACTCTTGGCATTCTCTTGATGAGCTTCAAGAGGTAGTCCCCTGAAATGGTCTTCCAACAGTCTTGAAGGAGTTCCCAGAGATGCTTAGCACTTGTTGGCCCTTTTGCCTTCACTCTGCGGTCCAGCTCACCCCAAACCATCTCGATTGGGTTCAGGTCCGGTGACTGTGGAGGCCAGGTCATCTGGCGCAGCACCCCATCACTCTCCTTCATGGTCAAATAGCCCTTACTTTCAACGTTTTCCCAATTTTTCGGCTGACTGACTGACCTTCATTTCTTAAAGTAATGATGGCCACTCGTTTTTCTTTAACCACCTCAGCCCCCTTAGCTTAAACACCCTTAATGACCAGGCCACTTTTTACACTTCTGCACTACACTACTTTCACCGTTTATTGTTCGGTCATGCAACTTACCACCCAAATGAATTTTACCTCCTTTTCTTCTCACTAATAGAGCTTTCATTTGGTGGTATTTCATTGCTGCTGACATTTTTACTTTCTTTGTTATTAATCGAAATTTAACGATTTTTTTGTAAAAAAATGACATTTTTCACTTTCAGTTGTAAAATTTTGCAAAAAAAACGACATCCATATATAAATTTTTCTCTAAATTTATTGTTCTACATGTGTTTGATAAAAAAAAAATGTTTGGGTAAAAAAAAATGGTTTGGGTAAAAGTTATAGCGTTTACAAACTATGGTACAAAAATGTGAATTTCCGCTTTTTGAAGCAGCTCTGACTTTCTGAACACCTGTCATGTTTCCTAGGTTCTACAATGGCCATACAGTACAAACACCCCACAAATGACCCCATTTCGGAAAGTAGGCACCGTAAGGTATTCGCTGATGGGCATAGTGAGTTCATAGAACTTTTTATTTTTTGTCACAAGTTAGCGGAAAATTATGTTTTTGTTTTTCTTTTCTCTTACAAAGTCTCATATTCTACTAACTTGTGACAAAAAAATAAAAATTTCCATGAACTCACTATGCCCATCACGAAATACCTTGTGGTGTCTTCTTTCCAAAATGGGGTCACTTGTGGGGTAGTTGAACTGCCCTGGCATTTTAGGGGCCCAAATGCGTGCGAAGTAGTTTGAAATCAAAATCTGTAAAAAATGGCCGGTGAAATCCGAAAGGTGCTCTTTGGAATGTGGGCCCCTTTGCCCACCTAGGCTTCAAAAAAGTGTCACACATGTGGTATTGCCGTACTCAGGAGAAGTTGGGAATTGTGTTTTGGGGTGTCATTTTACATATACCCATGCTGGGTGAGAGAAATATCTTGGCAAAAGACAACTTTTTCCATTTTTTTTTATACAAAGTTGGCATTTGACCAAGATATTTATCTCACCCAGCATGGATATATGTAAAATGACACCCCAAAACACATTGTCCAACTTCTCTTGAGTACGGCAATACCACATGTGTGACACTTTTTTGAAGCCTAGGTGGGCAAAGGGGCCCACATTCCAAAGAGCACCTTTAGGATTTCACCGGCCATTTTTTTACAGATTTTGATTTCAAACTACTTACCACACATTAGGGCCCCTAGAATACCAGGGCAGTATAACTACCCCACAAGTGACCCCATTTTGGAAAGAAGACATCCCAAGGTATTTCGTGATGTGCATATTGAGTTCATGGAAGTTTTTATTTTTTGTCACAAGTTAGTGGAATATGAGACTTTGTAAGAAAAAAAAAAAATCATCATTTTCCGCTAGCTTGTGACAAAAAATAAAAAATTCTAGGAACTCGCCATGCCCCTCACGGAATACCTCGGGGTGTCTTCTTTCCAAAATAGGGTCACGGTCACTTGTGGGGTATATATACTGCCCTGGCATTCTAGGGGCCCTAATGTGTGGTAAGTAGTTTGAAATCAAAATCTGTAAAAAATGCCCTGTGAAATCCGAAAGGTGCTCTTTGGAATGTGGGCCCCTTTGCCCACCTAGGCTGCAAAAAAGTGTCACACATGTGGTATTGCCGTACTCAGGAGAAGTTAGGCAATGTCTTTTGGGTGTCTTTTTACATATACCCATGCTGGGTGAGAGAAATATCTTGGCAAAAGACAACTTTTCCCATTTTTTTATACAAAGTTGGCATTTGACCGAGATATTTATCTCACCCAGCATGGGTATATGTAAAGTGACACCCCAAAACACATTGCCCAACTTTTCCTGAGTACGACGATACCACATGTGTGACACTTTTTTGCAGCCTAGATGCGCAAAGGTGCCTAAATTCCTTTTAGGAGGGCATTTTTAGACATTTGGATCCCAAACTTCTTCTCACGCTTTAGGGCCCCTAAAAAGCCAGGGCAGTAAAAATACCCCACATGTGACCCCATTTTGGAAAGAAGACACCCCAAGGTATTCAATGAGGGGCATGCCGAGTTCATAGAAAAAAATAAATTTTGGCACAAGTTAGCGGAAATTGATTTTTTATTTTTTTTTCTCACAAAGTCTCTCTTTCCGCTAACTTGAGACAAAAATTTCAATGTTTCATGGACTCAATATGCCCCTCAGCGAATACCTTGGGGTGTCTTCTTTCCAAAATGGTGTTATTTGTGGGGTGTTTGTACTGCCCTGGCATTTGAGGGTCTCCGCAATCATTACATGTATGGCCAGCATTAGGAGTTTCTGCTATTCTCCTTATATTGAGCATACGGGTAATGAGATTTTTTTTTTCCGTTCAGCCTCTGGGCTGAAAGAAAAAATTAACGGCACAGATTTCTTCATTCGCATCGATCAATGTGGATGAAAAAATCTCTGGCAAAAAAAAAAAGGAGGGGAAAGGCGTCTGCCAGGACATAGGAGCTCCGCCCAACATCCATACCCACTTAGCCCGTATGCCCTGGCAAACCAGATTTCTCCATTCACATCAATCGATGTGGATGAATAAATCATTGCCGGGATTTTTTATTTTTTTTTATATATACAAAGTGTTTGCCAAAGCATATGAACATCGCCGCCTCCTGAGCTCATATGCCTCGGCAAACGTATCTTTTACTGCAGAGGAGAAATCTCGTCTTGCAGCGCCGCATACACCGACTTGTGTGTAATCTGACAGCAGCGCAATGTTTCTGTCAGAATGCACATCAGTGCTGCAGCTAGTCGATCGGTTGGTCCACCTGGAAGGTAAAAAAAAAAAAAAAAAGAAAAAACCAGGCCGCAACGCAATAAATTTTATTAACTTTATAATGACTTTTGAACAGAACATATAAACTTTATTTAACTTTTTGAACTGAAAGTTAACTTTTTTGCTTACTGGTGTGGACAATGTGCAAAGCGCAAATCGCCCAAAGATGTGGCGAAGTACATTATGCACTTTATCCCAGGTGAAAGGAGAGGTTTGCAGCAGCTGTGAGAGAAAGGGCCCTAATAGCCCTGTGTGCCTGTCCTGTGAGATGCAATCCCTATGCTAAGTGTACCTTTGTGTGGTACTTCCGGAAACACTCTCCAAAGCATAGGGCAAGGTGGTCAGGGTGGTCAGGGCAGTCAGGACAGAAATAGCGGGTGTCACGCCTTATTCCACTCCTGCTACAGACACGACATCTTTTTCGGGGTGACGGTTGGGTTGAGGTACCGGCAACGACACTGGGGAAATGTCGCTCGTGTAGACGGCTAACTACACTGGTGGATGGGGCCACGGAACCTTCTAGATACAGGAGGTTCTCGATAATCTCTTCCTGAAATTTGAGGAAGGATCGTGTTCTCTCAGCCTTACTGAAGAGAACAAAACTATTTTATGCAGCCAATTGAATTAAATATACAGGCACCTTCTTATACCAGCGTCTGGTGCGTTGGGAAACTAAATACGGAGACAACATCTGGTCATTGAAGTCCACCCCTCCCATGAGCAAATTATAGTCGTGGACACAGAGGGGCTTTTCAATGACACGGGTTGCTCGCTCAATTTGTATTGTCGTGTCTGCGTGAATGGAGGAAAGCATATAAACGTCACGCTTGTCTCTCCATTTCATCGCGAGCAGTTCTTCGTTACACAAGGCAGCCCTCTCCCCCCTTGCAAGACGGGTGGTAACGAGCCATTGGGGGAAGCCCACGCGATTAGTTCTCGCGGTGCTACAGCAGCCAATCTGTTCTAGGAACAAATGCCTGAAGAGGGGCACACTTGTGTAGAAATTGTCCACATAAAGATGGTACCCCTTGCCAAATAAGGGTGAGACCAAGTCCCAGACTGTCTTCCCACTGCTCCCCAGGTAGTCAGGGCAACCGACCGGCTCCAGGGTCTGATCTTTTCCCTCATAGATCCGAAATTTGTGGGTATAGCCTGTGGCCCTTTCACAGAGCTTATACAATTTGACCCCATATGGGGCGCGCTTGCTTGGGATGTATTGTTTGAAGCCAAGGCGCCCGGTAAAATGTATTAGGGACTCGTCTAAGCAGATGTTTTGCTCAGGGGTATACAAATCTGCAAATTTCTGGTTGAAGTGGTCTATGAGGGGGCCGAATTTTGTGGAGCCGGTCAAAAGCTGGGTGGCCTCTGGGACGGGAGGTGGTGTTGTCGCTAAAGTGCAGGAAAAGCAGGATGGCCTCAAATCGTGCCCTTGACATAGCAGCAGAGAACATGGGCATGTGATGAATCGGGTTCGTGGACCAATATGACCGCAATTCATGCTTTTTGGTTAGACCCATGTTCAGGAGAAGGCCCAGAATTTTTTTTAATAAACTTGGACTGGTTTCCACCGGAAAGGCTGGGCATAAAAGCTTCCCGGGTTGGCGGATATAAATTGAGTGGCATACCGATTTGTTTCTGCCACGACTAAGTCCAAGAGCTCTGCAGTCAAGAACAGCTCAAAAAATCCCAGGGCCGAACCAATCTGAGCTGTCTCAACCCGAACTCCAGACTGGGTGGTGAAAGGGGGAACTATTGGTGCGGCTGAATCAATCAGGATTTGCCAGCACCTCAGGGACTCTAGGGGGTCTACGGACCTGTCTGTGCGGTGGCTGTGACGGTGTAACTATTGCACGTGCCACCGTACCAGCTTCAACTGCCCTTCTGGTGCTCGCCACTTCACCATGTTGTACGGCAGTGCTGGTACTAGGTCCAGGGAGGGCTGCGCTGCTGGTGTATGCCTCACCACGTGATCCGACAGCGCCAGCCCCACTCTGCTGCTCTTGAAGCGGATCCTGCGCAACCTGTGGTCTAGCGACACGGGGCCGGGTACGCCTGGTGCTATCAGGGACCTCAACCTCCTCGTCCGAACTTTGGGTCAGACTGCCACTGCTTTCTACAGGTTCATATTCTGACCCGCTAGATTCGTCAGATGAGGGTTCCCATTCCTCATCCGACTGGGTCAGAAGCCTGTAGGCCTCTTCAGAAGAATACCCCCTGTTTGACATTTGGACTACTAAATTTAAGGGGTATTCCCTGAGACTACCCAAGAAAAAAAGCAAGCCTGTCTTACAAAGGGGAGCCTAGCGAAGTACCGGAGGCCGCTGCGATTGATAAAAAATATCAAAACAGATTTTTTTATCGCCGCAGCGCTTGGAAAATGATTGTGCAGTGATCAAAAAAATATATATTTTTTGTCCCTGCAGCGGGGCGGGCGTGGGTGAACGCACGTGTGGGCGACCGATCAGGCCTGATCGGGCAAACACTGCGTTTTGAGTGGAGGGCAAGCTAAGGTGACACTAATACTATTATAGATCTGACTGTGATCAGTTTTGATCACTTACAGATACTATAAAAGTACAAATGCTGATTAGCAATACGCTAATCAGCGAATCAGTGACTGCGGTGCGGTGGGCTGGGCGCTAACTGACGCTAAACTACCTAACCAAGGGACCTAAACTATCCTAAAACCTATCAGTCAATACCAGTGAAAAAAAAAAAAGACAGTTTACACTGATCACTTTTTTCCTTTCACTAGGTGATTGACAGGGGCGATCAAGGGGTGATCAAGGGGTTAATTGGGGTGATGGAGGGTGATCTGGGGCTAAGTGTAATGTTGGTGGGTACTCACATTGATGTCTGCTCCTCTGCTGGAACCAACCGACGAAAAGGACCAGCAGAGGAGCAGAGAAGCCATTTAACACATCATATTTACAAATATAATGTGTTAACTGGCTTCTGATTCGATTTTTAAAAAATCATCAGCTTGCCAGCAACGATCATTGGCTGGCAAGCTGATGACGTGACCCCCCTCTAACTTTTGCCGGCCCGGCAAAGCATGCGCGGGCCGGCTTTGAGCGAAATCTCGCGTCTCGCGAGATGACGCATATATGCGTGACTGTGCGCAGAGCTGCCGCCTCCGGAACGCGATCCGGAGGCGGTTAATTAGCTGCTTTTTTCTTGACATAATACAAATTCAGTCTATTCAGTAGGACTATCAGCTGTGTATCCACCTGACTTCTCCTCAACGCAACTGATGGTCCCAACCCCATTTATAAGGCAAGAAATCTCACTTATTAAACCTGACAGGGCACAGCTGTGAAGTGAAAACCATTTCAGGGGACTACCTCTTGAAGCTCATCAAGAGAATGCCAAGAGTGTGCAAAGCAGTAATCAAAGCAAAAGGTGTCTACTTTGAAGAACCTAGAATATGACATATTTTCAGTTGTTTCACACTTGTTTGTTATGTATATAATTCCAAATGTGTTAATTTATAGTTGTGATGCTTTCAGTGTGAACCTACAATTTTCATAGTCATGAAAATAAAGAAAACTCTTTGAATGAGAAGGTGTGTCCAAACTTTTGGTCTGTACTGTATATGTATCATTATTTGATTAAATCCATTATATTACAACTATAGTACTGTATCGAATATCCATTGGTTCCAGATAGTCGAGTGCCCCCTGATTATCTACTTAACCTAGGTCAATGATAACGCCAGGTATAAAGAACCGTGCAGAGGCCCAAGATCCTACTATAGCGTGAAAGAGTGCACTCCTTTTAAACCATTGTCAGCTCATTCCCCATAGATTTCTACAGAACCTGTTCTCTTAAAGGGACTCTGTCAGCACATTTACCCCTTTTCAACAGTTCCCATAGCGCTGTAGCCGCAACACAGATTATTAAAACGGTACCTTTATATGCTTTTGTGGACTTGTAAAACTGCCAAAAACGAACTTTGATGCATATGTAAGTGAGGGCTCGCAAGTGCCCAGGGGCGGCGTCCACCGCATTGGTGCCCAGGCAGCTCTGCTTTTTCGGCTCTTATCCCCGCCCAGCCTCTTCCTCTGCCCACCCATGTTTTCTCTCCCCCTCAGCGAGATGCGCTGGCTAACCGATCAAACAGATAAATTTACCTCTCTTGGCTCTCTGTGTCTGCAGTGACAGCTGCTCGTTCGGCTTTCCTCCTCTTCTCCTGCGCCGATGGACCGCCTCCTTTCTGCAGTTTACGCGCCATTAGCCGGCGCATGCGCATAAGCTACTGCGATGCCGTGCCAGAAATGGGCATCGCAGTGCGCATGCCCCAGCCAAGGAAGTCAGCGCGCAGGCGCGGGATCTCGCTGAGGGGGAGACAAAACATGGGCGGGCAGAGGAAGAGGCTGGGTGGGGATAAGAGCTGAAGAGGCAGAGCTGCCTGGGAACCAACGCTGTGGGCGCCGCCCCTGGGTACTTGCGAGCCCTCATTTACATATGCATCAAAGTTTGTTTTTGGCAGTCTTACAAGTCCACAAAAGCATATAAAGGTACCGTTTTAATAATCTGTGTTGCGGATACAGCGCTATGGGAACTGTTAAAAAGGGGTAAATGTGCTGACAGAGTCCCTTTAAGAGAACAGGTGCTACAGCGCTATGGGAACTGTTAAAAAGGGGTAAATGTGCTGACAGACTCCCTTTAAACGCTTATATAAGTAGAGCCACCCTGACAGAGTGGAGAGGGTGTCAGCAGTAAGTTTGTGTTGACGTCACTGATTATTTTTCCCTTCCTTTGATCTGTCAGAACAATAACCCCCCCAAAAAACGGATCCTGTCTGTTGAGCATCCACCTTCACTTGGTCAGTAATCCATCAGTATTGCTGAAGCCCAAAAAAAAAAACAGGAGTGGATCCAAATCAGAGATGACACATGAATGGAACATTTGCATGTCTTTTGTGTTTTGTACCCACTCCTGGGTACTTCTGATGCAAAATCGGGACCATATCATACAGGCCTTACAGCTGCTACATAAAGAGGATCCATTGTGTGTCTCATTTTTCCTTCCTTCTGACAGATCAGAAGAAGGGTCAAATAAATGGTGATGTCATCCAGGCCAAAAAGGCAAAATAGTGGCCCAGTCATGGAGTAGGGAGGGTGGGAACAGCATGAGAAGTCCAGAGCGGACCAGTGACAGAGTGTTGATGTGGCAGCAGCATGATGATACCACCAAATAGTGAGGTGGCAGCAGCATGAGGAGACCACAGAGTGGCTCAGTGACATAGTGGTGAGCTGGCAGCAGCATGAGGAGATCACTGAGTGGTGAGCTGGCAGCAGCATAAGGGGACCACAGAGTGACCCAATGACACAGTGGGGAGGTGGCAGCAGCATAAGGAGACCACAGAGTGTTGAGGTGGCAGCAGCATGAGGAGACCACAGAGTGGCCAAGTAATATAGTGATGAGCTGGCAGGAGCATGAGGCGACCACAGAGTGGTGAGGTGGCAGCAGCATGAGTAGCTCACAGAGTGGCCCAGTGACATAGTGGTGTGCTGGCAGCAGCATGAGGAGACCACAGAGTGGCCCAGAGACAGAGTGGGGAGGTGGCAGTAGCATGAGGAGACCACACAGTGTTGAGGTGGCAGCAGCATGAGGAGACCACAGAGTGGTGAGGTGGCAGCAGCATGACGGGACCACAGAGTGGCACAGTGATATAGTGGTGAGCTGGCAGCAGCATGAGGAGACCCCAGAGTGGCTGTCACGGACATTCCCGCGACAGGTGGCAGGAGATCGGTGAGACTGGCAACACGTGGTTTGATCTGAAATTTTTTCAGTTTGGATCAAAAGATGTCTGTGTTGTTTCTAGTGCTTGCCACTCCTTCTTTTAGCAGTTGTGGCTATTATGGTCATTGAATCTTCTCTATTTATTGTTGTTTCTCCCACTATGCTATGCGGTTTATAGCTTCTATTTGAGTTGTGAATGGCTGGTTTGTGGATCTTGGCTGAGTTCCTGGTGCTGCCATAGCTAGAGATGGCCTTGCAGTTCTCCCGGTGGTCGTTTCACGGCAAACTTTGCTCGTTCGTGGTTCGCCGAATGAGCGAACATATGGCGTTGTCTGCCAGCGCCATATTCTTTTACATTGTGAAGAACTTTGACCCATGACACATCCATCAAGAGGTACAGGACAGCCAATTGAGACGTTTCAGCACATGGACATACCCCCTACCTTATAAATAAACCTGATCTGGCCGCAATTTTATATTCAGTCTTTTGCCAGTGTAGGGAGAGGTTGCTGTGTGGAGCAGGAACAGACTTTTAGGGACACCAAACGCTAGCTAATAGGGCGACAAAAGTCCTTTTAAGGACTGGTATAGGTGTGCTATCGATAGGTGTGACTTACTGAGGGGTGTAATATGCTTATAATACACTTTCTAACATAGAAAGTATATTATAGTGCATTTGTATTGTGCAGCAGTTGTGTGCGGTTTTGCTGCGTTACCGCAGCTAGAGAGAGTGACAAACGCTATTGGAACAAATAACTTCTACTGGTGTGATATACCAGTTGCCCCCCAAAAAAACTGATTGAGGCAGGTGTGATATACCTTCTTCCACAAATACTGCTCTTCTATAGAGACTTTTGTCACAGGGTCATTTTGAAAATGACAGGCAGAGGAAGAGGCAGGCCATTCTGCAGGGGTGGTAGGGGTCGGGCAGGTGCACCAGGCCGGAGCCAAAGTGGGAAGTTACAGAAGGTGCGTGCGATTACGTCAAAGGACGCACCAGACTTGGTTGAGTGGCTTACTCTGCTTTCTGCTTCTGCACCCTCCTCATCCTCTCTATCTGCTCCCTCTTCACTCTCTGCTGTGTGCACCCCCAAAGACACCACCACCACCATATCCCCTCCGCTCGAGAGGAATTATTTTTCCATCCATTCCAAGACCTTACCGATGCGTAGCCATTCTTGGCATCGGATCAGGAAGAGGAGGTATCAACGGTCGCCACCCAGCAGTCTGACGACAGTACCCAGATCAGCCCAAGGAAGGTGGTCCCTGCTGTTGCTGCCTACTCCGAGATCTCTAATGTCAGTGGTGGTGAAGGTGACAATGATGACGTGTCTATGGACATCACGTGGGTGCCCACAAGAGAGGAAGAGGAGTGGAGTTCAGAGGGAGAGACGGAGGAGAAGCAGGCAAAACTTCCAGTGAACAGGAGGCAAAAAGCAGACTGCTAATGTATCTGGAACGAGCCATCCACCATGCATGGTCACATCTGGCGCTCCCAGGATGCCGGCACATGGCTCCGCAGTGTGGGCTTTTTCTAACGTGTCCGCTGCTGACAATAGTGTTGCCATCTGCAGCCTGTGCTGTCAACACATAAGTCGCAGTAAGCCCAACACTTACATAAGAAGGCACCTGGCCTTCCATCACTGAGCCCAGTGGGAGCAACACCGTCAGAACCCACAAAGCCACACTCCTGGCGCTCCACATCCTGCCTCTTCTTCTCCTTCTCCTCTCACCTCCAATTTGTCCTCCACTCCACCTTCCACCGTGCCGTCGTCGCGTTCATCTGGCAAAAGGCAGGCTTCCGTGGCCCAAATGTTCGAGCGAAAAAGATGACGCCGGATAACCATCTTGCCCAACGGCTGACCGCTGGCTTGTCGGAACTGCTAGCCCGCCAACTACTGCCATATAAACTGGTGGACTCGGAGTCCTTTAGAAAATGTGCGGCCTTTGGCACACCGCAATGGAAGGTCCCCGGAAGAAAATATTTCTCCCAGAAGGGCATCCCGGAGCTATATGGCCACGTTCAGCGGTAAGTGAATGTATCTCTGGCACACAGTGTCGGTGCCAAGATACATCTGACCACAGACACGTGGTCTAGCAAACACGGGCAGGGAAGGTACATAACTTTTACTGTCCACTGGGTGAACCTTCTGCCAGCCGTCAAGCATGAAGGATTTGGTGTTACCGCCATAGATTGCATGCAGGCTTGCCTCTTCTTCTCCTTCTTCTACTCCATCCTCCGTCTCCTCCTCAGCTGACTCCTCCTTTTCCACTTATACCGGGTCTTCCGCTGCACCCCCTAAGCTCCCCAGAACCACGTGCTGTGCTGTGGCTGTTGTGCCTAAAAGCCAAGAGACACACCGGTCCTGCACTGCTTTCAGCTCTGCGGTCAGAGGCCGATCAGTGGTTAACCTCGCTCAATTTGACAGTTGGTAAAGTGGTGTGCGACAACGGTGCCAATCTGCTGAGCGCGCTGAAACAGGGCAGAATGACACACATGCCGTGCATGGCACACGTCCTGAACTTAGTCGTGCAGAGATTTGTTGCCAAATACCCCGGGGTCCAGGACGTCTTGCAACAGGCCAGGAAAATCTCTGGCCATTTTATTACACGGCCATGGCTCGCCTTTCTGACGATCAGCGGCGACCGTACCTACCCGTCAGACGTCTGATTTGTGACTGCCCGACCGAGGCTGCTCCAGCAGAAACGTGCAGTTAACGACTACCTGTACGAACTCTACAGCAGGACAGGTTGTGGGGAGTTTTTTATTTTTATTTTCACTGCGCCAGTGGCTGCTCATGCGCGACGCACGCAGACTTCTGTGGCCATTTGATGAGATCACCAAACTAGTCAGTCGCAGCCAGGGTGCCATCAGTGACATTGTACTTTACACCTTCTTTCTGCAGCATGCTTCGCGTCGTGTCATTGATCAAGTCGTCGAGGAGCATGAGCAGGAAGATGAGAATGTCACAATGCTGGATGAATTCCCAGGGGGGCTACTCCATCTGAGACAAGTCAACAGGAGTCTGAAGAGGAGTTAGAGGAGGATGGTGCCTGGGGCGGAGGAGGAGCAAGAAGAGCATGCTTCAAACTTTTCTGGGATTGTCTGTGGCTGGCGGGAGGAGACCGAGGACGACATTATCCTGGACGATGAGCAGGAGCCAGGGCACTCCACCGCTTCCAGTTTAGAGCAAATGGGGGCCTTCATGCTCCAGTGTTTGAAGAGGGACCCCCGTATAGAAAGCATAGAGGGCAAGGTCCAGTACTGGCTGGCAACGTACTTAGACCCCCGGTACAAAAACAAAATGGCGGACATGTTACCAGCAACACAGATGGCTGTCAGAATGCAGCACTTCCAGGTCTTGCTTCGAGAAATGCTAAATTCTGCTTTTGCTGGCGCTGGCAGAGGAATTTCCACTCAGAAACAGTTGCGGGTACCAATCCAACAGCGCATGAAAGAAGAAGACGTTTTGAAGATGTGATGGTCACTTCGGATATGAGATCATTCTTGCAGCCAACCCATCGACAGCTGCCCTCCAGACCAGCCTCAGGGAACGCCTAGACTGACAGGTGTCTGACTACATCGGGTTAACGGCCGATGTGGACGCTCTAAGAAGCGAGGAACCCCTGGACTGCTGGGTGTGCAGGCTTGACCTGTGGCCAGAGCTGGTACAATTTGCCATGGAACTCTTGGCTTGCCCCTCGTCCAGTGTCCTGTCCGAAAGGACGTTCAGTGCAGCAGGGGGATCGTGACCGATAAGCGCACTCGCCTAGCTCACGACAGTGTGGACTAACTCACATTTCTAAAAATGATTGAGGCATGGATCTCGGAGGAATTCAACACATGTGACGAGTCGACCACGTTTAATTGAAGTTCCTCATGACAGCCCACAAATATTCACCACCACCCAGAACAAATAATGGTCCCTGTCTTAGGTAAATCCAGCGGCATAAAAGGCCTTTTCTGTATGGTGAATGCCTAATGTTTTGGGCCTCGGCGGATTTCAACACCTGTGACGACCATGTATTTCATATGTGTTCGTCCATCATTAGCCATAGTCACTTGAAGTTAAGTGTTTTCTTTCCCTTTTGTATTTTGTTTGGTTATTTTGTGTGTTGCATTTCCCTGTCATTTGTATTAAGGCCTGAGGGAGACTCCTGTTTGTCCTTCCTTTTGGAGGAACAGGTTGTATCAGTTCTGACATTAGTACCAGGGTCCTATAGGGGGAGTTAGGACACTAGGTAATCCTGTGCATGAACTCACCTACCTCTGGGGTCTGTTCATACTGGTAGTTAGTCAGGACTTTGATTAGGGTTTTACCAGGAAGTGTCCATCTCCTTTCCCTAGTTTCCAGGCCTTATTCCCTCACCCCTTTCCCTCCTATGTTCGGTGTGGTGTTTTCCTCCCACACCTGAAACGTGACATTGCAAACCACCCAAAACTGTCATTTTTTGCTTGTTTCAGTACAGCCATGGATCCTATTGCTACACTGGCTAGACAGCTGCAGGGCCTGTCTTTGGCGGTAGTTGACATTCACACAACCGTCTCGCAGATCCAGAGACCACAGGCTGCTGGACCTAGTGGTGGTAGTGATTACCAGGCCTGTCTCTAGCCTAAAGTTGCCCTCCCGGACAGATTCTCTGGGGGAAGTGATCATTTCATTTTGTTTAGGGAGGCGAGCAAATTGTATTTTTGACTACGTCCACACTCATCTGTTGTGGTGATTTCATTGCTTAAAGGGTACGCTCAGTCATGGCCTTTTTCTCTGCAGACCGGATCACAGGTTCTCCGGTCAGTGGATGAATTTTTCAAAGCTTTGGGTCTCATCTATGATGACCTGGATCGAACCTCCCTGGCTGAGACCAAGCTACGTGGCCTTCGTTAGGGAGGGCGTTCTGCTGAGATCTATTGCTCTGAGTTTAGGAGGTGGGCTACGGATACTGAGCGGAACGATCCGGCTCTCCGTAGTCAGTTTTGTCAGGGATTATCAGATAGGCTGAAGGACGCTTTGGCCTTTCATGAGAATCCTGAGTCTCTGGAAGTCGCTATGTCTCTTGCTATATGCATCGATAGACGCCTGAGAGAGAGATCTAAGGGCCCCCACTCTTAAGACGTACTATCACATAACATATCGTCTTCCTCTGACCCTTTGGGTGAAGATACTCATGGGTTTATGTCTGGGGACGAACCCATGCAATTAGGGGGAGCTACTCCTGAATCTGCTTTTAAGCGTATTAGTCGTAGGAAGGGAGTGTGTTTTTTCTGGGGACAAAAGGGACATTTTATCAATGTACGTCCATGCATTCAGCGTCAAGAAGAAAAAAAAGGGGGACGTCTAATTCCCATCTGACTCTTGGAGAGGAGAGTCAGAGAACATGCATTTGTCTTTGACTGGTAGTACCCGATTTCTCCTGACTGCCAAGGTGGCGCTAGAGTCCAAGACTGTGGGGATTGAGGTGTTTATCGACAGTGGGTCAGGGGTGAACCTGATTGATGCTCAGTTCATCCATATGCACAGGTTGTCTCCAAGTGCATTAGAAAAAAAAAACTCAATTTTTGCTATTGATTCTGCACCTCTAACTAAGAAGTGTTTATCTCAGATGGTACATGACATCCGATTAAGTGTGGGTAACTTTCATCAGAAATTCATCTCGTGTTTTGTGTTGGAGGGTCTCCCTGCTCCACTGGTTCTGGGTTTACCGTGGTTAAGCAAGTACAATACAACCATCGATTGGCAAGCTAGACAGATTCTGGATTGGGGTGATTATTGCGTTGACAATTGTCTGAATACATCTTTTTCTGCTTTAACCAGTAAAACATTGCCCTCTTTGATATCTAATTTTGCCAATGTATTTTCTGAAAGTGGATGCCAGGATTTACCTCTGCATCGGGAATATGATTGTCCTATCAACCTTATTCCCGGAGCGAAGTTGCCCAAATCTAGGTTGTATAACCTTTCTGGACCCAAAAGAATGGCCATGAGAGAGAATATTACCGAGAGTTTGGCTAAAGGACACAAGACCTTCCAAATCTCCAGTGGCAGCAGGGTTTTTCTTTGTTAAAAAAAAAGACGGAACTCTTAGGCCATGTCTGGATTTCCGTGAGCTTATTCGGATTACTGTCCGTGATCCTTAACCCCTTCTTTTGAGTCCTGATTTGTTTAACCAGATTGTTGATGCCAAGGTGTTCTCCAAGTTGGACTTAAGGGGGGCATGTAATCTGGTCAGGATCAAGGAAGGGGATGAATGTAAGATGGCTTTTAATACCCCAGAGAGTCACTTTGATAACCTGGTCATGCCTTTTGGGTTGACCAATGCTCCTGTGGTTTTCCAGCATTTTGTCAATGACATTTTTCATCACCTGGTGGGGAGGTTTGTTGTCGTGTTTTTGGATGACATACTAATTTATTCTCCAGACGTGGGGATACATCAGGATCACGTTAGACAGGCGTTCCAAAACCTAAGAGATAATGAAATGTATGAAAAATTAGAGAAGTGTGTTTTTGCTGTAAATGAGGTGCAATTCTTGGGCTACCTGCTGTCATCTTCGGGTTTTCGAATCGATCCAGAGAAGGTCTGTGCTGTATTGCACTGGGATCGACACGAAAATCTGAAGGCTCTTATGCGTTTTTTGGGGTTCACCAACTATTACCGAAAATGTATTCAGACCTATTCGACAGTGGTGAAACCCTTAACTGACATGACTAAGAAAGGGACGGATGTTTCAGTGTGGTCTGATTTGGTGTTGCAAGCCTTTTCTGTGGTTAAGGAATGCTTTGCTTCTGCCCCTATATTGGTGCAGCCGAATGTATCACAACCTTTCATTATGGAAGTTGACACGTCCGAGGTGTGGGTAGGAGCAGTCTTATCGCAAGGCCCGTCACCTGGTAAATGGCGCCCATGTGCATTTTTCTCTAAAAGACTCTCTGCTACAGAGAAGGCGCGATTCATCCGATCATGGTGTTCACAGATCACAAAAATCTGGCTTACCTGGAGTCGACTAAACGACTGAACCCGAGACAGGCCAGATGGTCTTTGTTTTTCACCAGATTCAATTTCATTGTCACTTATCGCCCTGGGGTTAAGAACGTCAAGACAAATGCCTTGTCACGTAGTTTTCCTGGAGGTGGTGATTTTGAAAATCCAAGTCCGATACTGTCGGAGGGGGTGGTGATATCCGCTCTAAACTCTGACCTAGAGGTGAAGGTGTTAGAGGCTCAGGGAGGTGCACCAGAGTCTTGCCTCTCTGGGAAATTTGTTTGTTCCATTGGAATTGCGTCATAAATAGAGTTGAGCGGACACCTGGGTGTTCGGGTTCTACAGGTTTGGCTGAACTTCACAAAAAAGTTCTAGTTTAGGACCCGAACTTGACCCCGAACTCCATTGAAGTCAATAGGGACCCGATCTTTTGAGCACTAAAATGGCTGTAAAAATGTCATGGAAAGGGATAGAGGGCTGCAAAAGGCAGCAAAATGTGGTTAAGAGCATGGCAAGTGCTCTGCAAGCAAAAGTGGATAGGGAAATGACTTTAAATAGCATAAAATACGTAAAAATAAAAAATTATAATCTTGATCTAGGAGGACGAGGTCCATATGGAGTAGGAGATTGAGAAGGCGGTGGATGTGGCAGTGTAGGTGGAAGCGGCGGTGGATGAGGAGGAGGTAGCCTACACTGCTTTTAGGTTTCAAATTTATTTTTTTAATTAGGGTACACCCCAAAAAATTGGGAAATATAACCTGTGATAACCCCCTCCAGTCGTGCTAAACACACGTTCAGACAATACACTGGCTGCAAGGCAGGCCAGCACCTCCAAGGCGTAAAGGACAGGCTCAGGTCAAGTGCCCAATTTGGAGCCCCAGAAGTTGCAGGGGGCAGAACCATCAGTCAGTTCGTGTAGGCGTGTGCAAACATACTGCCCCACCATGTCGCACATCCCAGTGATGATCACGATCCAATTGGATATCTGCTCTATCAACTTTTGATGTTCTTTTCTGCGCCTACCATGTTGATCACGGTTAGCGGCGAATCAGGGTTCCACCCCGGAGAGGGAGCGTGAGAAAGAGAGACCACATCCAAGGGAGATCAATAGATGAAATTGAATTGTGATCAAGCGGAAATGTGGGAGAAGCTATTAAAACTGAAGAATTGAAGGAAAGGAGGGGGCGCGCGGCAATTACCCACTCCCGACTCGGGGAGGTAGTGACAATAAATAACAATACAGGACTCTTAAAATGCCCTGTTATTTGAATGATTAATTAAAAATTACAGGAAATGTCACTGTATTTTGGATTAGGAAACATTAGACAGGAGAGGCCCTGCTGCCGCTTTGTTGACTTTAGATTACTTCTGCCTGATCGCACATCCCTTTGATGTCCACCATCCATTTGGATATCTTCTCTATCAACTTTCGATGTTCTTTTCTGAGCCTACCATGTTGATCGCGGTAGAGGGAGCTGTCACGACCATGGTCATGGTCGCGACTCCTTGAGCCGCATGCAGTTGCCCGCGGTCTGCTCTTGTTCTCAACCACAGGTGAGGGCTGTTAGTATGTTGCCTCACGTGTAGTTGCCATTGGGAACATGAGGTTGTTGGCAGTGGAGCAGCCTGAGCTGGTTGCTAGGCGGTCCGCTGTCTATGCATGCAGTTGCATCAGGCAACGTGTGTTTGTATGTGTGCACTTTCTTTGTTTGGTATTCACGGGATTAAGTTGTATGTGCACTTCCCCTTTAAGTGGCTACCTTACCTTGTCTGGTGTTGGAAGGGTTAACTCCCTTCCTAGTGTGTGTCTGTGTGGGTGTGGCTACTTGGGCTATTTAGCTTCTGCTGGATGCCTGAAGCAGAGGGGTACTCCAGCCATGCTGTATGCTGGAGTCATCCTCCTGGTCTTCTTATGCCATCTATCCAGTGAGGGCCACCCTTGTGGTCATAGACGTTAAGATGTTAAGAATATGTTAAGATGTTAACTTTATGCTCTTGTGGTGTCTCACCTTTTGAAGCTATGGTTTCCTGGGTTCCTGTGTGAAGTGTGCTGTGTCCTTTTATGTTGGTGTGGACATAAGCACTTGTGCAAGGGTTCCAGGCTGTGTCTGTGGCAGCTAGGTGTGGTACTAGTTTCACTTACCTGCCATTGCCATATGCTGTATATGTTCCTGTTTCCTTGCAGCTTGGCCAGTGAGACTCCTGTTCGTCCGTGTCTAGGAGGAACAGGTTGTCTTACCCTGCTCCTAGTCCATGGATCTCCTGAGGGCTAGTAGGGACCCGAGGTTACGGAGTATGAGCCCTCCTACCATCTGGGTTGGCTTATACGGTTAGGAGTCAGGGTCAGAGTTAGGGATGCATTAGGAGGTGACCTGCTCCCTGATTCCTGTCCTGGCCTAGCAGCTTCCCACTATCCCTTTAACATTGCACGGCGGGGAGTTTCCCCAACTCCCCGCCATGACAGGAGCATGAGAAAGTGAGACCTCATCCAAGGGAGGTCAATGGCTGCAATGGGATGAAGCGGAAATGTGGAACAAATTATTAAAGCAGTAGGATCGAAGGAAAGGGCCAATTAAAGACGAATTTTAGAAATTTAGGTCCTTGTCACCTATGCAGAGTAGGGGTTTTTCATCGCCATAAATGGGTTTATGTCACCCACCAATGGAACAGATTATTTTAAAGAATTTTGGTCCCTGTCACCTATGCAGAGCAGGGGTTTATCGACGTCAAAAATTGTAAAATGTCAACCCAAGAATGTAACAGAAAAATTTGTGAAATTTATTAACCTGTTTACTAGGTAGAGCAGGGATCTATCACAGCCAAAAATGTATGAATTTCACGCAAAAATTTAACAGACAAATTAGTGATTTTTTTTTTACCTGTCTACTAGGTAAAGCAGTGGTATATCGCACCCAAAAATTGGTGAATTTCACCCAAAAATGTAACAGACAAATTAGGGACATGACATAAAATAAAATACGTACAAATTAAAAAAACTAATAATTGATTTATGAGGTAGAGGTACATATGGAGTAGGAGTTTGAGGAGGCGGTGGACGTAGCGGTGTAGGTGTCAGAACAGAGGGGAAAAAGGAGCTCAAAAAGCCAAATAAATAAATATAACAGATATTTTATTGAGACATAAATAAACATAAAAGATACATACAAAAAATGCACTGGGACAGGGAACAAAAAAGGAGCAGGGGAAGGAGAAAACGGCACCACCCTGGAAGGAACACTCCGGTCAGAAGTAATAGTGTGTACAGTCAGCAGGAAAAATACATAATAAAAGAATAATTCAACTGCGAATACACAAAGGATATAATGGGAGCGGTGAGTCCAAAACATGAGCATATATGCCCGGCCTACAGGTGAATACCTGACAATAAATAAAGAACCAAATAGAGGGAGGCCGGGATAGGGAAAATTGGGACAAGACTCACCGGAAATCAGACCAGGAGGGAACCAACCAGGATGGCGCTACCTCAACGCGCGTTTTGGCGTGCCTTCGTCAGGGGGTAACGCCATCACTGCAGATCAGACATTTTAAAATCAATACCAGCCAATCACACACCAGCACTTACTTGTCCCCAGGTGCGTATGTCTCTGGGCGCGCAATCACTCCGGAACTCAACCACATCCGGACGCCCCGAACCCGGCGTCAGGTCAAACATCCGCCCACTCACGTGACAAAGCACATGATCGGGCGGGGATGACGTATAGACGCACAGGCTAGGGGTGCCGGAGGCGGCGCCAGATGACGCGCGCACGCATCGCACCGGGGAGGAACAACAGACGGCCGTCTGACAGAATCAAAATCAAAACTCAGGACACCAAAAATAATAAGGCGGGAGGGTAGAAAGAGCGGGAGGAACGAGAAAAATAATACATATAGATAAATAAATACCATAATAATAAAACCGCATATATCTATATTGACCCATATGGGTGACCTCCACATATTTTATCCAGCTCAAATATACAGGGAAACCATGTGGTCAAATACATAGAATAAGTATCCAAATAAATAAATAAATATAATATAATACAACAAATAAATACATATATCCATACATCCGATAATTTGTACATGTGTATATAACCGTGTATAAAAATACAATATAATAAATAGGTAAAAAATACAAAGTATACAATACATAAAATACAAATGCATATATGTATACACACAGTGCGCCAAATAATTTATAAAATAGGCTACAAAATTAATTGATGTATATGAGCACAATGTCAGAATCCCCTATATGCAAGAAACATATACATCAAAGAGTGCATAATTAATTGTAGGCAACCAGTAAAGAAGGATAATAGAAAAAATAATAATGATAATGAATAGAGAAATGGCAATAAAGGAGAAAACACTGAGACTAATGAATGAAAGAAAGAAAATGAATATGAAAATAATAATGATAACAATGAAAAAATTAGTATAATAATATAATAATATATAAATAAAATGGTAATAATGATAATGATAATGATGATGATAAAAATGAACATAAAAAATAATAATGATGAATGAAAGAATAAACAATCAAACAAGCTACAGGGTATATGTGAATAAGTGTAAGTGCACTTGTGTTAAAGGGGAAGGAAGTTGTGTAAAAGTGAGGTCTGTTAGAAAAGACAGTGATAACACTGTCAAGAATGATGAGATGCTAGAATAAGGACATCAATTGTGATGGTTGCAGGATGAGCCTGCATGTACGTAAGAAACATAAGTGTAAGACCCTCAATGGGGAAAAGGGAGGGGAGAAAAAGGAGAAAGAAGGGGGAAGGAAGAGATCTAGTGTGACCAGGAGGTGTTACCAACCTGAGAAGGAATATGTAAAAATGTGAGAAAAAAGTGAAAAATGTGCACGCCCTCTAGATGGAGGGTGTAGGTGGAAGCAGGAGGAGGACGAGGAAGCCAACACTGGTTTTTGTTTTAAATTATTTTTTATTTTTTATTAGGGTACACTCCAAAAGAGTGTGAAATATCCAAAATACAAAAGTAAGCAATTGCTCTGTAGTATAACAATGGCTGGTTAAGGGCGGTATACATGTCTATTCTGCACAAGGTACGGACAAGTCCTGTGGGATCCATCCCTGGTTCATTTTAATTGGCTGTGGACAGGCGGCTGCGCTTGTCTGTGCTAACGCCCCCAGCCGTGCTAAACACACGTTCAGATAATGCACATACTGCTCCACCATGTTGGTGAAATGCTGCCTCCCGCTAAGACGATCCATATAAGCTGGTGGTGCTGGTTGTTGTGGTGTGCTGACAAAGCTTTTCCACATTTCGGCCATGCTAACCCTGCCTTCTGAGGTGCTGGCACTGTGCCCCCGCTGTCAGGTGGGAATGCCACCAGCAGCGTGTCTACTAGCGTGTGCTTGTACTCTCGCATCTTTTGATCACGCTCTAGTGACGGAATTTAGGATGATACGTTGTCCTTGTAACGGGGATCCAGCAGCGTGGCCACCCAGTAATCAGCACAAGTTAGAATGTGGGCAACTCTGCGGTCGTTGCGGAGACACTGCAGCATGTAATTGCTCATGTGTGCCAGGCTGCCCAGAGGCAACGAAAAGCTGTCCTCTGTGGGAGGTGTATCGTCTGTGTCCTCTGTATTCCCCCCCAGCCACCAGTGATGGCCATGAGCTGGTCTGGGTGGCACCCTGCTGTTAACAAGGTTCCTCCTAGTTCTCCATCTCCTCCTCCTCATCCTCCACCTCTTCATCCTCCATAACTGTGCCCTGGCTGGACAATTGTGTACCTGGCGTTTGTGGGTGCAGGAACCCACCCTCGGAGCCACTTGTGAATGACTGGCCGGAAACCCTACGAAATGATCCCTCTTCCCCCTCCTCCTCCTCCTGTGCCACATCCTTTTCCATCATCGTCAGCAAAGTTTTTTCAAGGAGGCATAGAAGTGGGAGTGTAACGCTGAGAACGGCGTTATTGGCACTGGCCATGTTGGTGGAGTACTCGAAACAGTGCAACAAGGAACACAGGTCTAGCATGGAGGCCCAGTCATTGGTGGTAAAGTGGAGCTGTTCCGCAGAGCGACTCACCCGTGCGTGCTGCAGCTGAAACTCCACTATCGCCTGCTGCTGCCTGCTCCCTAGGCAAGGGATGTGCTTCAAACCGGCTAGTCCCAGAGCTGCTATGAGATTTCGCCCATTATCGCACACCACCAGGCCGGGCTTGAGGCTCACTGGCACCAACCACTCATTGGTCTGTTGTTCAAGGCCTGTCCACAACTCCTGCGAGGTGTGGGGTTTGTCCCCCAAACAAATGCATTTTAAAACTGCCTGCTGTCATTTACCCCTGGCTGTGCTGAAGTTGGTGGTGAAGGTGTTACGCTGACCGGATGAGGAGCCGGTAGAGGATGAGGAAGTGGAGTAGGAGGAGGAAGCAACAGGAGGCAAAGAGAGGTGCCCTGCAATCCTCTGTGGTGGAAGGAGATGCGCCAAACTGTTATCCGCCTCAGGCCCAGCCGCCACTGTATTTACCCAGTGTGCTGTTATGGAGATAGAACGGCCCTGACCGTGCTTACTGGTCCACGTAATCGTAGTGAGGTACACCTTGCAACAGATGGTGTTGCGCAGTGCACACCTGATTTTGTCCCCCACTTGTTTGTGCAGGGAAGGGATGGCACGCCTGGAAAAGTAGTGGCGGCTGGGCACGACGTACTGTGGGACAGCCACTGCCATAAGGCTTTTAAAACTCTCCGTCTCTACCAGACGGAGTGACAGCATTTCAAAGGACAGTAATTTTGAAAAGCTGGCATTCAAGGCCAGGGATCGCAGGTGGGTAGATGGGTACTTCCTCTTCCGTTCCAGTGTTTGGGAGATAGAGAGCTGAACGCTTCCGTGGGACATTGTGGAGATACTTGGTGACCCAGGTGGTGGTGTTGCTGGCAGATCCTCTGTTTGCGGGTGGCAGGTCGCACTGTCACTCCAGAGGTGGATGAAGAGGCCGAGACTGCAGCAGAAGAGGAAGCAGGAGGAGCCAAAGACCTTTCTTGGTTTTTGAGGTGTCTACTCCACTGCAGCTCGTGCTTTGCACTTGGGTGCCTGGTCATGCAGGTTGTGTTCAGGTTGAGAACGTTTATGCCTCGCTTCAAGCTTGCACAGCGTGCAAACCACTTGTCATCAGCACATTGTCTGAAGAACTGCCACGCCAGGGAACTCTTTGGAGCTGGCTTTGGTGTGCTCGGTCCCTTGCTGTGATTGGCCGTAGCAGGCATACTGTCTAGGGGACGGCCACTCCGCTTTTGCACCCTGCTCCCTTTTCTGCTGTGCTGGTGGCTCTGTGCGACCACCGCCTCTTCCTCCGAACTACACAGGTCACTCGCATGACCTTGATTCCATGTGGGGTCGAGGACCTCATCGTCCTCCAGATCATCTTTCACCCAGTCTTCACCCCTGCCCTCCTTGTCAGTCTGCACACTTTCGAAAGCCCCAGCAGTTGGCACCTGTGTTTCATCATCATCCGACACATGCTGCGATGGTCCTCCCATGTACTCATCTTGAAAGATAAGTGGTTGGGCAGCGGTGCACTCAATCTCTTCCACTTCTGGGGCAGGGCTAGGTGGATGGACCTGGGAAACCCTGCTAACAGAGTCATCAAAAAGCAGAAGAGACTGCTGCGTGACTTGGGGCTCAGACTGCTTGGCTGATTTGCAAGGGGGTGAGATGAAAGACTCACAGATGCATCAAGGGCTGCAATATTAAGTATTTTGCCAAAAAAGGGTGTTTTTTTACTAACAGAATTTGAAAGCTGTATATAACGCTTGAATTTCACGCGTGCAGATGCAGCAAGGGCTGTAAAATTGTGTATTTTGCCAAAAAAGGGTGTTTTTAAAAACCCAGAAAATGGTAGCTGTATTTCTAGCTTAAATTGCACACTGACTAATCCTGCAAAGGCACCAGATGTTGGATATTGCCAAAAATGGGCGTTTTTTTTAAAACCAGATTATTATTGCAGTATTTCAAGCTTGGATTTGAATGTCACAAAAGCACAGATGCTGTGCTGGTGCACTAAGCTTGCATAAAATGGCCGCCGCTGCCCACCTAACTAACAGACGGATAAAAGTTATTTTTCTCTGTCACTGGGCTCAGGGCAGGGTAAAAAAATTGTGCACTGCACCCACACAACTAAATCTATGTAGATCGCTGAGTTCAATTTGAGTTCTAATAACAGATTCTGTCCTATTCTTTCCCTCACAGCAGCATCCTCTCCCTACACTAAGCACAGCAGAGTGACGTGCAGCGCTACGTGACTCCAGCTTATATAGAGGCTGGGTCACATGCTGCACTGGCCTATCACAGCCATGCCATTAGTAGGCATGGCTGTGATGGCTTCTAAGGTCACACAGTTAAACTCTTGTTGATTGGCTGCTCTGCAGCCTTTTAAGAAGCGCTAAGAAATCACAGAACCCAAACTTTTACTGAAATGTTCGGGTTCGGGGTCCAAAAATCCTAAAGTTCGGTACGAGTCCGAACTTTACAGTTCGGGTTTGCTCAATCCTAGTCATAAGGTGTTTTTAAGGAACCTCACTGTATGGTTCTTACGGGACACCCTGGGAGTAGATCCACTGCCGACCTCATCTCTTGTAGATTCTTGCTAATTCTATGGGGCAGACAGGCTAATCAGAGGTGCACGATTCGCTGGAGTGCCACACCTCCAGCGCTGTAAATCTGCAAAAAAAGGGAGTTAGTCAGCACATCCCAATGCGCAGGTGCAAGCTAGAAACTTAGAGAAAGAAGACAATGCAACAGCACTCTGCAAACCAGATAAAGTATAATACTGCCATAGTCTCAAAAAACATTCAAGTGCTAATGCTACGCTTATTTATAAAGTGAGATGCTTGGCAAATGCATTTTGTACAAAACTATTTGAGCCCGTCTGCCAAACGTCAAGGCGATCTATGGAAGACGAAAACCTAACACTAAATACTACCTGTTATAGTTTTGTCTTTGAGAACCAGGAGGAGTGGTCCTCGTTTATTTCCCTGGCAGAGTTTGCCATAAACAATCGTAGACAGGAGTCCACTTGTAAGTCACCATTTTTTGAGGCATATGGGTTTCAACCACAATTTGGCACATTCTCTGGTTCGGATTCTTCCGTTATCCCTGAGGAGAAACGTTTTTCGTCATCATTGTCTTCTATATGGCAGAAAATTCACAATAACTTGATGAATATGGGCAACAAGTATAAACGTGTGGCTGACAGTAAACATATGAATGGTCTGGACCTAAGTGTGGGTGATTTTGTGTGGCTGTCTACAAAAAATATTAAGTTGAAGGATCCTTCTTGGAAGTTGGGTCCAAGGTTTATTGGTCCATACAAGATCACTGCCATTATTAATTCTGTAGCTTTTCGTCTTTAACTTCCTCAGGCTCTTAAAATTCATAATGTGTTTCACAAATCTTTGTTGAAGAGATATGTTGAGCCTTTGGAGTCATCCCCCTTGCACCCACTCCTGTCATGGTGGACGGCAGTTTGGAATTCCAGATCTATTATTATTGACTCTCAAGTTCTCCACAGATTTCTTCAGTATCTTGTTCAATAGAAGGGTTATGGACCAGAGGAGAGGATGTGGGTACCAGCATCTGACGTGAATGCCAGTTGTTTAGTGAAAGTCTTTTACAGGTCTCATCCGGATAAGGTTGGCCCTGGGTGTCAGCAGGTCACCCGTGAAAGGTACTGTCACAGACGTTCCCGCTAGAGGTGGCAGGAGATCGGTGAGACTGGCAACACATGGTTTGATTTGACATGTTTTCCGTTTGGATCAAATGATGTCTGTGTTGTTTCTGGTGCATGCCACACCTTCTTTCCCCAGGTGTGTCTCTTATGGTCATTAACCTTCTCTATTTATTGTTTCTCCCACTATGCTATGCGGTTTATAGTTTCAGTTTGAGTTGTGGATAGCTGATGTGTGGATCTCGGCTGAGTTCCTGGTTCTGCCATAGCCACTTGAAGTTAAGAGTTTTCTTTCCCTTTTTGTATTTTGTTTGGTTATTTTGTGTGCTGCATTTCCCTGTAATTTGCATTAAGGCCTGAGGGAGACTTCTGTTTGTCCTTCCTTTTGGAGGAACAGGTTGTATCAGTCCTGACATTAGTACCAGGGTCCTATAGGGTGAGTTAGAACACTAGCTATTCCTGTGTAAGAACTCACCTACCTGGCGTCGGTTCATACTGGTAGTTAGTCAGGACTTTGGGTGGCAGCATCAGAATAGTAGCTGAAGCAGGTAGCCAGAAGAAAGAGGTCTCTTTTGTCAAAGTATAGGTGTGGCACCATGGCTGATCTAGACTGATGCATCAGGCACTGGTGTTTGAAAATCCTCGCTGATCCACGCCTGATTCATCTTCACAAAGGTCAGTTTCTTCACATTTTGGGTGGACAGGCAAGTTTTCATTGGGGTAACTAAGCACCCACTCTGATGCCACACTGCTGGCTGGGTAGGAAAGCTAGTCCAGGGCAAACTTGGCCAGTTGCAGCCACAAATCGAGTTTGGCCTCCCAGTAGTCCAGTAGATATTCAATGTGACTCGGAGGGAATCCCTGCTTCTATCTCCACTGCATACTTCCACGGTGTGTCTAAGTCATCTGCCTCATCTTCCTCATCGCCCTATAGCTCCTCTAGCTGCTCCTCCTCCTACTACTTCTCCTCCTCTCCTGTCACTTGTGTAGAAAAAACACCCATTCCTCTACTCATTGCTTGTGCTCGAATGTCCTCCTCCTCTAGTTCAGCCCCGACAGGGCTCATGTGGCCATAAGTTGTAGTCGTCACGTCCTCTGTCACCTGGTGAGCCAGATTTAGCAGCATCTGCTCCAGGACATGAATCAGTGGAATGACGTTCATCTCGTAGTCCTGGCGACTTACAAATAAAGTGGTCTACTCAAAGGAACCAAGCAAACGGCAAGTGTCACACATGAGCAGCCTCTAACATCAAGAAATCATTTATGGCCTTTCTCTGTTCATATAATCGGTTTTACAAATTGATGGGGGGAAACGTCGCGTATATGCCTATGTTGGGGGACGCCATTCTGCAGCTCAAGAAGGGTGTGCTTTGCATTGTACGAGTGGCTGAAGTGCATGCAAATACATTTTCAGGATGTCTTGCAGATGGGGCGAAGACTGCAGGAACCTCTTTACTACTAGATTGAACATGTGCGCCGTGCAGGGTGCATGGCTCAGCCCTCCTTGATGCAGCACCGACACCATGGTCTTCCCATTATTGGTCACCATGGTTCCGATTTTGAGTTGTCGAGGAGAAAGACAGGATTCAATTTCTTGATATAGGACACGGAGCAGTTCCTCCCCTGTGTGATTCCGCTCTCCCAGGCAAACTAGGTGCAGAACAGCGTGACACCGCTATGCCCTGCTTATGTGAAACATAGAAACATAGAATGTGTCGGCAGATAAGAACCATTTGGCCCATCTAGTCTGCCCAATATACCGAATACTATGGATAGCCCCCGGCCCTATCTTATATGAAGGATGGCCTTATGCCTATCCCATGCATGCTTAAACCCCTTCACTGTATTTGCAGCTACCACTTCTGCAGGAAGGCTATTCCATGCATCCACTACTCTCTCAGTAAAGTAATACTTCCTTATATTACTTTTAAACCTTTGCCCCTCTAATTTAAAACTGTGTCCTCTTGTGGTAGTTTTTCTTCTTTTAAATATGCTCTCTTCCTTTACCGAGTTGATTCCCTTTATGTATTTAAAAGTTTCTATCATATCCCCTCTGTCTCTTCTTTCTTCCAAGCTATACATATTAAGGTCCTTTAACCTTTCCTGGTAAGTTTTATCCTGCAATCCATGTACTAGTTTAGTAGCTCTTCTCTGAACTCTCTCTAGAGTATCTATATCCTTCTGGAGATATGGCCTCCAGTACTGCGCACAGTACTCCAAGTGAGGTCTCACCAGTGTTCTGTACAGCGGCATAAGCACTTCACTCTTTCTACTGCTTATACCTCTCCCTATACATCCAAGCATTCTGCTGGCATTTCGTGCTGCTCTATTACATTGTCTTCCCACCTTTAAGTCTTCTGAAATAATTACTCCTAAATCCCTTTCCTCAGATACTGAGGTCAGGACTGTGTCAAATATTCTATATTCTGCCCTTGGGTTTTTACGCCCCAGGTGCATTATCTTGCACTTATCCACATTAAATTTCAGTTTCCAGAGTTCTGACCATTCTTCTAGTTTTCCTAAATCCTTTTCCATTTGGCGTTTCCCTCCAGGAACATCAACCCTGTTACATATCTTTGTGTCATCAGCAAAAAGACAAACCTTACCAGCGAGGCCTTTTGCAATATCACTTATGAAGATATTAAACAAAATCGGTCCCAGTACAGATCCCTGTGGAACCCCACTGGTAACATGACCTTGTTTTGAATGTTCTCCATTGACTACAACCCTCTGTTGTCTGTCACTCAGCCACTGCCTAATCCACTCAACAATATGGGAGTCCATGCTCAATGACTGCAGTTTATTGATAAGTCTTCTATGTGGGACAGTGTCAAAAGCCTTACTAAAATCTAGATATGCGATGTCTACTGCACCTCCACCGTCTATTATTTTATTCACCCAGTCAAAAAAATCCATAAGATTTGTTTGACATGATCTCCCTGAAGTAAACCCATGTTGTTTTTCATCTTGCAATCCATGGGATTTTAGATGTTCCACAATCCTATCCTTTAATACGGTTTCCATTAATTTGCCTACTATTGATGTCAGACTCGCTGGTCTATAGTTGCTCGATTCCTCCCTACTACCTTTCTTGTGAATGGGCACGACATTTGCCAATTTCCAATCTTCCGGGACGACTCCTGTTACTAATGATTGGTTAAATAAATCTGTTAACGGTTTTGCCAGCTCACCACTAAGCTCTTTTAATAATTTTGGGTGTATCTCATCAGGCCCCTGTGACTTATTTGTCTTCACCTTAGACAGCAAACTTAGAACATCTTCCTCTGTAAAGATACATGCATCAAACGATTTATTAGTCATTCTTTCTAGTGGAGGTCCTTCTCCTTTTTCTTTTGTAAAAACTGAACAGAAGTATTCATTAAGGCAGTCGGCTAGCCCTTTATTCTCTTCTACATACCTTCCGTCCTTTGTTTTTAATTTAGTTATTCCTTGTTTTAATTTCCTTTTTTCATTTATATATCTGAAGAATGTCTTATCCCCTTTTTTCATAGACTGAGCTAGTTTTTCTTCTGCCTGCGCTTTAGAAGTTCTTATAACTTGCTTGGCCTCTCTCTGCCTAATCTTGTAGATTTCCTTATCTTCATTGCTCTGTTTTTTTTTATAATTACAAAATGCTAGCTTTTTATTTTTAATGATTTGGGCCACTTCTGCTGAGTACCACAGTGGTCTCCTCCTTTTTTTGCTTTTACTGACAAGTCTAATGCAATTTTCTGTTGCCTTCAATAATGCACCTTTTAAGTAGTCCCATTTCTCCTGGACTCCATGTAATCCGTTCCAGTCTGATAAGGACTCATTTATGACTAATTTCATTTTTGAAAAGTCTGTTTTTCTAAAATCTAAAACTTTTGTTTTTGTGTGGTGGGACTCTTTCACAGTTCTTATATTAAACCACACTGACTGGTGATCACTAGATCCCAAGGTTTCGCCTACAATGACATCATATACCGAATCCCCGTTTGTGAATACCAAATCCAAAATGGCCTCCCTCCGGGTTGGCTCCTCAACCACTTGTTGTAGAGATAACCCCAGTAGGGAATTTAGAATATCTGTACTCCTGGTAGAACTTGCTATTTTGGTTTTCCAGTTTATATCTGGAAGATTGAAATCTCCCATAATGATAACTTCTCCTTTCATTGTCATTTTAGCTATTTCTTCAACTAGTAGATCATCTGGTATGCTGGAGGAGCACTGTGAATTGTTCCTGCAGTGGAGGCTAAGGACACGGTGGAGGATGAGGAGGCAGAGGCGGACATTGTCGCAGGATCAATGCCGTGAGAACCTGGAGGCGGAAGTGGCATCATCTGGCCAAGTTGCTGATGTGGCTGGGCAGGAACCACATTTACCCAGTGGCCTGTAAAAAGGACATATATTGTCGGTGCTGCCGTGCACTTTGGCAGACACCAACAGGCTCAAGGACTGGCCCACTTTCTGTTCTACATATGTCTGCAGGGCTGGTACTGCCTTTTTGGCAAAGAAATTATGGCTTGGGACTCTCCACCTCTGCTCGGCACAAGCCATCAGTTCTCTGAAAGGTACAGAGTCCACTACTTGGAAAGGGAGGGACTGCAGCACCAGCAACTTGGCCAGGATTGCATTCAGCTTGTGTGCATGCATACCGTTGTCTCCTGGCAATCGCTTTGGTGATCAATTGCTGACTAAATGACTGACGATGAGTAGGTGGACGAGGAGCAGGAGCATCAGGACCAGTAGATGATGGGAAGGACAGACAGCTCCCTTTGGCACAGTTGGCGGAGCCTTGTCTGCCTGAAATTGGGTGCGTGCCACTGGGTGATGCAGCATTTGCTGCGGCAGGCTTGACCACCAAATTGGAGCCACAGTTCTCCCAGGCCACTTTATGGTGAAGCTGCATGGGTTGACACAGGGCGGTGGTGCCAACATTGGCACCCTGGCCACCCTTCACCTACTGCCAACAGTAGTCTGCAAATCACCTACTGTCTGCAAATCACTAATGTCCCCCTCAATGGCCTCAGGGCCAGGAGCCTGACCGCTCGCAACATCTGCTTCCACGCCACTCTCATCATCACTACTTGCCCGCCTACCAGAGGAATCGGTGGATCTCTCTTACAGATCTTTGCTGGGCAGTAGCTGCTGACTGTCCTCTAGTAGCTCGTCCTTGCTGAAAAGTGTAGCCGAGCCTACGGCATATAATACTTCTCACATTAAGGGAACAGAAAATGACAGAGGCAGGTTGACGACAGGTGGGGGCACAGGGCCTGCTCCCGGGCCATGGCAACTAATCATTGTGTCAGAGGAACCAACTGACTCTTGGCTGGGAGTGTCTGATGTCACTTGCAATGACGTCGATGGCTGGGTCAACCATTCAAGCACCGCTGGGTTGCTGGTCAAGACATGACCGATAGATGACACTGGGAGCTCAGTCCTCTCGCTGCGACTCCTGCTGCCACCCCCCCCCCTTCTGCTGCTACTTCTGCCTGTTACAAACATTTTGGCCACTGCCCGTTCCTTTTGAAGGGCCTGTCACTTGTCTGTCTGACATACTGTATAATAAAATAATTAAATGTAAAATTAAAATAATGCACCCCAAAAAAGGCTGTAGTTTAATGTTACTTCACCGCAGAACGGCAATTAAGACATATTCTTTTTCCTATTACTACACCCCTCACAAAAAGTATAACAATCAACACTCACTGCAGAACATCTAATAGGATGTATGCATCTTTCCTATCAATACACCCCGTAAATGGCTGTAGTACAATGTAACTTCACTGCAGAACGGCAATTAAAACGTATTCTTTTTCCTATTAATACACCCCGTAAATGGCTGTATCACACAGCACTTGCACCCCAATAACAAGCAAGGATTGCTGGAATTACTGAGCTATTATTTAGTGCAATTTGGATCCCCAGTTAAATGGCTGTAGTACAATGTAATTTCACTGCAGAACGACAATTAAGACCTATTCTTCTTCCTGTTAATACACCTCCCCCAAAAAAATCTGACAATGAAAATTCACCTAAGAATGGCTAATAGGACGTATGTATTTTTCCTAATAATATACCCCGTAAAAGGCTGTAGTACAATGTAACTTTACCGCCAGTGGCGTACCTACCATATAGGCAGACCACGCAGCTGCTATTGGGCCCGTGAGAAAGAGGGGCCCGAAGTGGAGGAGAGGCCCCGCCCCCTAATTGCTCCTGTTTATCTTTCTAAAGCTAAAGGACCTTTGATGATGTCATCAGAGGTCCTGTAAGGGAACTGCACAGTGTAAAGTGTAGTTCCCAGGTTAGAACAGTGCATCTGCCAGGACCTGTGATGACATCATCTTCAACATCACAGGTCCTGCAGAATCTAGCAAAGGAACTGCACCAAAAATTGTGAAGTTCCTAGGTTTCAAAGGTATATCTGCCAGGACCTGTGATGACATCATCACAGGTCCTTCAACCCCTAACAGCAAGTATTAGAAGTTCACAAGCAGCTCTGCATTGATCCATACAGACTGGAATGGAGTGGTAAGAGGAGGTCCTCCACTTTTCATCATTTACACCCCCTCCATGCCCTGTTTTTACTCATTGCTCACTCATGTATAATACTTCAGACAGTTACAGTGACCACTACCTCATGTACCTCACACACACAGTGACCATAATGTATAACTGACCACATATTTCTGTAAACACTGCATCTACAGTATTATACCTTCTATGTCTCACATCAATACACTGCTCTGTGTGTATGTGTGTGTATATATATATATATATATATATATATATACACACTGCATATATTACACAGTATTATACATGCAATATGTACAGATATATAGTATATACCGCAGTGCACTGATATGTGAGGTACAAGGTATAATAGATGCAGTGTGTACAGATATATAGTATATACAGCAGTGTACTGATATGTGAGGTACGAGGTATAATAGATGCAGTGTGTACAGATATATAGTATATACAGCGGTGTACTGATATGTGAGGTACGAGGTGTCAATACACTGCTGTATTTACTATATACCTGTACACACTGCATCTATTATACCTCGTACCTCACATATTACACTACTGTATATCTGTATACACTGCATATATTATACCCCGTACCTCACATATCAGTACACTGCTGTATATACTATATACCTGTACACACTGCATATATTATACCCTGTACCTCACATATCAGAACACTAGGGAATATACTATATATCTGTACACACTGCATCTATTATACCTCTTTTGTGTGCCAGGGCTGTTTTGTAATCCCAATCCGGCCCTGATGGCATAAATTATAAAACGCAGCAGCAAGAATAGTTAATGGAACAAAAGGAGGGGCTATAAAAGGGGAATGGGGGCCCAATTTAGATTCCTGCTATGGGGCCCAGTGATTTTTATGTACGCCCCTGTTTACCGCAGAACTACAATTAAGACGTATTCTTTTTCCTATTACTACACGCCCCCTCAATAAAATATAACAATCAAAATTCACCACAGAATGGGTAATAAGACTTACATATATTTCCTATTAATACACCCCGTAAATGGCTGTATCACACAGCACTTGCACTCTAATAACATGCAAGGTATGCTGGATTTACCGAGCTATCTAGTGTAATTTGGATCCCCAGTTAGTGCAGCAAGGTGTAAAAGAATCGCTCATATTAACCATGCTGTACACTCCCTTATTGGACCCTGTTATCCTTTTTTATAGTGTAGATAATGCCTACCTATCCTTTCCCTACGGAATTAATAATCTTTCCTTGAACTTATAAATAGTTTTTTTTTAGCACAATAAACTCTTTCCTACACTGGAAAATGGAAGCCACAGGGGCTGGTTGGCTGCTGATTGGCTGCATGCATGGCATTGTGGGTGTTCCCTTATTCCCAGAGTTTTTTGCTCCATGTCCTAACATGTGCAGCAGCCATTTTAGGAAAAAAAATTGATTCGTTACCATGAAGCATGAGGAAATTCGGCTTCGGTGAGAATCAAATTTTTCCTGAAATTCGGATCAAATTCCACTTCGTCAACCTCGATTCGCTCATCTCTATTTACGACCACCCTGCAATCCATCAATGGTGCTCATGCTTTCACACTATAGGAAAAAATGTTGGCCTCTCTGGTGACCGGGACCGTGGGAGCTCACATAGGCTGGTGTTTTTTTATAGTATGCAATCACAACTACCACTGATGGATTGCATGGTGGCCATAACCATGGAAACAAGCAGTGTGTAATGTGATAGAAAAATTAATTTAGCCAGCAAAGGAAGCAATATGGATATACAGTCAGGTCCATAAATATTGGGACATCAACACAATTCTAAAATTTCTGGCTTTATACACCACCACAATGGATTTGAAATGAAACAAACTAGATGTGCTTTAACTGCAGACTGACAGCTTTAATTTGAGGGTATTTACATTCAAATCAGGTGATCGGTGTAGGAATTACAACAGTTTGCATATGTGCCTCCCACTTGTTAAGTGACCAAAAGTAATGGGACAATTGGCTTCTCAGCTGTTCCATGGCTGGGTGGGTGTTATTCCCTCATTATCCCAATTACAATGAGCAGATAAAAGGTCCAGAGTTCATTTCAAGTGTGCTATTTGCATTTGGAATCTGTTGCTGTCAACTCTCAAGATGAGATCCAAAGAGCTGTCACTATCAGTGAATCAAGCCATCACATTAGGCTGAAAAAACACAACAAACCCATCAGAGATAGCAGAAACATTAGGCGCGGCCAAAACAACAGTGGAAAATTCTCAAAAAGAAGGAACGCACCGGTGAGCTCAGCAACACCAAAAGACCCGGAAGACCACGGAAAACAACTGTGGTGGATGCCCAAAGAATTCTTTCCCTGGTGAAGAAAACACCCTTCACAACAGTTGGCCAAATGAAGAACACTCTCCAAGAGGTAGGTGTATGTGTGTCAAAGTCAACAATCAAGAGATGACTTCACCAGAGTGAATACAGAGGGTTCACCACAAGATGTAAACCATTGGTGAGCCTCAAAAACAGGAAGGCCAGATTAGAGTTTGCCAAACGACATTTAAAAAAGCCTTCACAGTTCTGGAACAACATCCTATGGACAGATGAGACCAAGATCAACTTGTACCAGAGTGATGGGAAGAGAAGAGTATGGAGAAGGAAAGAAACTGCTCATGATCCTAAGCATACCACCTCATCAGTGAAGCATGGTGGTGGTAGTGTCATGGCGTGGGCATGTATGGCTGCCAATGGAACTGGTTCTCTTGTATTTATTGATGATGTGACTCCTGACAAAAGCAGCAGGATGAATTCTGAAGTGTTTCGGGCAATATTATCTGCTCATATTCAGCCAAATGCTTCAGAACTCATTGGACGGCGCTTCACAGTGCAGATGGACAATGACCCAAAGCATACTGCAAAAGCAACCAGAGAGTTTTTTAAGGGAAAGAAGTGGAATGTTATGCAAGTCAATCACCTGACCTGAATCTGATTGAGCATGCATTTCACTTGCTGAAGACAAAACTGAAGGGAAAATGCCCCAAGAACAAGCAGGAACTGAAGACAGTTGAAGTAGAGGCCTGGCAGAGCATCACCAGGGATGAAACCCACCGTCTGGTGATGTCTATGCGTTCCAGACTTCAGGCTCTAATTGACTGCAAAGGATTTGCAACCAATTATTAAAAAGTGAAAGTTTGATTTATGATTATTATTCTGTCCCATTACTTTTGGTCCCTTAACAAGTGGGAGGCACATATGCAAACTGTTGTAATTCCTACACCGTTCACCTGATTTGGATGTAAATACCCTCAAAATAAAGCTGTCAGTCTGCAGTTAAAGCACATCTAGTTTGTTTCATTTCAAATCCATTGTGGTCGTGTATAGAGCCAAACATTTTAGAATTGTGTCGATGTCCCAATATTTATGGACCTGACTGTATATACCGTATTTATAATAAAATACAACATTAGTAAGTGTATTGTATTAACTTTCTCTACATTATAAATGCTATTTGCTGAAGTGACAGACCCCATTTAAGGTGGATTTAGATGGGACAATTTTGCAGCCAATTCATGGTTTCTGAGCAGCATATCGCTGATTAGACCATGCAATCTGCTGCCCAGAAACTATGATCAGTGGTGCCTGCATGAACGACAGGATCACTCGATCAATCGATCAATAAGCTTTTCACTTGTTCATCGGGTGATCGGCAGCACATTTACATGAGCAGATTAGCAGAAATGGTCATTCCCGATAATCTGGATGATTATTGGCTCATGTAAATGCAGCTTTAGTGGTATATCTATACCTTTTTATCAGATTATGTACCTTGTTCCCTCTAATGACAGAGCTACAATCTTAACATTATAGAAATGTGACTATTAAAAATTGGCATGTAACAATTGGTTGGCTGAAGATTTACCTTTTTATATGCAACAAGCCCAGGAGCGGAGAAGAGTGATAGTAGCAAAAATAGTGGTTGTAGTTACTCACTCTGAAAGTCCTCTGGGTCATGCAGAGATAGGAAGGATGCAACTTTCTTCCCTTTGGAGCACACCCTGGTTCTGAGGTTTTTCATACCTGATGGTGGTCTGGGGTACCCTTGGTGATGTTGAATTTTGAGGTGCAAGACAGGTTTCCCTGTAGTGTTGGAGTAGGCTATGATGAGGTTGATTTAACAGTAGAGCATTTGTTTAATGGCAGCGCAAGTTCAAGTGCGAGAGTACAGTTCTTAGCATGCATGAAATTGCAATTCTTGCACCAAGATACAATATGCACAGGTCTCACAGGTTTATGGCTGCAGTGCAGAGTTAACAGGCACTTCTCTTTCTCACACTTGAGCATCCAGAAATAGAGGGTGCAACACATATTTTTCATTCAACAACCATGGGGGGCCCCCAAGGTCAGACTAAGTTTTGCACCTTTTTCACAGGTTGCCTGCTCACAGGTGGTGCTACGGATTTCCACAGTGGGATATAGTATAGTGGGCATATCTGGATTCTGCCTTTTTAAGTCAGTCTAGGTGCTGGAGCCTTTCACCTTCTGGACAATATCTGGTATGAAGTATATACGTTTCTTTAGGCACAGGGCTGTGTGCTTCTGTATATTCTCACTTTACAGTTGAGACATCCACTGTCTCACACTACTTTTCTTCTCTGATTTTTTCCCCTCCCTATGGGGAAGGTACTGTAGCCACCTAGTTAAGGCTTCTAAGGCCCATTAAATTGGTTAGCAGAATACATAAATGAAATGCAGATGTCGCCTTAAAACATTTTTAACCCCTTTTTGGAGTGTACCACTACCATAATTGTGGGACATTCTATATTCACAGACCTTGAGGTGATATTAATATTTGGGATCCCAAGCTAACATATCCTAATACTTCCCGAATACCTGTTGAATCATATTAAAATGAAGATAATAATGTATGTGCGAACTGGCAAAGTTTTCACATCTGTTTTATGTGGATTTTATCAATTCTTGAAGCTATACCTTTTAGAATCCGATCCCTTGAATATACACATTGGACAAATCTTTATAAAATATTCCCAAGAATTGCCAAAAATTATCCAGGCCCTTGAAAATTGGCCTTAACAGATCCCTTTATAAATCTGTGTGACATGATAGCTGTCATGTTTCAATATAACTATGTAACTATGTACATCTTTCATAATCACCACATCAAAATAATGAAAAGTAATAGCATATTTCTCTATGCAAACTTAAATCACTGATTTATATGTACAATTAATTGTTGAACTAGCTAAATGTTCTTCTGGAACAGAATAGGTTTAACAAATCTGGTACATTCATTTCATTTATTTAAGACATCAGTGATCTCTAGGTGTTCAAACAAATTAAATATGTTAGATGTAATTTCAAAGGTGAATTTTCGCAAACTTCTTAAAGACCTGGGTATTTCATCAGCTGCAGGGCATTTATCCTATTTCAGATTATAGAAACACAATCTCAACCTTAAAGAGGACCTATCACCTCTCTTGACTGACTTGTTTTAGTAGCTACTTGCATTTCCCATGCAATGACAATCCTGGAGAGTTGTTTCTTATGACACTGTGTTGTGCCGTTTTTCTCTTATTTCTGCTATTAATTTATTGATAAAGGTACAGATGGGTGGTATTAGTTGGGTGTGTGTCCCTGCGCAGTCTTTCACTGGCAGCACTGATTGGACAGTTCCATACTGTGCAGGGACACTCCTCCAACTGAAAATTCCTATCTGTACCTTTATCCATAAAATTCTAGCATTATTTACTAAAACAGACATGTCAGGAGAAATGACAGGCCGTCTTTAACCACCTAAAAGTTTTACCTGAGCTCAGATCGGGCAGTGGGAAAAGTACTTAACTGTTCTAGATCTGCCCGAGCTGGACTTGGGCAGAAAGTGTGTGTGTGTGTGTGTGTGTGTGTGGGGGGGGGGGGGGGGGGGGGGTGCTGCTTTAGATGCTGCTTTCTTCTGAATGGTAGAAGCTAGAAATATGCAACTGGTGTTGTTTGAAAGCTGACCTTCCAGGTTGGCATTCCAAAATGACAGCTAAAGTGTATGCAACAGAGGAGAAATCACTGTTAAGTGTCCTCTACAGATCCCCCTGTAAGTGTCCTCTACAGATCCCCCTGTAAGTGTCCTCTACAGATCCCCCTGTAAGTGTCCTCTACAGATCCCCCTGTAAGTGTCCTCTACAGATCCCCCATAAGAGTGCGCCATCCACAGACCTCCCATTAGTTCAAAACCCACCAAAAGAATACATTTTGGTTCAAAATATTTTATTTTCTTAATTTCCTCCACAAAAACCTAGGTGTGTCTTATCAGGTGCATCTTATAAAGCAAAAAATATGGTAGCTGGTACAAAACCACAGATATGAGCAGTTAAAGCAGAACCCCCCCCCCCTTCCTGTCAGTCTGGAGGAGAATGAGGGAGCAGCTGCAGAGCTGATGTTGTAGTAAAAATATTAATAGTTGTAATCCACTCGCATCAAAGTTTGTGTAAGGAAAAAGGTGAATCCCCTCTCTCAGCCCCAGTCCGAGACAAATCCAGGCATTACCATCTTGATTGAAAATTCTGAGCAACTCCTCCTTCCTCCTCAGTCTGCTCACCTTTATTTACTAACAAAAGGTGTAAAAGGGGCTGGCCCAAGACAAGGGAACAGGAAGTGATGACATAGGAAGACAAAACACCATCATTTAGAATAACCTAGCTAACAAACACATGTATACTATAATCTACCATTACCACTGGAGCTAATTTTATCCAGCCTTGCTCAGTGATCAATGCCAGATAAAATTACTATGATCCTCATGCATGTTTATTTACAGGACAATGTCATTATCTCCAGCGGCTGATCAGGCGCACTAGAGACAACAAACGCACGTTCCTTTCGTTATATTGTTCTCTTAACAAATGCATCCACGCCAACAAAACACTGCTCTGCTGAACATATCAGTCTCCCCCGGCCCACAGCCCAGTGCTTAGCACATGGACCATTCGCCGACGGAGACCTCTGCGCCCAGCAGCTGTGACAGGACATACACGGGAAGATATCCACTCCAATGGTTTACCCTGACACTGAGAGACATGATAACAATACACAATATATTAAATACACATCCTAATAAAATTTCCACAACAGTCCCTCCTCTTTGTCATATGCTCCCCAGTGTCTCTCGACGAATCTCAATCTTCTTCTTTGAAAAAAACAGTCTTGTCTACGAAAAGTCCTGAATCCATAAAACAAAACAGATGATGGAAAACAGAAAGTCAATCTTGACACGTAGCTTAAAACAAATCTTGACTCGGAGATTTGTCTTTTCTTCGAGAGCTGACTCAGGAGGTGGTGTTTCGCGCTGGTCGCCGGCTGGTTTGGAATCCTCTGCATCTGGTCCTTGGTCTTCAGGGTATCTTGTCTGTTCGGGTTTAGACATCAGGAACATCTCACTCCGGTGTATAGAAGGAAAGGAAACAAAAAACATAAGTACATGTCCTATTTCCTTTTGCCCGGATCCAATGGAAAACCAGTGAGCCCCAAGACCTCCCAAAGCTTTAAAAAGGATTCCAACCCTCACTAGTCATAGCTCTGCCTCTGCCCTGCTCCTGTCAGTATGGGCCTGACCCTTGTCAATGGTGTCTGCAAGCCAGGCATAACAGTCATCTAATTCACAGAAACCCTCCTCTGGACGCTCTACTGATGTTTCTCGGTGATCTCTCTCACGGCCTCAACGGTTTCTTTGAACATCTCATCCACTATGGACGAGAAATTGTTCAATCGCTTCATAAGTCCAACTCCCCATCCCGTCCAGCCAGAAAACAAATCCCTTCCAGCTCTACCTGCCCTTCTTACCTCCTTCCACACCATCAGTTTCTCCCAATTGGCTGCAACGTAAGATGCAGGGACAAGCTTCACCAGGACACATGAACCTCTGGCATTAGGGGGAATTACATTATAAGCGGCTAAACCGCATAGGAAATAGTACGGACCCGTCAACTCCACACAAGAACTTCTGACGGTCATGGGCTTCCAGTAATAACTGAATATACTGAGAGATCGCTCCCTGAGTCTGAACGTCACACTCTTCTTTCCAGCAGATATAATCTGGTCTATGGGTGTTATTAAAGAGATCGAGGGTTTCATTAGTAAGGTTGTCCGTTATACCTTCCTCACAACTGGAGGATCCCACAAACTTATGCCCTTTACCACATCTACGGGCCGCCTAGCTGCCCGGGCACCCATACAGGATTAACAAGCGAGGAGCCAGAGCCAGAGCTAATATTAAACCTATAGCTGATATTACGCTATAGGAATGTAAAACCAGTGCTATCAACAAATTTCTCCTTATGGCCTTTGCTAGTTTGAGGTGCGTTTCCCTCCCTAAACAAATAAACAAAAGTGATACTCTTCATTCTTTGACGTAGTTGAGCAGCTTCTTGCAGTGACCCGTGTTGATCCAGTTGTCTCGTCCCTCTAACTTCAGAGAGGTTGGCATCATCAGCAGCACCTGGAATGGCCCAAGATATCTCGGCTCTAGTCCCATCCTCGGATGTTTCTTTAGCATGACCCAATCACCTGGTTGACTAGAATGAACACTGGTTATTGAGTCTGGGTCCGGGAGAGAGTCCCGAACCCGGTGGTGGACATCGGGTGATAACCCGTGGGGCTGCCTGTGGGCATACCTGATGGAATAAAGGGTTACAGCTAAACATTCAGGCCATGGATCGGCCATGATTTTTACCTTCTTTGCAAAAATCTGACCCAAGTACCGTCAAAGAAAAGGCAGTTGTGATGGTTCTCGACGTAATTCTCTACTAGGTTAGAAAAATTATTGACATTTGAGAGGTTAGAAAGTTTGAAGATCGTTGTTTTCTGCACCACTTTCCCCCCTTCTCATCGTCCTTAAAACCAGGATGAAGAGAAGTTGGATTAAACATGGTGCATCGTCTCAAGGTTAGATAGAGGGATGAGGGAGGGATGAGAGAGAGAGAGAGAGATAGAGAAAGAGAAAAGCGACCCTTTCAGTTGTGGAGGTGGAAGTGACAGTTAGGAACTCACTTACCTCGGGTACTGTTTGTTTCAGTAGGCCCGGGTTTAGTGGATCCGGCCTGTTTCAGCAAAGTCAGCCCAGACAGAGCCTCCTCTGCTTCCTGCATCGGATCCCTAAACTCAGTTTACCCCTCAGGCCAGGCGTACATCACTCGGTTCTTCCGGATTAAAACTGGGTTCTGTACATCCTGCTTAATTACCATGATTGACTTTTGCAGCCACAATTGCGCTACCTAACTTCCAGAGGGATACTTCAATTAGTTTCCTTGGACCACCTACTCCATTCTTTAAGGGGCTTTGTGGCCTTCACCACATAACTAGATCTCATGTACTGAGCAGCCGTCTGACCCCACGAGGGGAACTATGTTTTCCCCCCCGAAAATGGATCTACCACAACCCATCCTTGGTTAACCAAGCCTTACCAGTGTTGCCTACGTCCAGGGACACGCTTTTGACCATACATGGAGGGTACCGCCCGGCTCATTCTTACGGTACGTCTGTCCAACCCCGACTTTTACACAGCCTATGTCGGACAGCTAGAAATCTCTTGCACTGAAGGCGGCCTATTGCTACTCTCAATGCTATTTCCACTCCCACAGGGCATTTAAGCCAAAGCTCCTCCTAAAGGGCTATACACACAGCTGAGCTACGCCTGCGTTTGGTCAGCAACAACTAGCCAATAATTGAGACCCGCTTTTCTCCAGCTCAATGTGTCTCCTCCAGTCAATCTCCGGCTGATAAAGTAAAAATAAATACGGGGTTAACCTCTGGTTGTTAAAGAGAGAAGAGTCCTGGAGTGTAGAACCGTTACTTGGAAAAGAGTAATGGAAGGAAAAAAGTATGCTAAGATTGAGTATAGAACTGCAGAAACTGAAAAAAACTTGATTACATCAATAAAAACCTAAAAAATTAAAATGGATTAAAAAGGAAAAAAATAATTATCAATAGACTAGAAATAAAAATGGGTTGGTAAATAAGGAAAAACTGAAAGAAACTTCAATAAAAACCTAAAAAATAAAAATGGATTAGTAAAAGAAGAAAAATGTAAATTAATCAAAGAAATACCCAAACGAAAATAGACAAAAATAACTGAAAAATAAAAAAGGAAAAAACTTGATTACAACAATAAAACCTAAAAATAAAAATGGATTCATAGAAGACCACCTGTAAACAGGAGAGAAAAACAAACATAGCAAACTTCAGTTACAGACAGTCCTGCTATATACATGGAGATTCAGTAAAAAGTTAATTTTAAATTAAAACCCAAAACTCATACAAAAACTAAACCCTTAGGAACACATACAATTGTGTAGGACTGAATTAACAAATCAATGTCTTGGAGGGTTCCCCTGAAACCGTACAGGAGAATTTCTACCCACCCAGCCATTGAAATGTTAATTTGCTCAGCTCCAAACAGCTTCAGATTAATTTTACCAGAGAAGCAGGATTTAACATTTCAATGTCCCAAAACCGGTTTTTCCTAGGGGAAGGGGTTCTATTCAAAATTCCAGGAACCGATCTCTTTCCTCTCTGAGCTTCACATTTTCACATCTTAACCGTTCATATTGTGATTTAAAATCTGCTTCATTGATCAATGACCTTGGCTGTCCCTTTGCAAAGAACCATGTCTGGGACCATTACCCCACCTTGCTGAATAAACCACTTCACTTCTAGGTGTGGTTCTGGGGTACTTAACATGCCTGTGTCTGTTGCCAATAGCAACGTCACAATATCGTGCAATGTGCCCAGATTTCCTGCATGCAAAACAACGAATAGCTTGTCTCCCTGCATAATACCTTGTCTGGGCACATGGTGATTTGACTTGGCGCACAACATTAACCATCCCAGCATGACTAGATCCCACACTACTATCTGTATTGAGTCCACTTACCACGGACTCATTTGAGGAAACTTCTGGCATTGTGTTAACACTTCCAACTCCAGGGTCAGACACATTGTCCATCTCCATCCCTGAGTCGGTTCCCCTATCTGAACCACAGTCCTCAGATGTCCATGCTTACAGCTCATACATTGCCTCTAACCCCAGACACATTACTCTCCAACGGTTGTTTCAATAACTCTGGCAATTCCCTTACAGCACCCTGTGCATGCGTCAGGCTTTCAGACAACCATTCATTTTCCTTGCGCAGCTCAGTATTACACCTCACAGTACATTCATAATCATTCATTCTGAGCCTGCAACCATGGATCAGTAGATCCCTGCATAGCCTGAAGAATGGCCGCCGTGTCCTTCAATTTTGCTACTTCTTTAAAAATACTTTCCATTGCACAAAAAAACAAACACCACAATGGTTGCTACAAAAAACAAAACACTAGTACCAATTTCTAGGAGTTGTCCCAATACTTTTGGCACAGAACCTTTCTACACTGTAGTACCCGTATTAATTATGCCAAACAAGTCTACAATTCAGTGTAACAGCCACAGATATACAAACATTAAGCAGAATCATCAACTATAGGATGATTTCACCACTAAACTGCCACTAATGCTCACACAGTGATTCCTGTATCAGACTGGTCACTGAGCTATACCATAACCGAACAATCAACCGATATCCAGCACAAAACTTACCAAAACAATATCAAACTGTACATAGAAAGGTTACAAAAAAACAAGATAATTATTTGTCAAAACTAACATTTCAGGCAAAAACAATCAATCGCTTTCCATAGTAAACTGACTAAGATGGCCGACATACTTAAGGATGGCCGACAAGCACATGGTCATAAAGATGGTCGACAAGCACATGGTCATAAAGATGGCCGACAAGCACATGGTCATAAAGATGGCCGACAAGCACATGGTCATCACACAGAGGAAATCAAGATAGTGTCTACAAAATCCAGCAATAAAAACTGTTTCTATATTTCCTGTTCCCTACCGCCGAAACCAGAGCAAAACCTCCAATCTGTGGGTGATTTACAGGTTAACAATATAAAAATACTCTCTAAATGCTGTCTCTAATGTACAAACACTAAAACCAATTGCTGCCTCTATAAACCTCTATAAAATTGCCTCTTACAAAATCAAAGTAACATAAAAGTTAAGAAGTTACAAAAAACACAATACCCTGTACTACTCATCATACAATCTCATTATACAACCTCTGTACAATCAACTCAGATCCATCAAAAATTACACAAGGGAAAAGATTCCCACCTTATCCTTAACACAAATAGAGCGAAAAATGTTCTTTTAACAAGCAGAAATTTTCTCTGACACAGCAGACAAAACTACAGTTTACTATTCCCCTCCCTTTTACCTGCTGTGCAGAGAAAAAAATCAGTTGAATCCTTCCTAGCCATCTGTTGTAGTAAAAATATTAATAGTTGTAATCCACTCGCATCAAAGTTTGTGTAAGGAAAAAGGTGAATCCCCTCTCTCTGCCCCAGTCAGAGACAAACCCAGGCGTTACCATCTTGATTGAAAAAAAGACAAGGGAACAGGAAGTGATGACATAGGAAGACAAGACACCATCATTTAGAATAACCTAGCTAACAAACACATGTATACTATAATCTACCATTACCACTGGAGCTAATTTTATCCAGCCTTGCTCAGTGATCAATGCCAGATAAAATTACTATGATCCTCATGCATGTTTATTTACAGGACAACGTCATTATCTCCAGCGGCTGATCAACAAACGCACGTTCCTTTCGTTATATTGTTCTCTTAACAAATGCATCCACGCCAACAAAAAACTGCTCTGCTGAACACATCAGTCTACCCCGGCCCACAGCCCAGTGCTTAGCACATGGACCATTCGCCGATGGAGACCTCTGCGCCCAGCAGCTGTGACAGGACATACACGGGAAGATATCCACTCCAATGGTTTACCCTGACACTGAGAGACATGATGACAATACACAATATATTAAATACACATCCTAATAAAATTTCCACAACACTGACAGGCTGCAGGAGGATAGACAAAACAGTAAAAATATATAGAAATGTGACATTATCATCACTGTATGGACCCACTTAATAAAATGATGTTGTTTTTACCACACAGTGAATGCCATTAAAAAAATCCACAAAATGTAAAAATTGCAGTTTTTTTTTCTTTCCCCCTAAAAATAGTTATTTAATAGTCTATAAATATATTATTTTTAGTTAATCTATATATACCCCAAAATGGTTCCTAAAAACCTGCAACTAATCCAGAAAAGTTATAACTGCTAGAACACAATGGGGAAAAATATTATTGGTCCTTAAGGCCAATTAATGATGTCACTAAGGGGTTAAAATGCAATAGTGTCCCCTGAGTTGTACGCCAAAAAGATTTACTGCAGACACACATTAAAAATCTACAATACAAAAAGTTACATTTTTGGGAAGGTTTTCCCAATTTTAACGTGACAGTTAAAGGGAACCTGTCACCAGGATTTTGTGCATAGAGCTGGGGACATGGGCTGCTAGATGGCCGCTAGCACATCTGCAATACCCAGTCCCCATAGCTCTCTGCTCTTTTATTGTGTTAAAAAACCTTTTTGATCAATATGCAAATGACCTGATATGTGTCCTGTGTCCGGAGATGAGTCAAGCGGAAAGGAGCCCAGCACCGCCCCACGTCCTCCGAATCTCCTCCTTGCTGGCTGACGTCACAGAGCTGGAGCGCCGAAATCTCGCGCATGCGTAGTTCGTTCCCTGTGCTGATGCCAGCACAGGGAATGAACATGATGCCGACACTGCGCATGCGCTAGCTCGCGCATCGCGAGATTTCGGCGCTCCAGCTCTGTGACGTCAGCCAGCAAGGAGGAGATTCGGAGGACGCGGGGCGGTGCTGGGCTCCTTTCCGCTTGACTCATCTCCGGACACAGGACTCATATCAGGTCATTTGCATATTGATCAAAAAAGTTTTTTAACACAATAAAAGAGCAGAGAGCTGTGGGGACTGGGTATTGCAGATGTGCTAGCGGCCATCTAGCAGTCCACATGTCCCCAGCTCTATGCACAAAATCCTGGTGACAGGTTTCCTTTAACCCCTTAAGGACACAGCCTTTTTACACCTTAGGACCAGGCCATTTTTTGAAAATCTGACCAGAGTCCCTTTAAGTACTGATAACTTTAAAACGGTTTGACTTATCCAGGCCGTTCTGAGATTGTTTTTTCGTCACATATTGTACTTCATGACACTGGTAAAATGGAGTCAAAAAAAAAATTTTTTTTGCACCAAAAAATACCTAATTTAACAAAAATTTGAAAAAAATTAGCAAATTTCAAAGTTTCAGTTTCTCTACTTCTGTAATACATAGTAATACCCCCAAAAATTGTGATGACTTTACATTCCCCATATGTCTACTTCATGTTTGAATTGTTTTGGGAATGATATTTTATTTTTTGGGGATGTTATAAGGCTTAGAAGTTTAGAAGCAAATCTTGAAATTTTTCCGAAATTTACAAAAACTCAATTTCTAGGGACCAGTTCAGGTCTCAAGTCACTTTGCGAGGCTTACATTATAGAAACCACCCAAAAATGACCCCATCTAAGAAACTACACCCCTCAAGGTATTCAAAACTGATTTTGCATACGTTGTTAACCCTTTAGGTGTTGCACAAGAGTTATTGGCAAATAGGGAGGAAATTTGAGAATTTCATTTTTTTGTCTAATTTTATTCTAACCCATTTAATCTAATTCATTTTAACCCATTTTTTCCACTAACAAACCAAGGGTTAACAGCCAAACAAGACTGTATCTTTATTGCCCTGACTCTGCCATTTACAGAAACACCCAATATGTGGCCGTAAACTACTGTACGGCCACACAGCGGGGCGTAGAGTGAAAGGTGCGCCGTTTGGTTTTTGGAAGGCTGATTTTTATGGACTGGTTTATTTACACCATGTCCCATTTGAAGCCCCCTGATGCACCCCTAGAGGAGAAACTCCCTAAAAGTGACCCCATCTAAGAAACTACACCCCTCAAGGTATTCAAAACTGATTTTACATACGTCGTTAACCCTTTAGGTGTTGCACAAGAGTTATTGGCAAATGGCGATGAAATTTGAGAATTTCATTTTTTTGCCTAATTTTCCATTTTAACCCATTTTTTCCACTAACAAAGCAAGGGTTAACAGCCAAACAAGACTGTATCTTTATTGCCCTGACTCTGCTGTTTACAGAAACACCCCATATGTGGCCGTAAACTACTGTACGGGCACACAGCGGGGCGTAGAGTGAAAGGTGCGCCGTTTGGTTTTTGGAGGGCTGATTTTGCTGGACTGTTTTTTTGGCACCATGTCCCATTTGAAGCCCCCCTGATGCACCCCTAGATTATAAACTCCATAAAAGTGACCCCATCTAAGAAACTACACCCCTCAAGGTATTCAAAACTGATTTTACAAACTTTGTTAACCCTTTAGGTGTTGCACAAGATTTAATGGAAAATAGAGATACAATTTCAAAATTTCACTTTTTTGGCAGATTTTCCATTTTAATATTTTTTTTCCAGTTACAAAGCAAGGGTTAACAGCCAAACAAAACTCATTATTTATGGCCCTAATTCTGTAGTTTACAGAAACACCTCATATGTGGTCGTAAACAGCTGTACGGGCACACGGCAGGGTGCAGAAGGAAAGGAACACCATATGGTTTTTGGAAGGCATATTTTGCTGGACTGGTTTTTTTGACACCATGTCCCATTTGAAGCCCCCCTGATGCACCCCTAGAGTAGAAACTCCAAAAAAGTGACCCCATTTTAGAAACTACGGGATAGGGTGGCAGTTTTGTTGGTACTAGTTTAGGGTACATATGATTTTTGGTTGCTCTATATTACACTTTTTGTGCGGCAAGGTAACAAGAAATAGCTTTTTTGGCACCGTTTTTTTTTTGTTATTTACAACATTCATCTGACAGGTTAGATCATGTGGTAATTTTATAGAGCAGGTTGTCACGGACGCGGAGATACCTAATATGTATACAATTTTTTTTATTTATGTAAGTTTTACACAATGATTTCATTTTTAAAACCAAAAAAATGTTTTAGTGTCTCCATAGTCTAAGAGCCATAGTTTTTTCAGTTTTTGGGCGATTATCTTAAGTAGGGTCTTATTTTTTGCGGGATGAGATGACGGTTTGATTGGCATCTATTTTGGGGTGCATATGACTTTTTGATTGCTTGCTATTACACTTTTTGTGACGTAAGATGACAAAAAATGGCTTTTTTTACACCGTTTTTATTTTTATTTTTTTACGGTGGTCATCTGAGGGGTTAGATCATGTGATATTTTTATAGAGCCGGGCGATACGGACGCGGCGATACCTAATATGTATACTTTTTATTTATTTATGTAAGTTTTACACAATGATTTCATTTTTGAAACAAAAAAAATCATGTTTTAGTGTTTCCATAGTCTAAGAGCCATAGTTTTTTCAGTTTTTGGGCGATTATCTTGGGTAGGGTATGATTTTTGCGGGATGAGATGACGGTTTGATTGTTACAATTTTGGCGTACATGCGACTTTTTTGATCACTTTTATTACCTTTTTTGGGAAGTAAGGTGGGCAAAATTTCAATTTCATCATAGTTTTTTATTTTTTATTTTTATGGTGTTCACCGTTTGGGTAAAGTAACATGACCGTTTTATAGATCATGTCGTTACGGACGCGGCGATACCAAACATGTGTAGGGAATTTTATTTTTTTCATTTTTTATCAGTGATAAATGGGTTTTTTGATTTTTACTTTTTTTTCACTTTTATTCACTTTTTTTTGACCCAGACCCACTTGGTTCTTGAAGATCCAGTGGGTCTGATGTCTGTATAATACAGTACAGTACAATATATATTGTTCTGTACTGTATTTTACTTACACTGAACAGATCTATGCCTTTCAGCACAGATCTGTTCAGCACCATGGACAGCAGGACGCCTGAGAGGCGTCCTGTTGCCATGGGAACCTTCCCCGTCTGCTCAGTACTGCTCAGAACTTCGCAGACGGGGAAGGGTAAGGAGGGGATCTCTCGGGGGGCTCTCTGGGGGCTCTCTCCCTCCCCATTGGGGGGCTGCAAAGGCACAGCAGCCCCCCGATGGGAGAGGGAGGGAGCTCCCTGCGCTGTTAACCTTTTCCATACAGCGGTCCGTACGGACCGCTGTATGGAAAGGGTTAAACGGCTGACATCGCATCGCAGATGTCAGCCGTTTATACCAGGGTGCCAGCAATGTGCTGGCACCCTGGTATCCCCACTAGACACCAACGATTATACAAGGGGAGGCGGGCGGGGGATCGCGATCCCGCCTGCCGCACCGCCCGCCTCCCGCACCGCCCACACCGCCCGCAACCCTCCCCCTGCACCTCCCGCCACCATAAAAATCATTCGGGGGTGCAGGGGGGGGTAAATAAAACTTTTTTTTTGGCATATAAAGTTTCTGATCCCCGCGGTCAGGGACTGCGTGGACCAGAAACTTCAGAAATCGCAGCAAACCGCAGGTCTGAATTGACCTGCGGTTTGCCGCGATCGCCGACATGGGGGGGTCACGGGACCCCCCCGCGCATTTAGCCTAGGTGCCTGCTCAATGATTTGAGCAGGCACCGGGTTCCGATCACTGCCAGCCGCACGGCAGTGATCGAAAATACACAGGGCGTACATGTACGCCCTGTGTCCTTAAGTACCAGGGCACAAGGGCGTACCTGTACGCCCTATGTCCTTAAGAGGTTAAGAGGTTAAGCTCCTAAAAAAGTGAAAAAGTCAGTTGTAAATTTTCAAAGTTACAGACACAGTCACAGTGCACGCGCAGGGTTCATGATAAAGATGCAGGGCTCAGGATACAGGCTCTAGTTTCAGAGTTCAGACACAGAGTTCAGAGTATACCCCATCAACAGGCCCAAAGGGTTTCAGACAGACACCAGGTTTCTGGCACAAAATCAAGGACCAGTTCAGATTTACAATCCAGCCAGAGATCAAGCCATTGGTGCACACAACAAAACAGGGAGTGGTCCTGAAGCCAGTATGCAAGTGATTCAAATACCTCACCCACCAGTCTCATTGGAGGGTGAGGTTAAAGGAATGTGTTATTAAATAACTACTTATAGTTAAAATCACATTTTTATGTTAAACATATATTTTTTGAATTTTTGGTGAGATTTTTTATTTATTTTCCATGCCACTACCATGCCACTAGAGCATTAAATAATAGGTCATAATTTCCTGTTCTGTACAGGTAATTTTTTAGTAATCATTATCATCACAGGTAGAATTGCAATGACAAGTAATACGTCTGTATGGATACACACAGGATCTGAAAATACAGGAAGTCTGAACATATTTTAGGCCTAGTGGTAAGTGTGAGAACTGCAGGATTTTAATAAAAATAAATTTAAATATAGGTAGTGACATGGAAAATAAATAAAAAAAATCCCCCCAAAAAAGTGTTTAGTGTAGGAGTTGCAATTACAGAGCATTTTCCTTCTTGGAAGGGGGGTCCTATAGGTCAGACCCCTATATGATGCCCATATCTATGTAGAGATGTCCCGAACTATTCGCCGGCGAATAGTTCCCGGCGAACATAGCTTGTTCGTGTTCGCCGCGGCGGGCGAACATATGCGATGTTCGGTCCGCCCCCTATTCATCATCATTGTGTAAACTTTGACCCTGTACCTCACAGTCAGCAAACACATTCCTGCCAATCAGCAGCAGACCCTCCCTCCCAGACCTTCCCACCTCCTGGACAGCATCCATTTTAGATTCATTCGGAAGCTGCATTCTTAGTGAGAGGAGGGACAGTGTAGTTGCTGCTGATTTAATAGGGAAATCGATAGCTAGGCTAGTGTATTCAGTGTCCACTACAGTCCTGAAGGACTCATCTGATCTCTGCTGTAAGGACAGCACCCCAAAAAGCCCTTTTTAGGGCTAGAACATTATTCTGCTTTTTTTTTTCCCTGTGTAATCTAATTGCAGTTGCCTACCTGCCAGCGTTTGTGTCAGGCTCACAGCGTATACTGTGCCCACTTGCCCAGGGCCACCACTCATATCTGGTGGCACAGTAGCTTGCATTTAATAAAAAACTGTAATATAATAGCAGTCAGTTGCCGGCACGCGCGTGTGTTTCATGCCCTGCAAGTGCATAGTGTCACTTCAGCGCCATTCATTTCTGGTGTCACATTCGATTACATTTAAAGAAAAACAACAATTTTGACTGTGAATAAATAGCAGTCAGTTGCACACACGTGTTTGTGTGTTTAAGGCCCAGCTCCCAGTGCATAGTGTCACTTCAGCGCAACTCATATCTGGTGTCACATTCGATTACATTTAAAGAAAAACAACAATTTTGACTGTGAATAAATAGCAGTCAGTTGCACACACGTGTTTGTGTGTTTAAGGCCCAGCTGCAAGTCCATAGTGTCACTTCAGCGCAACTCATATCTGGTGTCACATTCGATTACATTTAAAGAAAAACAACAATTTTGACTGTGAATAAATAGCAGTCAGTTGCACACATGTGTTTGTGTGTTTAAGGCCCAGCTGCCAGTGCATAGAGTCACTTCAGCGACATTCATTTCTGGTGTTACATTTAAAGTATAACTGTCGTATATAATTTTTTTGGAGTATTGGATTGTGGTGATTAATATCTCCTTGGTGGCCCTATTTCAACTTTTCACTGTGTATTCAATTACCTCTTAATTCCACATTTTTGTCCCCTGTACTGCCTACTTTTACCTGTGCTTAAAATAGGGTTAGGCTAGGCATGGTCCGTCCTCTGTTGAAGGACTGAGGACGCAGAAGCAGGCTGCGAGCAAGGTCAGATTACTGACATCCAGGGACTGTAAGTAAATGATTAAAGCCAGGTCCTCCCCAGCAGCTGATAACAGTGCCTGGGCTGTGTGCACTTTTCCCTGTCCCTGCGCTTGGCAGACGCTCCCTCACTCAGCAGAGCTGGAGAAGTAGAGTTGAATCAGCGCAGACCAGGGAAGGGAGATCTACCATCTGCTCAATGTATAAATGAAAGCAACATGTGGTAAGAGGACCCCTTTGTGCTGCAGGAGATTAACCCTTTAGGGGGGAGGTCTCTGGTTACTTTTGGGGGGCTATTGTTATTGGCTAGTGAGGGCAGGCGGGATTAGCCTCAGGGTGAGGGCAGTGGCGGCCATCTTAACTGAATAGTGAAATTGCAGTTTTATGCAGACTGGTTGCTAAGGGCTGAATCTTATTAAATATGGGGTAAGTCAGTCTAATAGTAACTGATTCTGGAATATCATGTTATTAGTAACTACATATATGAAAATTTAAATTGGGGTCTAAGTGTGACAGTTATCCTTTAAAGAAAAACAACAATTTTGACTGTGAATAAATAGCAGTCAGTTGCACACACGTGTTTGTGTGTTTAAGGCCCAGCTGAAAGTCCATAGTGTCACTTCAGCGCAACTCATATCTGGTGTCACAGTAGCTTGCACGCATAGTACAACTTAACTAATCTAAAAAAAATGACAGAGGCAGAGGCAGGCCACCCCGCAGGGGCCATCGTGGTCGTAGTGCTGTGATTCCCTTTGGCCCTAGAATAATGCCCAGTGTTCAGAGGCCACGTACCCTGAACTCGAAAAGTTCTGAGGACATAGTTGACTGGCTAATACAGGACAACCAATCTTCTACAGCTTCAGCTTGGAACCTTGACGCACCATCCTCCTCCAGCTCAGCTTTGGGCACCTCTCAAGTTACCACTCACCCGCCTGCCGCCACCACCAACACTAGCACCACAGCCGCTTCACTTGATCTGTCAGAGGAATTATTTACACATCAGTTGGAAGAAATGAGTGATGCGCAACTATTATTGCCAGAGGATGTAGATAACAGGGATATGTCTCAGTCAGGCAGCATTACACACATGGACGTACGGTGTGATGATGATGATGTTGTACCCGCTGCTGCTTCCTTTGCTGAGTTGTCAGATACAAGTGAAGCGGTTGATGATGACGATGTGTCCGTGGATGTCACGTGGGTCCCTGCTCGAAGAGAAGAAGAACAGGGGGAAAGTTCAGATGGGGAGACAGAGAGGAGGAGGAGACAAGTTGGAAGCAGGGGGAGGTCGTCGCAAGGAGCTAGTGGCACAGTCAGACAGCATGCATCGGCACCCGGGGTCAGCCAGACAGCACGCCAATCAACGCATGCTGTTGCCACCACCAGAATGCCGTCATTGCAGAGCTCAGCAGTGTGGTATTTTTTTTGTGTGTCTGCCTCTGACAACAGCAATGCCATTTGCAACCTGTGCCAATAGAAACTGAGTCGTGGGAAGTCCAACACCCACCTAGGTACAACTGCTTTGTGAAGGCACATGATCGCACATCACAAACGCCTATGGGATCAACACATGAGTACAAGCAGCACACAAACTCAAAGCCGCCATTCTCCTCCTGGTCCAGCATCTTCAGCCACGTCAACCACTGCTGTCCTCCTTGCCCCCTCTCAACCATCCGCCACTCCGTCTCTCGTCTTGAGCAGTTCCTGCTCATCTGCCCACAGTCAGGTGTCTGTCATAGACATGTTTGAGCATAAGAAGCCAATGTCACAAAGTCACCCCCTTGCCCGGCGTCTGACAGCTGGCTTGTCTGAACTCTTAGCCTGCCAGCTTTTACCATACAAGATGGTGGATTGTGAGGCCTTCAAAAAAATTTTAGCTATTGGGACACCGCAGTGGAAGGTACCCGGCCAAAATTTCTTTGCACAAAAGGCAATCCCCAACCTGTACTCAATTGTGCAAAAGGAAGTAATGGCATGTCTGGCACACAGTGTTGGGGCAAGGGTCCATCTGACCACTGATACCTGGTCTGAAAAGCACGGTCAGGGCAGGTATATCACCTACACTGCGCATTGGGTAAACCTGCTGACGGCTGCCAAGCATGGAATGCGTGGCTCTGCAGAGGAGTTGGTGACACCGCCACGACTTGCAAGCAGGCCTGCTGCCACCTCCTCTACTCCTCCTACTCCATCCTCTTCCATAACCTCCTCGGCTGAGTCCTCTTCTGCTGCTGCATCTTGCTCCACATCAACGGCACCCCCCCAGCTCCCCAGGGGCTATTCCACATCCCGTATATGACAGTGTCACGCCGTCTTGGGGTTGACTTGCCTAAAAGCAGAGATTCACACCGGACCAGCACTCCTGTCCGCCCTGAACGCACAGGTGGATCAGTGGCTGACTCCGCACCAACTGGAGATCGGCAAAGTGGTGTGTGACAACGGAAGCAATTTGTTGGCGGCATTGAATTTTGGCAAGTTGACACATGTGCCGTGCATGGCACATGTGTTAAATCTGATCGTACAACGCTTTGTGCATAAGTACCCAGGCTTACAGGACATCCTCAAGCAGGCCAGGAAGGTGTGTGGCCATTTCAGGCGTTCCTAAACGGCCATGGCGCACTTTTCAGATATCCAACGGTGAAACAACATGCCAGTGAGGCGCTTGATTTGCGACAGCCCGACACATTGGAATTCAACACTCCTAATGTTCGACCGCCTGCTCCAACAAGAAAAAGCCGTCAACAAGTATTTGTATGACCGGGGTGCTAGGGCAGCCTCTGCGGAGCTGGGAATTTTTTTGCCACGTTACTGGACGATCATGCGCAATGCCTGTAGGCTCATGCGTCCTTTTGAAGAGGTGACAAACCTAGTCAGTCGCACCGAAGGCACCATCAGCGACATCATCCCATTTGTTTTCTTCCTGGAGCGTGCCCTGCGAAGAGTGCTGGATCAGGCCGTAGATGAGCGTGAAGAGGAAGAGTTGTGGTCACCATCACCACCAGAAACAGCCTTATCAGCATTGCTTGCTGGACCTGCGGCAACGCTGGAAGAGGAGTGTGAGGAAGAGGAGTCAGAAGAGGAATGTGGGTTTGAGGAGGAGGAGGAAGACCAACCACAACAGGCATCCCAGGGTGCTCGTTGTCATCTATCTGGTACCCGTGGTGTTGTACGTGGCCACGCTACTAGACCCCCGGTATAAGCAGAAAGTGCCTGAAATGTTACCGAATTACCGGAAGTCGGAAAGGATGCAGCAGTTACAAAATAAATTAAAAAGTATGCAAAAACGTAACAAAAAAAAAAGGCACATACATGTGTCAATTCCCCTTCGTGATCGTTACCTTGTTGTGGTGAAGGGGCTTGTGTATCACAATGAAGCGATCAACACACGCTGCTGTATTTTATCTTTGAATGCCGGATGACTTGCGTGACTTATCCGCCACCAACTAGGGTTCAAGCCACAATGTTTTAGGGCACTTTCTGCCTGGAAAACATCAATTTTTCTGGCTGCTGCTACAGCAGCGCCTGCAACAATACCTAATTTTTCAGGCATGTGTACATGCCTAATCTTTCTGGCCTCTGGTGCTGCACTGTGGCTTCAAAAACCAAACAAAAAAAAAGGGCACATACATGTGTCAATTCCCCTTCGTGATTTTTACCTTGTTGTGGTGAAGGGGCTTGCGTATCACAATGAAGCGATCACCTCTATGAGTGTGTTGGCAATGTTGGCACACCCCAGATGATAAGGTCGTTGCTTCATTGTGAACAGAGCAAAAGCGATCGGCTGGATAATTTTGCATAGAAAAAACATTAATTTTCTTTGTGATCATCTAAGGTGATCATTAAAGCCTACTAGGCCAACAATGGGCCCACACTGCAGAATCATTGTTTTCTGGGTCACTTAACTGTCACTGAACTACCTCAGCACGACTATAGGCTTTGAAAAAACCCATCGCCTGCAATCTCCCAAACGTGCGCACGAGCACAGTCATCATAGAGGTATTGACGCATAGAGGTATAAAATTTATGTCATGAGTGTGTCAACTATATTGACAACTCTTTGCGGTTGTCTAAAATCTATTCCATGCACGTCCCCTGATAGGGGACGTAACAGGGATTAAACTGATAGGAATAGTACTACTTAACACACCTTATTATTATAATAATAATAATAATAATAATAATAATAATACTTGTGGACGTAACAGGGATTAAACTGATAAGAATAGTACTACTTAACACACCGTTCCTATCTGGTGGCACAGTAGATTGCACGCACAGTGCCCCAAATTGGAAGTAGGAGGACCGACCAAGCATCTTTTTCCATCTCCCGGTTCCTAAAATCGATTCCATATAACAGGGATTAAACTGATAGGAATAGTACTACTTAACACACCTTATAATAACACAGAGAGAGGCAACGCAGAGAGAGGAGTCTGAAGAAGAGGAGTCAGAGGAGGAAGGTGGCTTTGAGGAGGTGGAAGACCAACCACAGCAGGCGTCCCAGGGGGCTTGTTGTCACCTTTCGGGGACCCTTGGTGTTGTAAGTGGCTGGGTGGAGGAAGAGACCTTCAATGACGTCAGTGAGGACAAGGAACGGGACATGGCTAGCTTGGTATCCAACCTTGTGCAAATGGGGAGTTTGTGGTTGTGCAAATGGACTGTTTGCGGTGCGTTAAACGGGGAGTTTGGTCTGTCACTGTGAAGCGGGCGTAACCCATCATACCTGATGTTTTAAAGCACGTTATTCCAAACAATTTCGGAATGTTAGGTGATTTATCCTCTTTATGGATTAAAACCAGACTGTGCGTCAACAATGTAATTTTCCATGGGAGTTTTGCCATGGATCCCCCTCCGGCATGCCACAGTCCAGGTGTTAGTCCCCTTGAAACAACTTTTCCATCACTATTGTGGCCAGAAAGAGTCCCTGTGGGTTTTAAAATTCGCCTGCCTATTGAAGTCTATGGCGGTTTGCCCAGTTCGCCCGTTCACGAACATTTGCGAAAATTCGCATTCACCGTTTGCGAACGGAAAATTTTATGTTCGCGACATCTCTAAATCCATGTAGACAGGTTTTTATGGTGAGACAACTGCCTTAAAATATTATACCTGTGTCAAATGGATTCATCTCATGCAGGATGTCTAATGCTCTTTTGTATGGGTTTGGGGAGACACGGGGACCTTTACTAAGCATGTTGAGCTAGAATTATGGAGTAAAGTGAACCAAAAAGAATGGTGTTTTAATTTGCACCATATATATCAACTGTTTTCTCCTTAATTTTCACCTTAAAGAACGCATTACTCCAGAAATAAGTCATTAATGTCAGAGTGGGTGGGGCCATCAAATTGGCGCATATTACAATCCTTTATCATCCTCTTATGGGCATACATGGCTCAAATTGTTGCAGACAATTAAGACAGCTTATGTGGTGGTGTTTTGTCTAAAAAGTCACATTTATGGCAGAAAGGTGTGGCTTTTTGTCAAAAAGTCGCATTTCTGAAAAGAAAAACTGACCTGTTGTGGGAACAAGTGATAGGAAAATATTTATACATGATGATATGAATGAGCTAAACAGCAGAGTTTTGTCAGTAAATTGTCATTCTTAATCTCTTGCCGCACACGTAACGCCGAAAGGCGTCATTGCGGCGGCTCTCCCAGGCTACACTAACGCCGATTGGCGTCATCTCGCGTAAGCCGAGATTTCCTGTGAACGCGGGCACACAGGCGCGCGAGTTCACAGGATCAGAAGGTAAGCGAGTGGATCTCCAGCCTGGCAGCGGCGATCGTTCGCTGGCAGGCTGGAGATGCGATTTTTTTAACCCCTAACAGGTATATTAGACACTGTTTTGATAACAGCATCTAATACACCTGCTACCTGGTCCTCTGGTGGTCCCTTTTGTTTGGATTGACCACCAGAGGACACAGGTAGCTCAGTAATATGTAGCACCAAGCACCACACTACACTACACCCCCCGTCACTTATTAACCCCTTATTCACCCCTGATCACCCCTGATCACCCCATATAGACTCCCTGATAACCCCCCTGTCATTGATCACCCCCTTGTAAGGCTCCATTCAGACGTCCGTATGATTTTTACGGATCCACTGATATATGGATCGTATCCGCAAAACACATACGGACGTCTGAATGGAGCCTTACAGGGGGGTGATCAATGACGGGGGTGATCACCCCATATAGACTCCCTGATCACCCCCCTGTCATTGATCACCCCCTTGTAAGGCTCCATTAGGACGTCCGTATGATTTTTACGGATCCACTGATACATGGATCGGATCCGCAAAACACATACGGACGTCTGAATGGAGCCTTACAGAGGGGTGATCAATGACGGGGGTGATCACCCCATATAGACTCCCAGATCACCCCCCTGTCATTGATCACCCCCCTGTCATTGATCACCCCCCTGTAAGGCTCCATTCCGACGTCCGTATGATTTTTACGGATCCACTGATACATGGATCGGATCCGCAAAACACATACGGACATCTGAATGGAGCCTTACAGGGGGGTGATCAATGACAGGGGGGTGATCACCCCATATAGACTCCCTGATCACCCCCCTGTCATTGATCACGCCCCTGTAAGGCTCCATTCAGACATTGTTTTGGCCCAAGTTAGCGGAAATTTTTTCTTTTATTTTTTTCTTACAAAGTCTCATAGTCCACTAACTTGTGTCAAAAAATAAAATCTCACATGAACTCACCATACCCCTCACGGAATCCAAATGCGTAAAAATTTTTTGACATTTATATTCCAGACCTCTTCTCACGCTTTAGGGCCCCTAAAATGCCAGGGCAGTATAAATACCCCACATGTGACCCCATTTCGGAAAGAAGACACCCCAAGGTATTCGCTGAGGGGAATATTGAGTCCATGAAAGATTGAAATTTTTGTCCCAAGTTAGCGGAAATGGAGACTTTGTGAGAAAAAACAAAAGAAAATCAATTTCCGCTAACTTGTGGCAAAAAAAAAATAATTCTATGAACTCGCCATGCCCCTCATTGAATACCTTGGGGTGTCTTCTTTCCAAAATGGGGTCACATGTGGGGTATTTATACTGCCCTGGCATTTTAGGGGCCCTAAAGCGTGAGAAGAAGTCTGGGATCCAAATGTCTAAAAATGCCCTTCTAAAAGGAATGTGGGCCCCTTTGCGCATCTAGGCTGCAAAAAAGTGTCACACATCTGGTATCGCCGTACTCAGGAGAAGTTGGGAAATGTGTTTTGGGGTGTCATTTTACATATACCCATGCTGGGTGAGAGAAATATCTCGGTCAAATGCCAACTTTGTATAAAAAAATTGGAAAAGTTGTCTTTTGCCGAGATATTTATCTCACCCAGCATGGGTATATGTAAAATGACACCCCAAAACACATTGCCCAACTTCTCCTGAGTACGGCAATACCACATGTGTGACACTTTATTGCAGCCTAGGTGGGCAAAGGGGCCCACATTCCAAAGAGCACCTTTCGGATTTCACCGGCCATTTTTTACAGATTTTGATTTCAAACTACTTCTCACGCATTCGGGCCCCTAAAATGCCAGGGCAGTATAACTACCCCACAAGTGACCCCATTTTGGAAAGAAGACACCCCAAGGTATTTCGTGATGGGCATAGTGAGTTCATGGAAGTTTTTATTTTTTGTCACAAGTTAGTGGAATATGAGACTTTGTAAGGAAAAGAAAAAAATCATCATTTTCCGCTAACTTGTGACAAAAAATAAAAAGTTCTATGAACTCACTATGCCCATCAGCGAATACCTTAGGGTGTCTACTTTCCGAAATGGGGTCATTTGTGGGGTGTTTGTACTGTCTGGCCATTGTAGAACCTCAGGAAACATGACAGGTGCTCAGAAAGTCAGAGCTGCTTCAAAAAGCGGAAATTCACATTTTTGTACCATAGTTTGTAAACGCTATAGCTTTTACCCAAACCATTTTTTTTTATCAAAGACATGTAGAACAATAAATTTAGCGAAAAATTTATATATGGATGTCGTTTTTTTTGCAATTTTTTTTGCAAAAATCTGTAAATTTCGATTAATAACAAAAAAAGTAAAAATGTCAGCAGCAATGAAATACCACCAAATGAAAGCTCTATTAGTGAGAAGAAAAGGAGGTAAAATTCATTTGGGTGGTAAGTTGCATGACCGAGCAATAAACCGCTAAAGTTGTGGAGTGCCGATTTGTAAAAAAGGGCCTGGTCACTAGGGGGGTATAAACCTGTGGTCCTTAAATGGTTAAAAAACAAAACAATAACAAAAACATACCGAGTCTGAGACAGAAGTCACAATTTACCACTGGAAGTGTTGCAAATATGTTTCAAAAGTAGTAAGTGTGGTCTGGACAGTGGTGGCTGAAATGGCGCTTTTCAGTTTAAAAAAGTCCCATTTTAATAAGTAACATAGTATATAAGGCTGAAAAAAGACATCTGTCCATCCAGTTCGGCCTGTCATCCTGCAAGTTGATGCAGAGGAAGGAAAAAAAAGAAGGTAGAAGCCAATTTTCCCCACTTAAGGAAAAAATAAATTCCTTCCCGACTCCAATCAGGCAATCAGAATAACTCCTTGGATCAACGACCCCTCTCTAGTAGCTATAGCCTGTAATATTATTACACTCCAGAAATATATCCAGGCCCCTCTAGAATGCTTTTAGTGAACTCACCATCACCACCTCCTCAGAGAGTTCCATAGTCTCACTGCTCTTACCATAAAGAATCCTCTTCTAGGTTTGTGTACAAACCGTCTCTCCTCCAGATACAGAGGATGTCCCCTCATCACAGTCACAGTCCTGGGGATAAATAGATGATAGAAGAGATCTCTGTACTGACCCCTGATATATTTATACATAGGGTATATTTCCACTGGACCGGGGGTCGAGTTGAGAGGTGGACAGTACGCGTAGGTGGACCGTAGGCGGACCGTAGGCGCAAAAACGCAACAAGAGGATTTTTTTTTTACAGCATCTGGACGCCACACGTGCCAGGAGCTGGGAACAGCGCTCTCTCCACCAGCGGTATCATCCACCGACTTGAAAAAGGGGTCCGCAGAACCTCGAAACGCGTTGTCACGATAACAATAGAAAAACCTATTGGTTTGTAAAAAAAACTCTGGTTGCGTTTTTGCGCCTACGGTCCACCTCTCCACTCGACCCCCGGGTCCAGTGGAAATATACCCTATTCATTGACCCAGACGGCGGCTTGGCCCCCGCTAAAGGGGAACGTGGACGGAATCGGCAGCACCAATCAGTGAAGCGTAATCACTCTTAAACAGCATCTGGACGCCACACGTGCCAGGATCTGGGAACAGCGCTCTCTCCACCAGCGGTATCATCCACCGACTTGAAAAAGGGTTCCGCAGAACCCCGAAACGCGTTGTCACGATAACAATAAAACAAACTATTGGTTTGTAAAAAAAACTCTGGTTGCGTTTTTGCGCCTACGGTCCACCTCTCCACTCGACCCCCGGTCCAGAGGAAATATACCATATTCATTGACCCAGACGGCGGCTTGGCCCCCGCCAAAGGGGAAGGCGGACGGAATCTGCAGCACCAACCAGCAAGACGTAATCACTTATTCACCTCCATTTCAGTTGCACCGAACAATAGGTGCAACAACAACAGGTGAGCAGTACCACTCTTCCTGTTTCTTAGGAGGCTCGTCTTTTAACTTATTTACCCTATGAGCGCCTTTTTCTTTCCTTGGCCACATTTTACTACATTTATACATAGTAATTAGATCTCCCCTCAGTTGTCTTTTTTTCTAGAGTGAATAACCCAAATTTTGATCATCTTTCAGGGTACTGTAGTTCCCTCATTGTTAAAATGTTTAAATCAGGAGAAATTGGTGGATAATCAGGCAGATATTTAAAAAAGTTTTACAAGCACCTTGCGCCTTTTGATATGAGGTGAAACAAATCACCACTTTTGATTTGTGTGCTTTTATTTAGCTTTTTTTTAATTTTAAACTTTTTTATGTTTATCCACTATTAAAGTTGAAGGTAGTAGGATGAACATGTGTGTACAAGAGTAGTAAAGTATTCACTGTGTATAGTGTATGATATACATACAGCGCAGGCCCTATGAAGACATAGCTCATGCCGGTACTGATAAATCAGTCACAGTATATTGTGATTCCATATAGCAGTAGTGATGTGATGCAGGTATCATCCCCAAACAGAGGCTATATGTTCTACATGTTGTAGCAGGTTATTCTTGTTTGACTCTGGAAATCATTTAAGCACATGCATATGGATTGGCTTCTCAAGTGATGTTATAGCATATCTATAGCACAGGGTTTCAACAACATGCTGTAGACCCTAGCTGCCATGTAACTTCTCCCATTGTCCTCTATTTTGCTCCATAGGTACATATTTGCTTAATAGTCGTAAGTGCAGTATGATTAACTTAAAAGTATAGAGATTTCTCCAGTAATCTTGTTATACCTAGGTTTGTAACAATGATAAGAGTGAACAAAAATCTGTTCAAGGTTAAGGGTAAACTAAAGTGCAAAAAAGAAAAATATGACTATGAGCCATTTCCCCTAGGTTCATTTCCCTTTATAGCCCTATAAGACTTGGCATTTATTAATACTTTTAAAACTGAAATCCCATAAAAAAATTAATTAAAACATATACAGTATACTCTAAGCACAGATATTTTATTACTGACCCTAGGGCTTAAATTTCCTTGTTAAATTATGTAGTTTTGGAGCGTCTGCAGTCCACCCCACTTACTACTATTAGATATTGTATATTGCAGTGTTACTATATAACATTTCCAGGAGCCCATTAGTACTTTGAGATTGCAGTGCTAAAAATTGTTTCTGGCAACGATAGACTATCTACAATACTTGTATAATATCTTACATTTACTACTACCCAGTAGAAATAAAAACAAATCCTCATGTAGCAATGATAGATCTAAGCTGTCACTATTGTGCCTTCCTAAGTGTGATAACACTACTGCCATGATGCAATGGATCATGAGTAGTAGTGATTGACACATTTAAATTGTCATTATTGTACCTTCCTAATTGTGATAATGTAATGGATTATGACAGAACTAATGGAATTCCAGGTTCTGTCTTTACTACTATTTCTGCAATATGGTGACATTCACCCCGAGATGATACAAGGTAGAGCTGAAATCCATATGCATGCTCAGAACAAAGGGGTGATGCTGAATATATCACATTATACACTGCTCATATCCAGGGGTTACGACCACCCTGTAATCCAGTAGCAGTGGCCATGCTTGCACACTATAGGAAAAGGCGCCGGCCTCTCTGGTGGGAGTGTACATAAGTGATTTTTCCTATAGTGTGCAAGCACGACCAACTCTGCTGGATTGCACGGTAGTCATAACCCCTGGATACGAACATTGTATAATGTCATGGAAAAATTAATCCAGCCAGCAAAGGAGGCAATATGGACAATCACAGTACATTAGTAGGTGCTTTGTTTTAACTTTTTATAATTGATAAATGCCATTTGCTAATGTGAGAAAACCTCTTTAAAGCTCCTGAAGACGTATTGTTTAGGTGTGCCAATACTTTCATCTATACATTATATAAAATTTGCAAAATGGAAAGATCAGTGGCCTTAATCCAAGCATGTTATACATCTTATGAGCTTACGTCCGAAAATTAGCCATCTCTATGTGGAAGTTACTTTGATCCATTACACCAACATAAACATTGTTGAATCCCATCGAGCATATGTGGAATTTGCTGGACAAACAAGTCCACCATGCAACTTACAGGACTTTAAGTAACTGCTGCCAACATCCTTATGGCAGATACCACAGATTCACAGGTTTTGTAGAGTCCATACCTTGACAGGTCAGTGCTGTTATGGTGGCACACGGGGTTTCCACATTATTAGGCAGGTGGTCCTAATGTAACAGCTAATAAGTGCATATGTACTGGAGTGCTGAGAATGTGTAAATGATTAAGGAATTTATTCTGAGTCAGGAAGAAATTTCCCACCTGCTATAATATGAAGGCAATGGCAGCTGCATCATCGGTATTTTTGACTTGCTCTGTAGCAACACTGCAGCATTATAGATGGAACATGACAATTGTGTTTATTTTTAACCATGCCAGTTATGTTACTATTTAAGGAACACATTAGTGGATAGCAAAAGTATTATATCATACTTCATATATAATGTGTAGAAGAAACAAAAGTTCGGCACTTACCATTAAGCAGTAGAAGGGTTTGTTCAGCAAAGGGCATATGTGGACAAGGCAGTCTGCTGCTGTTTTGCTTGTACTTGCATTTACTTAGAGGGGTTTCCAGGATTTTACTATTATGACCGATTCTCAGAAAACCCATGGCAATTAGCTGTTTTGGGGTAGCTTCATAAGGAGAAGCATTTCAGTAACTATACAGTGGACAAAGCTGTATAGATCCAGCACCAAAGCTACTGGACAACAGCTGATCATTAGAAGTGCTGGGTGTCGGACCCCTGTTGATCCAGTATTGATGGCCTATCCTGAGGATAGTCCATAATTAGTAAAATCTGGACAACCCCTATTAAGCCATAGGCCATCTTGTCTACATCCTATACCATTTGTTTCACAATGGTGAGTGCCATAGATTTCTTTCTTCATGACATTGTACATGGAATCTTTGAACACCACATGGGCACTGTTGAAGGAATTCTCAGTTGGCCAGTGTATGAGGTCTACACATTACTTGTTTTTTGTTTGCTGGACATAGCATTGCTAGTCTAAATGCTCGTTTTACACACTAAATAAGGGATTTCCAATATTATTGTGGAAAAGGAAGTCATGGCATGTCTGGCACATAGTGTTGGGGCAAGGGTCCATCTGACCACTGATGCCTGGTCTGCAAAGCATGGTCAGGGCAGGTATATCACGTACACTGCGCATTGGGTAAACCTGCTGACGGCTGCCAAGCATGGAATGCTCTGCAGAGGAGTTGGTGACACCGCCACGACTTGCAGGCAGGCTTGCTGCCACCTCCTCTACTCCTCCTACTCCATCCTCTTCGCTAACCTCCTCGGCTGAGTCCTCTTCTTCTGCTGCGTCTTGCTCCACATCAACTGCACCCCCCCAGCTCCCCAGGGGCTATTCCACATCCCGGATACGACAGTGTCACGCCGTCTTGGGGTTGACTTGCCTGAAAGCAGAGAGTCACACCGGACCAGCACTCCTGTCCGCCGTGAACGCACAGGTGGATCAGTGGCTGACTCCGCACCAACTGGAGATCGGCAAAGTGGTGTGTGACAACGGAAGCAATTTGTTGGCGACATTGAATTTGGGCAAGTTGACACATGTGCCGTGCATGGCACATGTGTGTAATCTGATCGTACTAGCTTTATGCATAAGTACCCAGGCTTACAGGACGTCCTCAAGCAGGCCAGGAAGGTGTGTGGCCATTTCAGGCGTTCCTACACGGCCATGGCGCACTTTTCAGATATTCAGCGGCAAAACAACATGCCAGTGAGGCGCTTGATTTGCGACAGCCCAACACGTTGAAATTCAACACTCCTAATGTTCGACCGCCCACTCCAACAAGTATATTTGTATGACCGGGGTGCTAGGACAGCCTCTGCGGAGCTGGGTATTTTTTTGCCACGTTACTGGACGCTCATGCGCAATGCCTGTAGGCTCATGCGTCCTTTTTCGGAGGTAAAAAACCTAGTCAGTCACACTGAAGGCACCATCAGCGACATCATCCCATTTGTTTTCTTCCTGGAGCGTGCCCTGCGAAGAGTGCTGGATTAGGTCGTAGATGAGCGTGAAGAGGAAGAGGAAGAGTTGTGGTCACCATCACCACCAGAAACAGCCTTATCAGCATCGTTTGCAGGACATGCGGCAATGCTGGAAGAGGAGTCTGAGGAAGAGGAGTCAGAGGAGGAATGTGGCTTTGAGGAGGAGGAAGACCAACCACAGCAGGCATCCCATGGTGCTCGTTGTCACCTATCTGGTACCCGTGGTGTTGTACGTGGCTGGGGGGAAGAACAGACCTTCAGTGAGATCAGTGAGGACAAGGAACGGGACATGAGTAGCTCGGCATCCAACCTTGTGCAAATGGGGTCTTTCATGCTGTCGTGCCTGTTGAGAGACACTCGTATAAAAAGGCTGAAGGAGAACGACCTGTACTGGGTGGCCACGCTACTAGACCCCCGGTATAAGCAGAAAGTGGCTGAAATGTTACCGAATTACCGGAAGTCGGAAAGGATGCAGCAGTTCCAAAACAAGTTAAAAAGTATGCTTTACACAGCGTATAAGGGGGATGTCACAGCACAACGGGAATCTAACAGGGGAAGAGGTGAAAAAAATCCTCCTCCTACCACGACGACCACGCCGGCAAGGACAGGACGCTTTACAGACGTGTTGTTGATGGAGGACATGCAGAGCTTTTTAAGTCCTACGCATCGCCACAGCCCTTCGGGGTCCACCCTCAGAGAACGACTCGACCGACAGGTAGCAGACTACCTCGCCTTAACTGCAGATATCGACACTCTGAGGAGCGATGAACCCCTTGATTACTGGGTGTGCAGGCTTAACCTGTGGCCTGAGCTATCCCAATTTGCGATAGAACTTCTGGCCTGCCCCGCTTCAAGTGTCCAGTCAGAAAGGACCTTCAGTGCAGCAGGAGGTATTGTCACTGAGAAGAGAAGTCGCCTAGGTCAAAAAAGTCTAGATTACCTCACCTTTACTAAGATGAATGAGGCATAGATCCCGAAGGGACTGACAGTGGGCGATACATTTGACTAAAAAAGGCCTGGTGATGAGATGAGCTGCCTTGGGCTAAAAATGGTCCACATGCTGCTGTATTTAATCTCTGCATGCCGGATGACTTGCGTGACTTCTCCGCCACTAACTAGGGTTCAAGCCAAAATGTTTAGTGCACTTTCTGCCTGGAAAACATCAATTTTTTCGGCCACTGCTACAGCAGCGGCTGCAACAATGCCTGGTTTTTCAGGCATATGTACATGCCAAATTTTTCTGGCCTCTGGTGCTGCACTGTAGCTGCAAAAACATAACAAAAAAAAGGCACATACATGTGTCAATTCCCCTTCGTGATCGTTACCTTGTTGTGGTGAAGGGGCTTGTGTATCACAATGAAGCGATCACCTCTATGAGTGTGTTGGCAATGGCAATGTTGGCACACCCCAGATGAGATAAGGTCGTTGCTTCATTGTGAACAGACCAAAAGCGATCGGCTGGATAATTTTGCATAGAAAAAACATTAATTTTCTTTGTGATCATCTAAGGTGATCATTAAAGCCTACTAGGCCAACAATGGGCCCACACTGCAGAATCATTGTTTTCTGGGTCACTTAACTGTCACTGAACTACCTCAGCACGACCATAGGCTTTGAAAAACCGCCATCGCCTGCAATCTGCCAAACGTGCACACGAGCACAGTCATCACTACACCAAGATTGATGCATAGAGGAATAAAATTTGTCATGAGTGTGTCAACTCTTTGCGGTTGTCTAAACTCTATTCCATACACGTCCCCTGATAGGGGACGTAACAGGGATTAAACTGATAGGAATAGTACTACTTAACATACCACTCATATTGGGATTGCATAGTACATTGCACGGCGCATGCGCAGTGCCCCAAATTAGAAGTAAGAGGACCAACCAAGCATCTTTTTCCATCTCCCGGTTCCTAAAATCTATTCCATACACCGGCCCCTGATAGGGGACGTAACAGGAATTAAACTGATAGGAATAGTACTACTTAACATACCCCTCATATCTGGTAGCACAGTAAATTGCACGGCGCATGCGCAGTGCCCCAAGTTGAAAGTAAGAGGACCGACCAAGCATCTTTTTCCATCTCCCAGTTCCTAAAATCTATTCCATACACCGGCCCCTGATAGGGGACGTAACAGGGATTAAACTGATAGGAATAGTACTACTTAACATACCACTCATATTGGGATTGCATAGTACATTGCACGGCGCACGCGCAGTGCCCCAAATTGGAAGTAAGAGGACCGACCAAGCATCTTTTTCCATCTCCCGGTTCCTAAAATCTATTCCATACACCACACCAGCCCCTGATAGGGGACAAAACAGAGATTAAACTGGTAAGAACAGATTTTTTTAATAAAAAAAAAAAGAGGACAGCCTCTGCGGAGCTGGGTATTTTTTGGCCGCGTTACTGAACGCTCATGCACAATGGCTGTAGGCTCATGCGTCCTTTTGCGGAGGTGACAAACCTGGTCAGTCAAACCCAAGGCAACATTATCGACCTCATCCCATATGCGTTTTTTCTGGAGCGTGCCCTGTGAAGAGTGCTGGATCAGGGCGTAGATGAGCATGAAGAGGAAGAGTTGTAGTCACCATCACCACCAGAAGCAGCCTTGTCGTCGTCGATTGCTGGACCTGCGGCAACGCAGAGAGAGGAGTCTGAAGAAGAGGAGTCAGAGGAGGAAGGTGGCTTTTAGGAGGTGGAAGACCAACCACAGGAGGCGTCCCAGGGGGCTTGTTGTCACCTTTCGGGGACCCTTGGTGTTGTACGTGGCTATGTGGAGGAAGAGACCTTCAATGGCGTCAGTGAGGACAAGGAATGGGACATGGCTAGCTTGGTATCGAACCTTGTGCAAATGGGGAGTTTGCGGTTGTGAAAATGGACTGTTTGCGGTGTGTTAAATGTGGAGTTTGGTCTGTCACTGTAAAGTGGGCGTGACCCTTACACTACCTGATCGATTCAACATCATACCTGATGTTTTAAAGTACGTTATTCCAAACAATTTAGGAATGCTAGGTGATTTATGCCCTTTACGGATTAAAACCCGACTCTGCGTCAACTACGTAATTTTCCATGGGAGTTTTGCCATGGATCCCCCTCCAGCATGCCACAGTCCAGGTGTTAGTCCCCTTGAAACAACTTTTCCATCACTATTGTGGCCAGAAAGAGTCCCTGTGGGTTTTAAAATTCGCCTGCCTATTGAAGTCTATGGCGGTTCGCCCGGTTCGCCTGTTCGCGAACATTCGTGGAAATTCGCGTTCGCCGTTCACGAACTGAAAATTTTATGTTCGCGACATCTCTAATTATATGCTTGCATTTTTATCTTGCAGCCGGTGTCGGGGCGGGGATATGACCACACCCGGTCACACGCTGAGAATCAGTGGATTGTACGGGAGCTGGCATTTGAGATCTGGCACCAAACGTGTGTAAAACACCGACGTCTAGCCATCATTAAAAAATGGTCAGACATGAAGCGAAGACACCCCCGGTTTATAAGAAGAATCCGGGACGAAAAATGCCCAGGTAGATGCGTAAATAAATTTTGTATGTTATTTGCCAACACTCTGTAATGTATACAGTGCTAAGCAAAAGTGACTTGACTTCGTTCTTTTTTTTGTTGCTTCACAAATTAAATGATGCAAATCCTCAAACAATCCATGTTAAATCCAGGGATTGTTTGAGGATTTGCATCATTTAATTTGTAGAACAATTTAGACCTTTTTTAAAATTGGTTAATTGTAAACCATACAACAAATAGGACAAAATAACAGAAAAGGTCAATGTGCATAACTATTCACCCCCTAAAGTCAATAATTTGTAGAGCCACCTTTTGCGGCAATCATAGGTCCAAGTCGCTTTGGATAAGTCTCTATGAGCAGTTGCCACATCTTACGACTGGGATTTTTGCCCATTCCTCCTTGCAAAACTGATTCAGCTCCTTCCAATTGGATGGTTTGCGCTTGTGAACAGCAATCTTTAAGTCTGACCACAGATTTTTTATTGGATTGAGATCTGGGCTTTGACTAGGCCATTCCAAAACATTTACATGTTTCCCCTTAAACCACTTAAGTGTTGCTTTAGCAATGTGTTTGGGGGCATTGTCTTGCTGGAAGGTAAACCTCCATCCTAGCCTCAAATCACGCACAGAGTGGGACAGGTTTTGCTCAAGAATATCCCTGTATTTAGCACCATCCATCTTTCCCTCAACTCTGACCAGTTTCCCAGTCCCGGCTGCTGAAAAACATCCCCACAGCATGATGCTGCCACCACCATGTTTTATTGTGGGGATGGTGTTCTTTGGGTGATGTGATGTGTTGGGTTTGTGCCATCACTGAACCATCACTATGTCTGCAGTAGAAGCCTGAGGGCTAGCCTCCTTGCTGCAGGCTATAGACCCAGGACTATGGAGACCCCCACTCTGACCTATTTGGGTTAGAGGGAACTATAAACCATGATTTTTTGGTTGAGTTTATAGGCCACATCTTTCCTATTCCCCATTAAAGTTGCATGGTGTGCATCCATAAACATAATAAGGGTTAACTCTGCTCTGAGACTCCCAATGAATGTGTTAGTTTATTTGTCCCTTTGTTCTATTGTGTTAGTGGTGGGATTAAGAAGTAGCCGACTCTGGTGTAGAGAAGTAGATCATCCTATGATACACTCAAGAAATAATTCCATCACATGGGTCTCTTCTCGCCCGATTTTTTCATCAAGACACTGTGGAGAGGATGTCTTTTTGCATGCTGTTCATTTTTGATTGAGTTATGCGTCATAAAGTTGGCAGCCACTACAATTATATATAGATCCCTCCATATTGGAATTTATTTATATCTAATGTTTTTAAGATTTCGGAGTTGTTTATCTAAAATCTGAACATTCTGTGATCACAGAAGTTCCTATTCCCTCCATTCGGAGAAGGCGATCGGCGGAGGCCGTGGAGGTTGAGTAGGAAGAGGAGGAGGAGGCCGGACCCTCCCAGCCTATTGAGCCACCCCCACCAGATGTGGGAGAAGTGAAGGAGGTGGAGGTGGAAAGTGCTGGACCCTCCAGCACCACCCCATCTCCGGACTCGGAGGAAGAGGAGGCGATCACCAACCCCCGCCAGGAGGGTAAATATTTGCACATAGTAATATGATTATGTATCCATAACATGTACATAAACATTAAAGGGGCCAACAATGAGGGGACAACATACACTATAGTAATACAAAAAAGAACACTGGACAATTAAAACCATTAACTTAACAAATAAATTATATTAAACTCTATAGAGCTATCACTAACAAACAAAATAAAATTATACTGTACTGAAATATCACTAACTAATAAACTATATAATCATCATAAATATCACTAACTAACGTATTGAGATTTAAATCGTCAATGTGTATAAAGACTTTAAATTTTAAAAAAAGGTAAAAAAATAGACAAATAGACATATTTTGTACCGCCGTGTACATATCGACCGTCTTTATAAAAATATCCTATGATCTAACCCCTCAGGTGAACACTGTAAAAATAAAAATAAATTAACCATAAAAATAAAAATACTAATTTAGTCACCTAACATCACTAAAAGTGCAACACCAAGCTATCAAAAAAGGCATATGCCCCCAAAATAGTAACAATCGGTCATTTCATTCTGCCAAAAATGAGACCCTAACATTAGACAATCGCCAAATAAAAACAATAATATGGCTCTCAAACTATGGAGACACTAAAACATGAATTGTTTTTGGTTCAACAATGCTTTTATTGTGTAAAACAAAAATAACTAAGAAAATAGGAAACATATTAGGTCTTGCAGCATCTGTAACAACCAGCTGTATAAAAATATCATACCAACTAACCACTCAGGTGGACAACTTTCAAAACAAAAATTTAAAACTCTCCAAAAAGGCATTTTTTGACAACTTTTATCACAAAAAGGTGTAATAGCTCGCGATCATAAAGTCAGATGCACCACAAAATAAAGGTTTAATAAGAATTGCAAATAATGTTCATATTTTTTTTTTTTTTCAAGCATTACTGAAGACATTGAAGGCCAAATTGGCCAAAATGCAGAAGGAGCCCCGCCAGGATATGCGGGCCATTCAGGAGCGCATGAAGGACATGGAGGAGAGGCAAAGCCAAGATATGAAGGGGTGCAAGAGATGCTCCTGCTATTGGAAAAGATGCCATAAATTTTGGATTTTTTTTCTAATAAGTTATATAAATCATTTATATAGTTATAACGTGTATTTAGTTTTTTGTAACATTGCTCTGTTTTAGAGTAATAGCTCGGCCTAAATCAGCCAGAACTGACAGCAGCCAGTAAATACATGTCAAATACATATAGGGTGCATTCACACGTCTGTAAAATGGGTCCGCATCCGTTCCACAATTTAGCAGAATGTTTACAGACCCATTGATTTTCAATTCCAGTCAGAAAAATTAGGCATTCACAGGATAAATAAGTGTCGGCCAGTACAGGCCCCAAAAATTTGCCAACAGGCGTTCACCTGACAGCAAAGAACTTTGTATTCTGTGGCTGGAGGTACATTAGGCATTCACAGGATAACAAAGTAATTGTCAGCCACTACAGGCCCCAAAAATTAGGCATTCAACCGACATAAAAGGCCTTTTATGCCGCTGTATTTACAGGGACCATAAATTGTTATGGGTGGTGGCGGATATTTGTGGGCTGTCATGAGGAATTTGAATCAAACATGGTCTACTGGTCACATGTGTTGAATTTCTCCGAGATCCATGCCTCATTCATTTTTAGAAATGTGAGGTAGTCAACACTGTCGTGAGCTAGGCGAGTGCACTTATCGGTCACGATATCCCCTGCTGCGCTGAACGTCCTTTGAGACAGAACACTGGACAACACAGGCCAACAGTTCCATTGGAAATTGTGCAAGCTCTGGCCCGAGGTCAAACCTGCCCACCCAGTAGTCCAGGGGTTCATCACTTCTCAGAGCGTCCACATCGGCCGTTAACCCGATGTAGTCAGACACCTGTCGGTCTAGGCATTCCCTGATGCTGGATCTGAAGGACAGCTGTCGATGGGTCGGCTGAAAGAATGATCTCATATCAGAAGTGACCAGCACATCTTCAAACCGCCCTCTTCTTGCAGGCCCTGGTGGATTCTTACCCGCAACTGTTTCTCTGTGAGTGGAAATTCCTCTGCCAGCGCACGCAAAAGCAGAATGCAGCATTTCTCGAAGTAAGGCCTGGAAGTGCTGCATTCTGACAGCCCTCTGTGATGGTGCTAACATTTCTGCCATTTTGTTTTTGTACCGGGGGTCTAAGTACGTTGCCACCCAGTACTAGTCCTTGCCCTTTATGCTTTTTATACAGGGGTCCCTCTTAAAACACTGGAGCATGAAGGCCCCCATTTGCACTAAACTGGAAGCGGTGTAGTGGCCTGGCTCCTGCTCATCATCCAGGATAATGTCGTCCTTGTTCTCCTTCCACGGACAACACCAGGGATCCCAGAAACTTTTAAAGCATGCTCTTCTTGCTCCTCCTAATCTGCCCCGGCACCATCCTCCTCTGACTCCTCTTCAGACTCCTGTTGTTGACTTGTCTCAGATGGAGTAGCCCCCCCTGGGAATTCATCCTCATTCATTCCTCATCTTCCTGCTCCTCAACGGCTTGATCAATGACACAACGCAATGCACGCTCCAGAAAGAAGGCATAAGGTACGATGTCACTGATGGCGCCCTGGCTGCGACTGACCAGTTTGATGATCTCAGCAAATGGCCGCAGAAGTCTGCATGTGTCGTGCATGAGCAGCCACTGGCGCGGTGAAAAAAAAACAAGCTCCCCAGAACCTGTCCTGCCGCAGAGTTCGTACAGGTAGTTGTTAACTGCACGCTTCTGCTGGAGCAGCCTATCAAGCATATACAAGGTTGAGTTCCATCACATCGGGCAGGTGGTGTCGCCGCTGAATGTCAGCAAGGCGAGCCATGGCCGTGTAAGATCTTCTGAAATGGTCTGACAATGAATCGCTGCATGACCAAGTCCAGGACGTGTGCCATGCACGGCACGTGTGTAATTTTGCCCTGTTTCAGCGTGCTCAGCAGATTGGCACCGTTGTCGCACACCACTTTACCAACTGTCAAATTGAGCGGTGTTAGCCACTGATCGGCCTGTGAACGCAAAGCTGAAAGGAGTGCAGGACCGGTGTGGCTCTTGGCTTCAAGGCACAACAGACGCAGCACAGCATGGCAACGTCTCACCTGGCATGTCAAATAGGTTCTGGGGATCTAGGGAGTCAGCCAAGGAGGAGAGGGAGGATGCAGTAGGAGGAGAAGAAGAAGAGGCAGGCCTGCATGCAATCCATGGCGGTAAAACCAAATCTACACGGGTGCCACGGGTTACATGCTTGATGGCCATCAGAAGGTTAACCCAGTGGGCAGTAAAAGTTATATACCTTCCCTGCCCGTGTTTGCTAGACCATGTGTCTGTGGTCAGATGTATCTTCTCACCGTGTGCCAGAGATACATTCACTTGCCGCTGAACATGGCCATATAGTTCTGGGATGCCCTTCTGGGAGAAATATTTCCTTCCTGGGACCTTCCATTGCGGTGTTCCAATAGACACAAATTTACGAAAGGCCTCCGAATCCACCAGCCTATATAGCAGTAGTTGGCAGGCTATCAGTTCTGACAAGCCAGCTGTCAACCGTTGGGCAAGAGGGTTATCCAGCTTCATAATTTTTTTACGCTCGAACATTTGGGCCACGGTTGCCAGAAAAACGTGAGGATGGCACGATGGAAGGTGGAGTGGAGGACAATTGTGAGGAGAGAGAAGAAGGAGAAGGAGAAGAGGCTGGATGGTGAGTGCCTGGAGTGTGACTTTGTGGGTTCTGACAGCGTTGCTCCCACTGAGCTTGGTGATGGGAGGCCAGGTGCCTTCTTAAGGTGGTCGTCCCTAGGTGAGAGTTGGGTTTACCGCGACTTATGCATTGACTGCAAAGGCTGCAGATGGCAACACTATTGTCAGCAGTGGACACGTTAAAAAAAGCCCACACTGCGGAGCCATGTGACGGCGTCCTAGGAGCGCCAGATGTGGCTGTATATGGTTTAAGGTTCGCTCCTGATACATTGGCAGTCTGGTTTTTCCCTCCTGTGCAATGTTAGTTCTGCCTGCTTCTCCTCCCTATCTGCTGGTCCATCTCTCCCTCTGAACTCCACTCCTCTTCCATAGACACGTAATAATCGACGTCACCTTCCCCACCACTAACATTAGAGATCTCGGAGTAGGCAGCAACAGTGGGGACCAATCTCCTTGGGCTGATCTGGGTACTGTCGTCAGACTACTGAGTGGCGGCCGTTGCTACCTCCTCTTCCTGGTCCGATGCCAAGAATGGCTGCGCATCGGAAATGTCTTGTGATTGATCGGAAAATAATTCCTGTGACTCAAGCGGAGGGTATATGGTAGTGCTGGTGTTGGTGTCTTTGGGGGTGCACACAGCAGAGAGTGAAGAGGGTGCAGATAGAGAGGATGAGGAGGGTGCCAAAGTGAAAGGCTGAGTGAGCCACTCAACCAAGTCTGGTGCATCCTTTGACATAATCGAATGCACCTTCTGCAACTTCCCACTTTGGCTCGGCCTGGTGTTCCTGCCCTACACCACCACCCCTGCGGAAGGGCCTGCCTCTTCCTCTGCCTGCCATTTTTCAAATCACCCTGTGACAAAGGTCTCTAGAGAAGCGCAGTGTATGTGGAAGAAGGTATATCACACCCAGCTTCAATCTGTCGTTTTGGGGGGCCACTGGTCTCTCACACCAGTTATAATACTTTTTTCCAGTAACGTTTGTCACTGTGTGTAGCAGAGGGAACTGAGCAAAACAGGCAAAATTTCTGCAGTACTAAAATACACTATTATGAAAGTATATTGGTATATAACACCCCGCTTCAATCTGTCGTTTTGGGGGGCCACTGGTCTATCACACCAGTTGTACTTTTTTCTAATTGCTTTTGTCACTCTTTGTGGTTGTGGTATCGCTGCAGAACAGCTCACCAGTCACAATGCTGCACAATACAAATCCACTATAATATGCTTTCTATGTTAGAAAGTATATTATAAGTGTATTATACCCCTATACACTGCACACTAAACAATAGTACACCTATACCAGTCCTTTTGTGGACCTATTAGCTAGCTATTTTTGTCACTAACAGTCTGTCCCTGCTCCACACAGCAACCTCTCCCTACACTGACAAAAGACAGAATGTAAAATGGCAGCCAGATCAGGTCTATTTATAAGGTAGGGGGTATGTCCATGTGCTAAAATGTCTCAATTGGCTGTCCTGTACCACCTGTGTCATGGGTCAAAGTTCTTCACAATGTAAAAGAATATGGCGGGCGCGAATATCGCCATATTTTCGCATGTTCGGCGAACAAAGCAAAGTTCGCTGCGAACCGCAAGGCCTGTTGTGTAAAAGTAGAAAAAAATGAGGGCCTAATTGCTGTTCAGCGGTGCAGTGATATATTTTACAGCCCTGTTTGACGTGCATTAGTTGTGAAATAAAAATATATATGCCTTCCAGCGTTGCACTTATCTGTTGAAAATCCTTTTGTGTAGTGTAAAAATTGAAAAAAATGAGGACCTGATTGCCCTTGTGCGGTGCAGTGATATACTCTAAAGCCCAGTTTGCCGTGTATTAGTGGCGAAATAAAAATATATTCGCCTTCCAGCGTTGCACTTATCTGTTGAAAAGCCTTTTGTGTAGTGTAAAAATAGAAAGAAAATTAGAGCCTAATTGCCATTCAGTGGTGCAGTGATATATTCTACAGCCCTGTTTGCTGTGTATTAGTGGCGAAATAAAAATGTATTCGCCGTCCAGCATTGCACTTATCTGTTGAAAAGCCTGTTGTGTTCTGTAAAAGTTGAAAAAAATTAGGGCCTATTTGTCGTTTAGCGGTGCAGTGATATATTCTAAAGTCCTGTTTGCTATATATGAGTGGCGAAATTAAAAATATTAGATCTAACATTTGGTTATTTGATCTAACTGTATGTCAGACAGAGAAGTGCCAGGTCCTGCACATGGGAGTGGTAGAGGCCTAAATGTTTCTGGCGCAGGCATAGGTCGCAGCAGAGCAAGAGACATTGGCAGCAGGGGTCACTTCGAGAGGCCTGAGCTTCCAGTGTCAGCTAGCGGTCATGTTGTGACCAGTAACCCAGCGGTTCTTGAATAGTTGACTCGTCGCAAGTGACATCAGACACCCCCAGCCAAGAGTGGGTTCGTCAGACACAACCCTTAGTTGGCATGGCCCGGGAGCAGGCCCTCTGCCCTCACCTGTCCTCAACCTGCCTCTGTCCTTTTCTGTGCCCTCACCACAAGAACTATTATATGCTGTAGGCTCGGCTCCACTTTTCAGCGAGGAAGAGCTACTAGAGAACAGTCAGCAGCTACTGCCCAGCCAAGATGTGGCTTCATCATCATTGGGAGAAGAGGGTGACAGCTTGCCCGTGAGCCAGTCGCAGAGCCAACAAGTCGCTAGTGTGGCTGGGAGTCAGAGGGTGGCAGCAGTGGGAGGTCGGTAGCCAAATGCCTATCTGGGAGGTCGGTAGCCTATCTGCCCGGAAAGTAGCGGTGCAGGGGTTCAAGGATGCAGTGGCGGTAGCAGTCAGTCAGTGCGCAGTGTTGGCGGTGTGGCAGTTTTTTTTTTAAGCCGCCGGAGGAGGTGAACGTGGCCATATGTAGAATCTGTGGGCAGAGGGTGAAGCGTGGCCAGGGTGCCAATGTTGGCACTACGGCCCTGCTTCAACATATGCAGTGTCGCCATAAAGTGGCCTGGGAGAACCGTGGCTCTGATGTGGTGGTCCAGCCTGCTGCAACACCGACTGGCGTGCACCCGGTTTCTGGCAGTCAAGGCTCCACCACCTTAGCCAAAGGGAGCTGTATGTCCTTCCCACCATCTGCCGGTCCTGATGCTCCTACTGCTCCTCCTCCTTGTCACACATTCCGTCAGCAATCGATCACCGAAGCAATTGCCAAGAGACAACAGTATGCGTGCACTCATCCAATGACACATAAGTTGAACGTGCTCCTGGCCAAGTTGCTGTGGCTGCAGTTCCTCCCTTTCCAAGTGGTGGACTCTGCACCTTTCAGAGAACTGATGGCTTGTGCCGAGCCGATGTGGAGAGTCCCAAGCCGTCATTTCTTTGCCAAAAAGACAGTACCAGCCCTGCACAAATATATAGAACAGAAGGTGGGCCAGTCCTTGAGCCTACCGTTGTCTGCCAAAGTGCACAGCAGCGCCGACGTGTGGAGCTGTAACTACGGTCACGGACAGTAAATGTCCTTTACGGCCCACTGGGTGAATGTGGTTCCTGCACAGCCACACCAGCAACTTGGCCAGGTGACGCCGCTTCAGCCTCCACGTTGCCACGCCGTTGGTCCAGAGACAATGTCCGCCTCTGCCTCCTCCACCATGTCCTCGGCCTCCACTGCAGGAACAATGCACAGTGCCCCTCCAGCATACCACACTTTCAGGGCACAGTGGTGTCATGCTGTTCTGCACCTCGTTTGCCTGGGAAAACTGAGTCACACAGGGGAGGAACTGCTCCATATCCTTAAGCAGGAAATCGAATCCTGGCTTTCTCCGTGACAACTCAAAATCGGAACCATGGTGACCAACAACGGGAAGAACATTATGTTAGCGCTGCGTCGAGGAGGGCTGAACCATGCGCCCTGCATGGCACACATGTTTAATCCTGGTTGTCAAGCGGTTTCTGAAGTCTTCCACCCATCTGCAAGACATCCTAAAAAGGGCCAGAAAACTTTGCATGCAGTTCAGCCACTCGTACACCGCAAAGCACACCCTCCTCGAGCTGCAGCGTCAGAACGGCATCCCCCAATATAGGCTGATATGCGACGTTTCCACCCGTTGGAATTCCACCCTCCATATGTTGAACCGACTGTACGAACAGAGAAAGGCCATAAATGATTTCTTGATGATCCAAGCGGACAGGAATACTCCCTTGTGTAACTTCGATGTCAGCCAGTGGCAGCTCATGAGTGACACCTGCCGTTTGCTCAGGCCCTTAGAGGAGACCACAGTTTTTGTTAGTCGCCACGACTACGAGATGAACAACGTCATTCCTGGAACAGATGCTGGTAAATATGGTTGGTCAGGGGACTGGAGACGTGGTGCCTAGATCTCATGGCAACATGAGCCCTGTGGGGTCTGAACTGGGAGGAGGAGGAGGACATTGGAGCATAAGCAATGTGTACCAAATGGGTGGTTTTTCTACACAGGTGACAGGAGAGGAGGAGCAGGAGCAGCCAGAGGAGCTACAGGGCGATGAGGAAGAGGAGGCAGAGAACTCAGACACAATGTGGGAGTATGCAGTGGAGATGGAGGCAGAGAGTCCCTCCGAGTTACTTGCACAAATGGCCCACTGCATGCTCACTTGCTTGGGTAGTGACAGCCAAATTGTCACCATTCGGCACAGAGATGGACCCTTGCTACCTGTCCAAAATGGGGGCCTTTTTTACACCCGCTGAGAGGGAGGACAAACTGAACTACCAGGACAAACTGAAATACTATAGAGACATCCTGTGTAGTGAGTTGGCCGCTGCCTATCTGCGCCATCGTCCATCCTCTGGCATGTCTGACCGGGGAAGCCCTCTGCGCTCACGTTCCACTGCCATGGCTGCTGGGGAGGGGTGAGGTGGCAGGAGCAGCACCATCAGTAGTAGCCTGAGTCTAGAGTCGCTGATGAGCAGCTTTCTTCATCCGCATAGTGAAGAAACTACTCACCAGCAGTTAGACGTAGAGCAGAACCTGAAGCAGCAGGTGGTGGCACACTTGAAGAGCACCCTGCCAGTCGTCATTGAAAATCCGCTGGACTACTTAGCATCCAAACTGCCTGGCCTGTAGTGTAGCTTTAGAGTGGGTGTCTAGTGCGGCGGGGTCCATAGTTACCACAAGGAGAACTTGACTGTCCACTGAAAATGTGGAGAGACTGACCTTTTATCAAGATGAATCCGGCATGGATCAACAAGGATTTCCACCCACCAATTCCTGATGCATCAGATGAGATCATCCAAGAGACCGTTTTTTTTTCTGGCTACCTGCTTAATCTACTATTCTGATGCTGCCACCTGCCTGATGCCACACATCTGATGCCAAGTGCTCCTTCTTTCACCTGTCATCTTCAGCGGGTACTGGTATTGAAACCCACCTCCACACTGTCACCTTGCCACTCTGTGGTCTCCACATGCTGCTGCCACATCCACACTGTCACCTTGCCACTCTGTGGCCTCCTGATGTTGCCATGATCTCCACACTGTCACCTAGCCACTCTGTGGCCTCCTGATGCTGCCGCCACCTCCACACTGTTTCATTGTGCCACTCTGTGGCCTCCTGATGCTGCCGCCACCTCCACACTCTTTCATTGTGCCACTCTGTGGCCTCCTGATGCTGCCGCCACCTCGAAACTATGTCACCTTGCCACTCTGTGGTCTCCTTATTCTGTTGCCACCTACACACTGTCATTGTGTCACTCTGTGGCCTCCTGATGCTGCTGCCACCTCCAAACTACGTCACCTTCCCACTCTGTGATCTCATCATGCTGCTGCCACCTTCAAACTATGTCACCTTGCCAGTATGTGGTCTCCTCATGCTGCTGCCACCTCCACACTGTCAACTTACCAGTCTGTGTCCTCCTGATGCTGCCGCCACCTCCAAACTACTGTATGTTACCTTGCCACTCTGTGGCCTCCTGATTCTGCTGCAACCTCCACACTCTTTAATTGTGCCACTCTGTGGCCTCCTGATACTGCCGCCACCTCCACTCTGTCACCTTCCACTATGTGGTCTTCTGATGCTGCCGCCACCTCCATACTCTATCATTGTGCCACTCTGTGGCCTCCTGATGCTGCAGCCACCTCCACACTCTTTCATTGTGCCACTTTGTGGTCTCCTGATGCTGCCGGCCTGCCGCCACCTTCAAACTATGTTACCTTCCCACTCTGTGGCCTCCTGATGCTGCCGCCACCTCCACACTATGTCACCTAGACAATCTCTGGCCTCCTGATGCTGCCGCCACCTCCACTCTATGTCACCTACACTCTCTGTGGCATTCTGATGCAGCCGTCACCTCCACACTTTGCCAGTGTGCCACTCTTTGGCCAGCTGATGCTGCCGGCACCTCCAAACTATGTCACATTGCCACTCCGTGGCCTCCTGATGCTGCCGCCACCTCCACACTTTGCCATTGTGCCACTCTGTGGTCTCCTTATGCTGTTGCCACCTATACACTGTCATTGTGCCACTCTGTGGCCTCCTGATGCTGCTGCCACCTCCACACTATGTCACCTACACACTCTGTGGCCTCCTGATGCTGCTGCCACCTTCAAACTATGTCAACTTCCCACTCTGTGATCTCCTCATGCTGCTGCCACCTTCAAACTATGTCACCTTGCCAGTCTGTGGTCTCCTCATGCTGCTGCCACCTCCACACTGTCACCTTACCAGTTTGTGGCCTCCTGATGCTGCCGCCACCTCCAAACTACTGTATGTCACCTTGCCACTCCGTGGCCTCCTGATGCTGCTGCCACCTCCACACTATGTTACCTTACCACTCTGTGGCCTCCTGATGCTGCTGCCACCTCCACACTATGTCACCTAGACACTCTGTGGCCTCCTGATGCTGCCGTCACCTCCACACTTTGCCAGTGTGCCACTCTTTGGCCAGCTGATGCTGCCGGCACCTCCAAACTATGTCACGCTGCCACTCTGTGGCCTCCTGATGCTGCCACCACCTCCACACTTTGCCATTGTGCCACTCTGTGGTCTCCTTATGCTGTTGCCACCTACACACTGTCATTGTGCCACTCTGTGGCCTCCTGATGCTGCTGCCACCTCCAAACTATGTCACCTTCCCACTCTGTGATCTCCTCATGCTGCTGCCACCTTCAAACTATGTCACCTTGCCAGTCTGTGGTCTCCTCATGCTGCTGCCACCTCCACACTGTCACTTACCACCTTACCAAACTACTGTGTCCCCTTGCCACTCTGTGGCCTCCTGATACTGCCGCCACCTCCACTCTGTCACCTTCCACTCTGTGGTCTTTTGATGCTGCCGCCACTTCCAAACTGCTGTATGTCACCTTGCCACTTGGTGGCCTCCTGATTCTGCCGCAACCTCCACATTCTTTCATTGCGCCACTCTGTGGCCTCTTGATGCTGCCGCCACCTCCACATTCTTTCATTGTGCCACTCTGTGGCCTCCTGATGCTGCAGCCACCTCCACACTCTTTCATTGTTCCACTTTGTGGTCTCCTGATGCTGCCAGCCTGCCGCCACCTTCAAACTATGTTACCTTCCCACTCTGCGGCCTCCTGATGCTGCCGTCACCTCCACACTTTGCCAGTGTGCAACTCTTTGGCCAGCTGATGCTGCCGGCACCTCTAAACTATGTCAGATTGCCACTCTGTGGCCTCCTGATGCTGCCACCACCTCCACACTTTGCTATTGTGCCACTCTGTGGCCTACTGATGCTGCCGCCACCTCAACACTCTGTTGTTGTGCCACTCTTTGGCTACCTGATGCTGCTGCCACCTCCAAACTATGTTACCTTCCCACTCTGTGATCTCCTCATGCTGCTGCCACCTTTAAACTATGTCGCCTTGCCAGTCTGTGGTCTCTTCATGCTGCTGCCACCTCCACACTGTCACCTTACCAGTTTGTGGCCTCCTGATGCTGCCGCCACCTCCAAACTACTGTGTCCCCTTGCCACTCTGTAGCCTCCTGATACTGCCGCCACCTCCACTCTGTCACCTTCCACTCTGTGGTCTTCTGATGCTGCCGCCACCTCCAAACTACTGTATGTCACCTTGCCACTTGGTGGCCTCCTGATTCTGCCGCAACCTCCACACTCTTTCATTGCACCACTCTGTGGCCTCTTGATGCTGCCGCCACCTCTATACTCTGTCATTTTGCCACTCTGTGGCCTCCTGATGCTTCAGCCACCTCCACACTCTTTCATAACTATGTCAGGTTGCCACTCCGTGGATACCTGATACTGCCGCCACCTCCAAACTATGTCACCTTCCCTCTCTGTGATCTTCTCATGCTGCTGCCACCTTCAAACTTTGTCACCTTTCCAGTCTGTGGTCTCCTCATGCTGCTGCCACCTCCACAATGTCACCTTACCAGTCTGTGGCCACTTGATGCTGCCGTCACCTCCAAACTACTGTATGTCACCTTGCCACTCTGTGGCCTCCTGATTCTGCCGCAACCTCCACACTCTTTCATTGTGCCACTCTGTGGCCTCCTGATACTGCCGCAACTTCCACTCTGTCACCTTCCACTCTGTGGTTTCCTGATGCTGCCGACACCTCCAAACTACTGTATGTCACCTTGCCACTCTGTGGCCTCCTGATTCTGCCGCAACCTTCACACTCTTTCATTGTGCCACTCTGTGGCCTCTTGATGCTGTCGCCACATCCATACTCTGTCATTGTGCAACTCTGTGGCCTCCTGATGCTGCAGCTACCTCCACACTCTTTCATTGTGCCACTTTGTGGTCTCCTGATGCTGCCGGCCTGCCGCCACCTTCAAACTATGTTACCTTCCCACTCTGTGGCCTCCTGATGCTGCCGCCACCTCCAACTATGTCTCCTAGGCACTCTGTGGCCTCCTGATGCTGCCGTCACCTCCACACTTTGCCAGTGTGCCACTCTTTGGCCAGCTGATGCTTCCGGCACCTCCAAACTATGTCACCTAGACACTCTGTGGCCTCCTGGTGCTGCCGCCACCTCCACACTTTGCCATTGTGCCACTCTGTGGCCTTCTGATGCTGCCAACACCTCCACAGTCTGTTGTTGTGCCACTCTTTGGCTACCTGATACTGCCGCCACCTCCAAACTATGTCACCTTGCCACTCTGTGGTATCCAGATACTGCTCCTACCTCCACTCTGTCACCTTGCCACTCTGTGGCCCTCTGATGCTGCCGCCTACTCCACACTGTGTCACTTAGCCACTCTGTGGCCTCTTGATGCTGTCGCCACCTCCACACTTTCATTTTGCCACTCTGTGGCCTCCTGATGCTGCAGCCACCTCCACACTATGTCACCTAGCATCTCTGTGGCCTCCTGATGCTTCCGCCATCTACAGACTCTATCATTGGGCCACTCTGTGGTTTCCTCCTGCTGCTTTTATCTCACCACTGTCATAGGGACACTCTGTGGACTTCTCATGCTGTTCCCACCCTCCACACTTCATGACTGGGCTACTATTTAGCCTTTATGGCTTGGCTGACATCATCATTTATTTAACCCTTCTTCTGATCTGTCAGAAGGAAGGTAAAATGAGACGCACAACGGATCCTCTCTGTGTAGCAGCTGTAAGGCCTATTTGGTCCTATTAGAATTGGCTTATGATTTGGTAGCCAAAAGCAGGAGAGGGAACAAAACACAGAAGACTTGCAAGTACTTTGTATTCTGTTCACGTGTCATCTCTGTTTTGGATCCACTCCTTTTTATTTTTGCATTAGCAATACTGATGGATTACTGACCAAAAGTTGACAGTTTGTTTTTTGTGGGTTATTGCTTTGACAGATCAGAGGAGGGGCAAAATAATTAGTGATGTCAAGACAAACTTACTGCTGACACCCTCTCCACTCTGTCCGGGGGCTCTACTTGTATAAGCGTGTAACAGAACAGGTTGTGTAGATATCTATGTGGAATCAGCTGGTGACGTTGCAAAAGGAGTGCGCTTATTCTTGGCGCTAACATCGACCTGTAATGCTGAGTTCATACTTGATTTATTTGGTCAGTTTTGGCCTCGTGACTGCCAAAATAAGTGAAGTGTGCAGTGATTCTAAGAGCGACGCCTGTCATCTGCATGTCATACTGACTCACAGTATTATTTCACTACCAAAGCAGACTATCTATGCATGTTACTGCAAGGCACAGTGCTTTACACCACTATAAAGGCTCTTTGCAGCCAGGAAATAGCCGTTTTTTAACATAATTCGCTGCGAATAAACTCGGATCGAGAAAAAATTTTCCCCAAAAATCCGGCGAATCAAATTTTGGAAAAATTCGCTCATCTCTAATAATGATACATTGGCCTCACAAATGGACACAGTTCATGTCAACATTTCAAAATATTACTTCACATTTATCATAAAATGTATTTCTTGAACCAAGTAGAGCATTTTCATAAGTATAATCCTAATTTATATTTATAAGCCAAAGACTGGTACAACCACAGAAAGACCTGTGTAGCATATAATCACTTCTGTCAAAACAAGCTGCACAGCTGCACCTTACTAACAACTCCCATTGTGCTCCAATCACATTAATTGCATCCACTGGCCATTTGGCTGCTGTAAAGCATATTTCTTAATGCTATTAAAAAAAGTTTTGGTGGGGGCGGAGCCTGACCGCTGAGCGTGATGGAGGTCTGAGACAGAGCTCCTGCCGTCTAGATCCGTGCTAAGCAACATAGAGACACCCAAAAGCGTTTAATTATGGTCAAAATCGGGAGAGATAAACCCAGAGACCATCTGGCAACCCCTAAAAGCAAAAAGGGGCAAACGGAGATGGATCGCTTCATAAGAAAGAAGCTGGCGATTTCACCAGCGCGTTTGAACAAAATAGCGCCGCAACCCTCGGTGCCGGAATCGGAGGAAGAGGATGGAGAAGATTGTGAGGGAGCCGTGGGAGGAAGAGAGGAGACTGATGCCAGACAGCCTGAGGATAACACCCTCCTAACAAGATCTTTTCTTAAAGACTCACTGGCGCAGGCAATGGCGCCGCTGCTACAGGAGGTGAGGGACATGAGAGAAGACGTGAAATCCCTAGGTCACAGGGTCGAATCCCTGGAAGGGAACCAGGGCCTGTTAACTAATAGGGCATCAGCTGTCTCCGATCTCCTGGACGCTCAATCTAAATCGATTACCAATGCTTTATTGCTGTTAGAAGACCAGGAGAATCGGAGCAGAAGAAAAAATATTCGATTCAAAGGACTCCCAGAAACAGTAGAAACTGCGGATCTGCAGACCACTGCAGAACAGCTTTTTATCGATATATTGGGGGCAGATAAAGCTCAGGGCATAACTATTGAAAGAATTCACAGATCCTTACGCCCTGTCCCAAAGAAGGGAGAACCGTCGCGTGATGTCATTTGCGGCCTACTAAGTTTTAGAAGCACCGCAGCCCTACTCCAAGCGATGCGGGAAAAAAAGGAGCTAAGTTATGAAGGGGTAAAAATATCATTATACCAGGACATTGCTCCGTCCACACTCTTTAAAAGGAGAATCCTGAAGCCCTTAACCGATTATCTACGAGACCAGAAAATTTTATACAGGTGGCTATTCCCTTTCGGACTCACGTTCAGCAAGGATGGAAGACGCTGCACAATCCGATCCCCATCGGACTTGCCTGAAGCTTGGGACCACCTGAACATAGATCCAATTCCAGTGGACTCCTGGATGCCCTTGGATAGCTCCACTAAACAGCTTCCTCCACTCCCACGTTTGGAACCGTGGTCGACCCCTACTAGAAGCAAGAATTCCAGATCTAACAGAAGATGAGGGATGATCCGGTCACCAAAAGGAACATTCATCCACCCAGAATGCTATCAAATTTTTGATATGCGACTTCTATCCTAGGAAGACATTCTCATCTTCATGATCTGACCTTCCTGCTCCATCAAAGAGCCATAAGTCTAAGTACTCCTGCATCTTAGCCTTTTTTCGCACTCTTCTCTCCTCTCTTCTAATTATTCTTTCTTTTGTTTTGTTTTATCTGTATATCTTTCTCCTCTTTGATCCATGATCTTTGATCTGGATTGAGTATTATAGATTACTATCTATTACCCATTTTCTTTTTCAATATCTTTTACTGTCATCCTCTATTAACTTTTCATATTATGATATGAAAATGACTCATTTTCAACAACAATTTGCTATCTGATTGGTATGTCTGCACCCGGTGGACGCTGATTGCGTCTGCTGGTTGCAGTATATATTAAAATCATTGGCAAAGATACCATCGGTGTCTCTATATATATTCTTATAGCTGTAAATAAAGGGCATGTGTAAAAGAGCATTGGACTTAAGAAATACCATAACCGCTTACAGATCAGCAACTTGATTGATTACCAAATAGGTCATTTTATCAGGTAACTACTGTATCACCATTAAGATGCCATCCATCCCATTCCTCTTACCTATCCCCTTCCACTCATCCACCCTTCTTACCCCATCCCCACCCTCCCCATCCCCCCCCTCCCAACTACTCCTCCCCTGCTTTTCCCCTCCCCCCCTCCTCTCCCCACTCAAGTTTCTGTAAACCTCTAATGGTGAGATTTATAAAGCTTAAATACATATGCTCTAATGAAAGCATTTAGTTTACATGCCTCTCTCCCGTCAACACGGGTCTACGGAGCCAGATTGGGAATCACTTGTGATTCTCTGTCCCCGTGTATCTCTTCTACATGAGAAGGACGACCATCTTTTTTGGACGCCTTCTTATGTGTAGAAAAATAAGGTCCATTCTAAAATCTGATTTAAGTCTATATTTTATAAGACCTACAATTGTTGTTATGTCAGAATTAACTGACCCTTTTGCTGTTCTTTTTGTTTTTGTTCATATTTTTCACCAGGTTGTTCTCAGGAGACCTAGCTCAAAAGATGATTTACATTCCCAACTGCCAACATCATGGCAAACGTAACTACATCCTCCTTCAACGTTAGAGGCTTCAACTCACCTCAAAAGAGATCTCAGGTACTCCTCTCTTCTGAGGAAGGGCAAATCAGACATTTGCTTCCTTCAGGAGACCCACTTAAAATCTGGCAGGATCCCTTCCTTACCTCATATGTATTATAACAAATGGTTTCACTCCACATACACAAAAGCAGCGAGAGGAGTTAGCATAGCGATAGCTAAACACATCCCCTTTGAACCCATATTGACACTCTCTGATACAGAGGGAAGATACATTTTTGCTAAAGGTAAAATCGGCCATACCCTAGTATCCCTAGCAAGCATCTATGCTCCGAACAAAAAACAATACTCATGGCTTAAAGATACACTTAACAAATTTCAGACCTTTGCTGAAGGTTTGATGCTAATAGGAGGTGATTTGAATATATCCTTGAATCCAACCATGGACACTTCCAAAGGAATTTCAGCGATATCACAAAAAACATTAGGAAATATTCAAAAACTATTAACTAAAAATCATCTAATAGACACATGGAGAACTCTTAATCCCTCCACAAAAGATTACACCTACTTCTCACTAGTTCACCATTCTTTCCAAAGAATAGACTACATTTTCATTTCAGATAAATACCTAAACTCCCTTAAGAAAGCTGATATAGGATCCATAACTATTTCAGATCACGCACCAGTCTCTGCATACATGTCCTTCCCCTCTCTTCCAGTGAGAGAATGGACTTGGAGGTTAAATGAGACCTTGCTTGACTCAGATAGTTCTCTAGCTGATATTTCTAAAAAACTAGCTTTGTACTTTCAAGACAATAAACCTTCTGACACCTCCCAGACCATAGTCTGGGAAGCACATAAAGCCTTCATTAGAGGGGAGCTCATAGCATTAGGTACAAAAGTTAAGAAAGACAGACAGAAGATGTTAAACTCAATACTAACACAAATAGCTGCTCTAGAAACTATCCAAAAACAGTCAAAAGCGAGAATTATGCAAGATAACTGCGCTACGACACAAATTTAAGGACTTACTCAATATCAGATGTGCTAAAGCATATCAGTATGCACAATTCAAATACTATGCGCATGGAGACAGAGGTAGTAAGTTGACATCCCACTTAATTAATAAGAGAAAAGAGGCCCAATTTATTAAAAGCATTAAAACCCATTCTGGCATATTAACTAATGACACAAAAGACATTGCTACTGAGTTTAGCTATTTCTATAGCCAATTATATAACCTCCCTTCAGACCAACAAACAAACACAAATCAAAAGAAAATTGATGAATTCCTCTCTAAACTTAACTTACCTACTATCCCTGAAGCAGATAGCCTATCCTTATTAGCTCCTATAACGACAGATGAAATCTCAGTCATCATAAGATCCCTTCCAAATGGGAAAGCACCAGGACCAGATGGGCTTCCCGCAGGATACTATAAAAAACTTTTGCCAGTTCTACTCCCTCACATTACAAACTGGTGTGGGGCCTTGATGTTGGGTGCTCCCCCCCCCCCGAAACAAACCCTAGAAGCTAATATTACAATAATAGCGAAAGAGGGAAAAAACGTAACAGAATGTGGTAGTTACAGACCATTTCTCTCCTTAACCTTGACGTAAAGATTTGGGCAAAGATTTTAGCGAACAGACTGAATAAAATTGTCCCAAAAATAATCCACCCAGACCAAGCTGGATTTGTGACAGGTAGAGAAGGCAACTTTCACTCCTGCAGAGTTATTCACGCGATCAAATTAGCTAAAGAAAAAAAACGCCCTCTCATTCTCCTCAGTACAGACGCAGAAAAGGCGTTTGATCGTGTGAATTGGTTATATATGCAAAGAGCTCTGCATAGGTTTGGAATTCCACCCTCCTTCATCGGTGCGGTTATGACCCTTTATCAACTTCCAAGTGCTAGAGTAAGGGTTAATGGCATATTATCTAATCCCTTCAACATAAGTAATGGCACTCGTCAGGGTTGTCCATTATCCCCCACCCTTTTCATCATCACCATGGAAACTCTGTTACAAGCGATAAGAGATGAACCACTGATAAAGGGGATAAAAACTAACCTAACTGAGCATAAATGCGCCGCTTTTGCGGACGATCTTTTACTCCTGATCACAAATCCAATCCAGGCTTTCCCACCGTTAATGTCATTATTCGAACAATTCGGCTCTTTATCAAATTTTAAAATCAATTACTCAAAATCTGAAGCGCTCAACATCTCGGTCCCAACGACACAAATCCAAAACCTAAAAGCTTCCTACCCCTTCACATGGCAACAGGAAAAAATTAAATACCTAGGCATTTTCTTAACAAACACACTAGCTAACCTATATCCCATGAACTACATTCCCCTGCTGAAGAAAATCAGAGACCAACTAAACTCACTATCCCTCCCATATATATCTTGGCTAGGTAGAAAGAACCTCCTGCAAACATATATCATGCCAAAACTATTATACCTTCTCCAAATGATACCCATCTACCTTCCGCAATCCTTTTTTAAGAATATACGCTCTACATTTTCATCCTTCCTCTAGAAAGGGAAAAAGTCACGATTAGCATATGATAAATTAATTAGAGCCCATCCACATGGTGGTATGGGCCTCCCAGATGCACAAACCTATTATAGAGCGATCCAACTGAGAAGATGGCTACAACTATGCATCCCACAATTTAGAATATTAGGCTCAGACATTGAGCTACTCACTCTATCTAATCGTCAACTAACGGGCTTATGGGGCATTGGGAAGCTTACACCCCCAATAGAAGGACTAGCCAGAGGGACTTATTCAGTGTTTAACACCCTATCCAAAAGTGCGCACTTACTCTCTGATCCCCCAAAATTATTACCTTCGACATTATGCCCGTATTTGATGTACCCCAACATCCCCAATCCCCCTGACTTTTGGAATGCATTCAAAGACCTAAATACAGAGGAACTACTGTCTCAGACGGATACAAATTTAGCATTAGACACATTTTGTGCTCTCCGCTTAAATCAAGCCAGTTTCCTAGACTTAAAGATATTCAAAGACACATGTTCAAAACTACAAGATAAATATAGAACAAATAAAGAAAGTTCCTGGTTCGAAAAACTTATTCAAGGACAAACTACCACATAAACGTGCGGTGTCTAATATTTATAAGAACTTGTTGAGTTTACAGAAAGTTAGTAAACCTGCATATATCCTTCAATGGGAGAAGGAACTGGGGACAACATTCAATGCAGCGGAAATTGACCAGATTCATTTAAGATCCCATGGATTCTCTAGATGCGTAAAAATACAAGAACATTCCTACAAAACGATGGTCAGATGGTACAACGATCCCAGTAAACTCCATATAATGGGCTTATCAATAACAAATACATGTTGGCGATGCAACAGAGATACAGGCACCCTAGGCCACATATTCTGGTTCTGCCCATCGATAACCAATTTCTGGTCCTCTATTGAAACCAAAATAAACCAAATATGTGGAACCTCCCTCCAACTCACCCCTACCTCAGTTCTATTATGGCTACCATCCAAGAGCTAGTCTCCTAAACCTTTTGACCTTCCCACTTGGTTTGTTCAAGCAGCTAGGTCCCTAATCCCACTGCATTGGCTTGACCCAACCCCTCCTTCCGTTCACCAATGGGAATTAAAAGTAGACCAATTATATCTTATGGAAGAACTCAGTAGTTGGGCTAATAGATCCCATTCTAAATTTCTAGACCTATGGAAACCCTGGATTAAATATAAGAAAACTTAAATGAATATAAAGTTGATGGAGATGCCTTTAACCTTTAACCTTCAAACATAAAAAAACACATTTTAGTAAAATATGATGAGCTGCACTGAGAACAACCTATGTTACTTATGTTACTTATTTATATTTTTGTGTTTTGTTTTTGTATCACTCGGAGGACTTCCTAACCCTTTGTGGGGTACTTATAATTTTCAGTTTTTTGATGTTAAACACCTGTCAATGCCTGTCAACCATCATTCGAAGTTAATTGCAACACTTGAGATGATGCAAGACTAGACAAAGCATCCAGAGAAATGTATACCGCATTTCTAAACATTTCCTTAACCGAAAGCTTTGATATGAATATGTTAACCCTATGCTCTGTCAATATTTGAAAATATGTAAGAAGTGAATTTGTAACTTTGCATTATCTTGTATGACAGTGTAATGTACTTTTATTTTCATTCTGAAAAATCAATAAAACAGATATTTGATTAAAAAAAAAGTTAAGTGTCCGCTGCGGACAGTTAAATTATCCGCGCCACATCTCCTATTTAAATTGTGCGCATCCCTAAAATATCAGTGACATCCAGTGCACTTTTTCCGTAGACAATGCGGACTGTGACATTACCTGTGGTACCTTTCTTATATAACATTTCCTCCTCACAAATAGGTACCTTTGTATATTTTTTTGCACATGCACTTCCAAATCCTACGCTACTGTATGTGTGACATACTTTCAAGCATATATCACATTTAAAATTAAGGCGAGCAGAAAGGGATGGTGAAGTGGCCATGATGCTGATGGTACAATAAAAAAAATATATATAGATATACTAAATCACCAGTCCGCAAGAAACTGCTGCAGGTCCGAGAAGTGTTGTGGGGTAGATTACACTGTTAAGGAATGTACATAAAGGTTCGGACCGCGCGTATCATAAATATTCGGTATAAAACAGATTCTTTAAAGTCGCATTTAAAATCACAGCGTCTTTTTCCTTGCCCGACCCAGGTTTTGCTCCTTGAGCGTGTGCCCCTGACGAAGCTCAAGGAGCGAAACCGGGGTCGGGCAAGGAAAAAGACGCTGGGATTTTAAATGTGATTTTAAATTGCATGTTTGTAAGTATGTACTAATAAACTTTTTAAAAGAGTTATCGGAGCTTCACTATGGTGGGAGACACTTGTATTCACAGAAATTCTTGAACCATAGAAGCTGGGAATCCCAGTAGACTCACCAGGTGTATGCTGTCACTAAATCCGTGGTTGAGCCCTGTTTAACAGCGTGTGAGCGCGCATCTTCCCCGCGGAGAACCAACCAGCTTACAGAGGATATCTGCGATACGCTTGATATTGGTGGAGTGCCGTGTAAGTACAATCTGTGCACCACAGGGCAGTTTAAACCTACGGATCTACCCTATTGTTTTTCTTTGTAAGTTGCAGGATAGCCATCAGTAGGAGATCTGCAGACCTTGGTTACTTTTTGAAGGGAGGAAGAAAAAAGAATCTGTTTTATACCGAATATTTATGATACGCGCGGTCCGAACCTTTATGTACATGATGCTGATGTTACATGCAGAGGCCGTGGCCCTGGGCATAAAGAAACAGTGCCTGCTGCCAGAGCACAAGAAAAACAATCATCTAAGATGCCTAGCTTCATGTCCCAGTTTGCAGGGCGGCGCAGGACATCACTCTTGAAGTCAGACCAGTGCGACCAGGTGGTCGGTTGGATTGCAGCAGATAATGCTTCTAGTCGGTTAAGCACCACCCTGTCTTCCACCAAGTCCAGTCTCAATAGCCAGGAGTCTGGTTAACACAATCCTTACCCTGATCCTCCTTCCTCCTACCATTTACAGTCTGGCCAAACAAGTGATCCCACACTTGGATATTCCAAGGACCTCTTTATCGCCATTACTTGATTTGGCCTTATTGCCAAGCACGCTAGAAGAGGGACATGAGATCTTGTGCCCCGATTTCCAACCACTTGAACATCCACAGTCACAAGAACATGACGGTGGGGAACGGCAATTAGTGTTTAATGAGGTGGATAATGATGAGACATAGTTGCCAATGAGTCAACCGCAATTACTGTCAAGAGGTTGATGAAGAGGATGAGACACAGTTGTCAATCACTGAGGTTGTGGTTAGGTCAACAAATCAGGAGGATTATCAGAGTGAGGAAGTGAAAGAGAAGGTGGTGGACGATGAGGTCACAGACCCAACCTGGGAAGGTGGAAAGCCGAGCGAGGACAGCAGTACAAAGGAGGAAGGATCTGCAGCACCGCAACAAGCTGGACGAGGCAGTGGGGTGGCAAAAGGACGAAGGCGGGCCACACCACACAGGCCCGCAAAATTTCCACGGAGCAACCCCTTGCAGGAAATCTCCCTTGCCAAGGGGTAGATGTTCCGCAGTATGGCGCTTTTTTGAGGAAAGTTCAGACGACAAAATAATAGTAGTTTGCAAACTGTGCCATATGAAAATGAGCCGGGGGCGTGAACACTAGCAACCTCACCACCACCAGCATGATCCGCCACATGGCATCCAAGCACCGTAATAAGTGAGACAAATGCCTGTGTCTACGGGTCACACCACTGCCTCCTCTTCCCCTGTGTTACGTGCTGGCCAATCCCCTGTCGAAGGCACAAGCCCGGATGCATCCCACTCTGCACCTGGACTTTCTCAAGCACCATCAGCGACCACATCCATTTTCGTGTCCCAGCGCAGCGTGCAAATGTCCTTACCCCAGGCATTTAAGCGCAAATACCCAGCCACCCACCCACAGGCCATAGCACTAAATGCGCAATTTTCCAAATTACTGGCCCTGGAAATGTTGCTATTTAGGCTTGTGGACACTGAGGCCTTCCCCAGCTTGATGTCGGCGGCCGTCCCTCGTTATGCAGTCCCCAGCTGCCACTATTTTTCACAGTGTGCCATGCCCGCCCTACACCAACATGTGTTCCGTAACATCACACGTGCCCTGACCAATGCAGTTACTGGGAAGGCCCACTTGACCACAGACACATGGACAAGTGCATTCAGCCAGGGATGCCACATTTCCCTGACGGCACACTGGGTGAATGTTGTGGAGGCCGGGAGCGAGTCATACCCTGGGATGGCACAGGTGCTACCGACGCCAAGGATTGCGGGCCCTACGTTGATCAGGGTTTCCGCCAGCACCTACGTTAGTGGCTCCAACCCCCATTTCTCCTCCTCCTCCTCCTCCTCCACTTCCACCTCTGATTTATCCATGTGCAGCACCAGTCAGTCATCAGTTGGTAGCTGGAAGCAGTGTAGGACTGCATTGGGGAAGCTTCACACAACATTCTGATGACAGGTAGCAGCAGGTCACTGTGTTCAGGGCCAGGACAGGTGGCCCCGAACACTCTGTCTGTTTGCCCTAGAGAAACCAATATGGCTGCTATGGCAGTAGTTACACCCTGGCTATTACTGTATATTTTTGTAGTATATCAGTGTTAAAACAGTTGGGATTTGAGATTACTGGAGTGTGACCCACAATTACAGCTATTTACCTGCTGAGCATTTCACATGCACAGCAGTGGTACCCATGGGATCATCCAATAACATACACATCATTTTGTAGCAACTATCTCCTGCTGATGGTGTATAGGTATCTAATTGTGAACCAACTATTTAATAAAGCCCCAAAAAAGGAAAAAATGCTAATATGACTTCACCACTATGGTAGTTTAATTGGAAAACATTTTGTTTCTTTAAAGGAAATGTGTCACCAAACTTGTATCTGCCAATAAAAACCAGAAAGCAGCACATATCCTTTTTTCTAATCTGTTTTTATTTTCCGATTACAGCTTTTTTTTTTTATTCTATTTCCCGAACATTATTATGGAGGCTGCCATCTTGTCTGAGCTATTTCTTAACAGAATTTACAAAGCATTAAGAGAATAGTCCATAAACACAATGGTCAGGAGGAAACCTCATTGACTTCTATGAGAGAGTTTTCTAGGCATGCTCTGTGCCCTTCCAGAGGTCATTGTACAAGAAAAAAAATTGTTAACAATCTGACAATCACCTATTGTCAATCATTGATACTGTCATATCTCCTTATCATTATAGGCAGGTTTACAATGGTATATAACTCCATTAAAGTGATTGGTACAGACAAAGAAGTGGCACCTATTATTAGGCTTAGTGATCAGTGCGAAAACTGCAGAAATGTATGTTTTTTGTTTAAATATAGATATTGACATGGGAAATTGAAAACAACATCATCAAAAGTTCGTTAAAAATGTTAAACATAAAAACATGATTTAAATAATAGGTCATTTTCTGATGACACATTCGCTTTAAAGACAACTTAGCATTTAAAAGAACATGAAATACAATATGTGTATCAGATAACTCCCACTGGTCCTTTGAGTATTGCACTCTTTTATTCTTGGCCCCCCACCCAGGGCCGGCTCCAGGTTCATGTGGGCCCTTGGGTGATAAAGACACTGTGGGCCCCCCTTGTGGTATTTTGCACAAATTATTCAGCAATGAAACTGCAGTGGGGGGGTCATACTGCATGGAGGGGGCACTGGGGGACAATATAATGTATGGGGGTCACTGGAGATAATTATACAGAATAGGGGGCACTGGGGGTCATTATAGTCCGTGAGGCGGCCAAATGGGGTCATTATACTGTATGGGGGCATTATACTGTATGGAGGGCTATTGGGATCACTATACTGTATGGGGGCCACTGGGGGTCATTATACTGTGTTAGGGGCCCTCACACAGTATAATTACCCCCCCAGTGGCCCCCTCACACAGTATAATGAACCTCCCAATGGCCCCCTCACACAGTATAATGCCCCCCAAATTGCCCCCTCACATATATATTGTTGCTGAAGTGCAGGTAAGCCGCAGCTCATCTCCCTATCAACTTAATTGCAACCTGAAATCTCCAGATCTGGAAGTGAAATAGACCATGTACTGTCCAACAAAGGGGTTCTCAGGGTCACAGTCCAGTCCAGCAGGGTGGATCATACTCCATGCAGAGTGTCCTGCAGGATACAGCACCTACCTGCTGCTCTTATTGCTCCAGAGCACAGGGGAGCACAGCTCTGGGTGCCCAGCTCCTCTACTCCCACTCTACACAAACAGAGCATTGGCCACTCAGATTCTCCTGCCCCCTGACATCAGCTCCAATGTGTTGGGCGTGGTTACATAGCACAACCACGCCTCTATGCAACTATTCAACACCCCCCCTTCTACTATCAAACACGCTCCCTTTGAGTGGTTATGTCACCGCATTATGCAAAACGTGTCTACTCCTCAGGGATCAGGACGGGGAGTGCTGTGGCCCCAGCTCTCCCCTCTTGGCACACACTTGACACTGGACCTTCCCCCCCCCCAGGAGCAGTGGGCCCCGGAATATGCCGGTATGCCGGGTGCTGGCGCCGATCCTGCCCCCACCCCCTCTATATCTAAAGGTGGTGTGTTTTTTCCCTACTCTAATGCTGTCCAATCATTGTGGACAGTGTAAGACTGGTCTGCTGCAGCATGAATTTTAAGTTATTCTTAATCGTGTGAAACCACGTTGTATCCTCACTTTGTTCAGCCAGCAAGTCAGGATGAAGCAAGATCCTCTTTAAAATATATGCATAGTCACTTTAGAATGAACAAGTAGGTGATGATGTCATTTGCTTAACAATAAGGAGTTATTTTAATAAATTACATGGTCATGACTAATTAAAACTAAACAACTAAATCTAGAGAAACACTAGAAAATTTAGTCTAACATCAACCTTGACATTAAAAAATTGAATACATTTTGTATCATGTAAAAACAAATACAAATTGTGTTAACATATGTACTTTTAATTTTTTTTTATATTTGGATGTTCATAAGGAATTTTATTTCATATAAAATGTGGGTACTAAAACTCAATAAATGCATAGCATTTTAATTTTATTATGTATATAAAACATTTATTGATCTGAAGGGATTTATAGATACATGAAATATTTAGTGTAGTTAAGTAATTACTGTGAAAAATACACATTTATTCAGACAGAAATCTATATCTTTTTTTTTTTCTTCAAAATTCTTATATCTTACATTTTATTAAAAAGAAATACAATGGTAGGAATCTTTTTTTTTTGTCATTTTACTTTTTGTCATGTGTTACTTCCAGATTGTCCGTTGCCATAAGTCCATTGATACCACTGAGTTTTTTCCTCTTTTTAAAAATTTATATCTGTTTGCATTCATGTCTAGTGCATAATGCTTGTCTTTCAATTCTCCAGGTGCCTTCTTCATAGGTACAGTGGCATATAGTGCATTCATCAGTTTTTATTTCTCTTCCAGCTGGGATAACAACAGTTTCTGCAAAACAGTTTGGTCCTACAACAAAGACAAAAATATGAAATAGTTATTTCAGTCTTTATCCCTTCCTTATATAAACATTATTATGTATTTCAGTGTAGTTTGTATGTGGTCAGTAAAAAGGTATTACACGTAGTGCTTGCATTTATTTTACAACATCCAACTACATTACACCCATTTATATTTTCCCAAAATAAAGAACGCTGGGTGAATACAGAATCATATACTGGTATTATATACAGTTACACAGTTAATAATCCAATTAATCCCTGTATACCAGCCAAAGGTAATGGTAATATAGCTACAATTGCAACCCAAATAGTATAAGAAGTCGAAAAATTGCACATTCAACTAAATATTTCATCTTGATGCGGATTTTCACTGATATTGGAATGTGCTGCTCACATACAATAATATAAAATCATAATTTAAGAATTTATCTGTATAATAATGATGACCTATCCACCGAATAGTACAAGAAAATTTACACTAGCACATTCATATTCATAGTCACAGGTGCATATCCATCAAGCAAACATGGTTGATAAAAAAATAGCTGCACATTTCACATACAAACAATAGAGCTTAGAAATGGGGATCATTCTAAATTAAAGTAGTATTATATCTACTATAAAAATATAGTGTAGTAGGTGGCTCACCAATAGAACACAATAAAATAGGTGCACACTTCAATTAGACTCGTCCGTCCTATGGATTAAATGGAAAAATGAATAGGAGAAGGGCACTCGCTATATGGGAATATATGGAATTTATTACACGGATGTCCACTTAAATACAGGAATGTCACACAATAATACAGTTAAAGTATCAAAAATAATATCACATAAAATGAGATAAAATGCCAGGATGGGCAACCATATATCCACTCTGATATATAGCCCGTATGTTAACACTTGTGGATGTCCTTGCTAGATTGCACAAGCCTGTTACGTCGAAAAAAGCTCCAAGTTGTAGATAGATCGACGATAAACAGGATAATTGTAATATAGGTGAGGTTCAATGCACAATATCACTGGTATGGAGCTAGTAAATCCACATTTGTTACAATGTCTCTCCTATATTGCAGAGCCTATTGATAGCTCATAAATCCACATTTATTGCAGTGTCCCAAACACTCTGGATATGAGGGCAAACAACGCAGCTGGTAGGTAGCAGGGTATGTCTAATTAGGAGCAAACAGACTATCCTGCACTGCACAGTGTTACTTGTACTTATGTGTACGTTACCGCTTCTGAAGTCTCCGACTTTCTCCTATGTCAGCCGACACAGCCTTGTGATGTTGTTGTTAGCTATCGCGGCGTCACGCGAAATGTCCGAGTCAAGCGTAGCGTCCCACGTGACTCTGCAGCTACTTCCTGGAAGCCGTCCTCAGTCTCCTGGGTCCTACTTTCCCTCCGTCTCTGCTCTCATTTGGTTACAGAGATGCAGGTGTCTTTAGGGTTGTAGTATCGGCATTCCATGCAAGCGTTTATATTTCCTTAGTGAAAGTCCAGAACGGCACCAAACGCGTTTCAGGGTCTACACCCCTTCATCAGTGGCTATGGAACTGGACTAATTGTAGGGGCTTTATATATCCCGCCGTATCTGGAATATTCAGTTGTGCTGAAAACCTGGATCTGGATTTGTTTTCCCAGCATAATATATTACTTGGCCATTTCATATGTTTATCCCCAAATATACAGCATACTTGATAATAAAATGATCAAATAAATCATATAACACATATAAAATCACATTACATATAACATTATATGTAATGTGATTTTATATGTGTTATATGATTTATTTTATCATTTTATTATCAAGTATGCTGTATATTTGGGGATAAACATATGAAATGGCCAAGTAAATATAAACGCTAAAGACACCTGCATCTCTGTAACCAAATGAGAGCAGAGACGGAGGGAAAGTAGGACCCAGGAGACTGAGGACGGCTTCCAGGAAGTAGCTGCAGAGTCACGTGGGACGCTACGTTTGAGTCGGACATTTTGCGGGACGCCGCGATAGCTAACAACAACATCACAAGGCTGTGTCGGCTGACATAGGAGAAAGTCGGAGACTTCAGAAGCGGTAACGTACACATAAGTACAAGTAACACTGTGCAGTGCAGGATAGTCTGTTTGCTCCTAATCAGACATACCCTGCTACCTACCAGCTGCGTTGTTTGCCCTCATATCCGGAGTGTTTGGGACACTGCAATAAATGTGGATTTATGAGCTATCAACAGGCTCTGCAATATAGGAGAGACATTGTAACAAATGTGGATTTACTAGCTCCATATCAGTGATATTGTGCATTGAACCTCACCTATATTACAATTATCCTGTTTATCATCGATCTATCTACAACTTGGAGCTTTTTTCGATGTAACAGGCTTGTGCAATCTAGCAAGAACATCCACAAGTGTTAACATACGGGCTATATATCAGAGTGGATATATGGTTGTCCATCCTGGCATTTTATCTCATTTTATTTGATATTATTTTTTATACTTTAACTGTATTATTGTGTGACATTCCTGTATTTAAGTGGACATCCGTGTAATAAATTCCATATATTCCCATATAGCGAGTGCCCTTCTCCTATTCATTTTTCCATTTATATCTACTATAAATTGAAAAATATAAGCTCTTTGCACACATTTTTGATCAAACGTGTGTCAGGCCCATCTACCAGGCGTCAAGGTGGCTTCCGCAGATGGGTACCTAACACTAATATACCGCCTCTCTTGGACTTAACTAATCCTACAATTTTCAGGGCAGTGTAGGAACCAGCTACATTTATACTCTGCTCAGAAGCCCCAGGCAGATGGACGTTGCTCAGTCTAAAAGAGGCGCTACCCTCAATATATACTACAAGAAAATTTAGACTAGCACATCCATATTCATAATCTCAGGCGCATATCCAAGCAAACATGGTTGATAAAAAAAAATAGAGCTGAGAAATGAGGCTCATTCTAAATGAAAGTGGTATTATACCTACTATAAATGGAAAAATAGAATAGGTCATCAATATCACATTGGCAGAGGTGCAAGTCCTGGCACCCTCATTGATCAGCTGTTTCGGGAAGCTGCGCTGCTCCCCAGAGCTCTGGTGAACGTGGCAGCATTCAGGGCGCTTACCAAGCACAGCACTGTACATTGTATAGAGGCTGTTCTTGGTATTGCAGCTCAGCCCCTTCACTTGAATGGGGTTTAGCTGCAACTAGGACATGTGACGAATGTACGGTCACTACACATAGCAGTGCGGCTTCTTCTAACAGCTGATGGGCCAATCTGATATTGATAGGAGGATAAGTTATGAATAGTGTTGAGAGAATTAAAGCATCCAAAGTGGAATCCGATCCAGAGTTTGGGAAAAATTTGCATCCCCACAAAACTTGGTCAGCCTTGGTGAACGGAGCCACACTGGGGAGGAACTGCTCAGTGTCATCAATAAAGAAATCAAACACTGGCTGTCTCCTCGCCAACTGGAGATAGGAACTATGGTTTGCAGCGTACTCAAGTTGTGTGCAATAGGTGTTTCTGGGTGATGTAGTGCAATATACACTAACCTGGTACAGCTGACTCTCTGCAAGGGCAGGTATAGGTAGAAATAGTTCGTGACGCCAGTGCCAAGTAAACGGTGGCACGCCGTTTGCGGATGCAGGAATAAATTGAGGAAACGTGGTCTTAAAACAGAACTCCAACTTTAGTAGTTTTGCAAGCAGAGACAATATTGGAAATGCAGTTCCTAAGCATACAGTCGATTTTGCAATTCGGTCGATGCAGGCAATTCAGTTACAGCAAGGTGATTACAGAGTGTTGAACACAGGACTTGCAGCACAGGAGCTTGCACTCTAATTCTGTCTGATCCTGGAATATAGCATATCTTCACCAAGGCCCATTAACCTAATTCTGGCTTTATATCCTTGGCTATGGCTTTTATAAGTACCTCCTCTGTCTTTCTTAGTACCTCTGGCTTTCCTGATCTTTGCCTCTGTCTCTCTCAGCTGCTGGAAACTTCCTCAGGTTCTTGATCTAACATATTCCTGTTTCTGCATATGGGAATTCAGGAGGGAATCTTCTCCTGGACAGCAGGCTTCAGGCCTGGACTTGTCTCAGACATTGTCTAATCTCCAACTGTAGATTACAGACACTAGACTCCGTCTGCCTTGCACTTCCCTGACTGGGCCTTATATAAACTAGGGCTCCCTAGCTCCCTCTATTGACTAGAAGCTGGAATGACACCCCTGCAGGCCTGTACATGCAAGTTTCACAGTAACAGGGAAATACATACATTTTATAAAACTGACATATAACAACTTCCCCATAATTAGGAGGGACGACAGCACACCAAGTGACACTTTGGTAGTGACGGGTATTACAGTCCCCGTACACTACAGGTTACTGATAACATTTTGTCTGCACTATGTTAGGGAGGGCTGATCCATGCATCCTGCATGGCGCACGTCTTCAATCTCGTTTTCATCCAGTTTTTCAAGTCTTTCACTGAACTGCAAGTTTCCAGGAAAATGTGCATGCACTTCAGCCACTGTTACTTAGAGATGTCCCGAATAGTTCGCCGGCAAATAGTTCCCGGCGAACATAGCTTGTTCGCGTTCGCCGCGGCGGGCGAACATATGCGATGTTCGGTCCGCCCCCCTATACATCATAATTGAGTAAACTTTGACCCTGTACCTCACAGTCAGCAGACACATTCCAGCCAATCAGCAGCAGACCCTCCCTCCCAGACCCTCCCACCTCCTGGACAGCATCTCTTTTAGATTCATTCGGAAGCTGCATTCTTAGTGAGAGGAGGGACAGTGTAGCTGCTGCTGATTTAATAGGGAAATCGATAGCTAGGCAAGTGTATTCAGTGTCCACTGCAGTCCTGAAAGACTCATCTGATCTCTGCTGTAAGGACAGCACCCCAAAAAGCCCTTTTTAGGGCTAGAACATCAGTCTGCTATTATTTTTTTCCCCCTGTGTAATCTAATTGCAGTTGCCTGCCAGCGTGTGTGCAGGCTCACAGCGTATACTGTGCCCACTTGCCCAGTGCCACCACTCATATCTGGTGTCACAATAGCTTGCATTTAAAAAAAAAAAACACTTTTTGGACTGTGAAATAATAGCAGTCATTTTCCTTCACAAGTGTGCGTTTCAGGGCCTGCAAGGGCACAGTGTCACAACAGTGCAACTCATATCTGGTGTAACAGTGATGCACATTTAAAAAAAACAAAAAACTTTTTGGACTGAAATAATAGCAGTCATTTTCCTTCACAAGTGTGCGTTTCATATTCCGAGGACATTGGGTGTCCTGGCTTACACAGGACACCCAATCTTCAACAGCTTCCGCTAAGAACCTTGACGCACCATCCTCCTCCAGCTCAGCTTCGGTCACCTGCTCTCAAGTTACCACTCTCCCGCCCGCCGCCACCACCACCACTACCACCTCAGCCACCACAGCCGCTTCACTTGATCCATCAGAGGAGTTATTTGCACATCAGTTGGATGAAATGAGTGATGCGCAACCATTATTGCCAGAGGATGTAGATAACAGGGATATGTCTCAGTCAGGCAGGATTACACACATGGACGTACAGTGTGATGATGATGATGATGATGTTGTACCCGCTGCTGCTTCCTTTGCTGAGGTGTCAGATACAAGTGAAGTGGTTGATGATGACGATGTGTCCGTGGATGCCACGTGGGTGTCTGCTCGAAGAGAAGAAGAGTACAAGCAGCCCACAAACTCAAAGCCACCATCCTCCTCCTTGTCCAGCATCTTCAGCCACCTGAACCACTGCTGTCCTCCTTGCCCCCTCTCAAACACCCGCCACTCCGCCTCTCACCTTCAGCAGTTCCATCTCATCTGCACACAGTCAGGTGTCTGTCAAGGAAATGTTTGAGCGTAAGAAGCCAATGTCACAGAGTCACCCCCTTGCCGGGCGTCTGACAGCTGGCTTGACGGAACTCTTAGCCCGCCAGCTTTTACCATACCAGCTGGTGGTGTCTGAGGCCTTCAAAAAAATTGGCGCTATTGGGACACCACAGTGGAAGGTACCCGGACGAATTTTTTTTTAAAAAAAAGGCAATCCCAAACCTCTACTCTGTTATTGAAAAGGAAGTCATGGCATCTCTGGCATACAGTGTTGGGGCAAGGGTCCATCTGATACCTGGTCTGCAAAGCACGGTCAGGGCAGGTATATCACGTACACTGCGCATTGGGTCAACCTGCTAACGGCTGACAAGCATCGAATGTGTGGCTCTGCAGCGGAGTTGGTGACACCGCCACGACTTGCAGGCAGGCCTACTGCCACCTCCTCTACTCCTCCTACTCCATCCTCTTCCATAACCTCCTCGGCTGAGTCCTCTTCTGCTGCTGCGTCTTGCTCCACATCAACTGCACCCCCCCAGCTCCCAAGGGGCTATTCCACATCCCGGATACAACAGTGTCACGCCGTCTTGGGGTTGACTTGCCTGAAAGCAGAGAGCCACACCGGACTAGCACTCCTGTCCGCCCTGAACGCACAGGTGGATCAGTGGCTGACTCCACACCAACTGGGAATCGGCAAAGTGGTGTGTGACAACGGAAGCAATTTGTTGGCGGCATTGAATTTGGGCAAGTTGACACATGTGCCGTGCATGGCACATGTGTTGAATTTGATTGTACAACGCTTTGTGCATAAGTTCCCAGGCTTACAGGACGTCCTCAAGCAGGCCAGGAAGGTGTGTGGCCATTTCAGGCGTTCCTACATGGCCATGGCGCACTTTTCAGATATCCAGCGGCGAAACAACATGCCAGTGAGGCGCTTGATTTGCGACAGCCCGACACGTTGGAATTCAACACTCCTAATGTTTGACCGCCTGCTCCAACAAGAAAAAGCCGTCAACGAGTATTTGTATGACCGGGGTGCTAGGACAGCCTCTGCGGAGCTGGGAATTTTTTTGCCACGTTACTGTACGCTCATGCGCAATGCCTGTAGGCTCATGCATCCTTTTGACGAGGTGACAAACCTAGTCAGTCGCACCGAAGGCACCATCACCATTTGTTTTCTTCCTGGAGCGTGCCCTGCGAAGAGTGCTGGATCAGGCTGTAGATGAGCGTGAAGAGGAAGAGTTGTGGTCACCATCATCACCAGAAACAGCCTTGTCATCATTGCTTGTCGGACCTGCGGCAACGCTGGAAGAGGAGTATGAGTCAGAGGAGGAATGTGGCTTTGAGAAGGAGGAAGACCAACCACAGCAGGCATCCCAGGGTGCTCGTTGTTGTCACCTATCTGGGACCCGTGGTGTTGTACGTGGCTGGGGGGAAGAAGAGACCGTCAATGACATTAGTGAGGACGAGGAACGGGAAGTGAGTAGCTCGGCATCCAACCTTGTGCAAATGGGGTCTTTCATGCTGTCATGTCTGTTGAGGGACCCTCGTATAAAAAGAATGAAGGAGAACGACCTGTACTGGGTGGCCACGCTACTAGACCCCCAGTATGAGCAGAAAGTGGCGGAAATGTTACCAAATTACCAAAAGTCGGAAAGGATGCAGCAGTTCAAAACCAAACTAAAAAATATGCTTTACACAGCTTATAAGGGGGATGTCACAGCACAACAGGAATCTAACTGGGGAAGAGGTGAAAGTAATCCTCCTCGTACCACGACCACGGCGGCAAGGACAGGACGCTTTACAGATGTGTTGTTGATGGAGGACATGGGGAGCTTTTTCAGTCCTACACATCGCCACAGCCCTTCGGGATCCAGCCTTAGAGAACGACTCGATCGACAGGTAGCAGATTACCTCGCCTTAACTGCAGATATCGACACTCTGAGGAGCGATGAACTCCTTGACTACTGAGTGTGCAGGCTTGACCTGTGGCCTGAGCTATCCCAGTTTGCGATAGAACTTCTGGCCTGCCCCGCTTCAAGTGTCCTGTCAGAAAGGACCTTCAGTGCAGCAGGAGGCATTGTCACTGACAAAAAAAGTCGCCTCGGTCAAAAAAGTGTTGATTACCTCACCTTCATTAAGATGAATGAGGCATGGATGCCGAAGGGACTGACAGTGGGGGATACGTTTGACTAACAAAAGGCCTGATGACATGCCTTGGCCTCAAAATGGTCCCCACGCTGCTGTATTTAATGTCTGCATAGCGGATGACTTTCGTGAATTCTCCGCCACCAACTAGGGTTCAAGCCGCAATGTTTTAGTCACCTTTCTGCCTGGAAAACATCAATTTTTCCGGCCGCTGCTACAACAGCGGCTGTAACAACACCATTATTTTTCAGGCATGTGTACATGCCTAATTTTTCTGTCCTCTGGTGCTGCTCTGTGGCTGCAAAAACAAAACCCCCAAAAAAAGGCACATACAAGTGTCAATTCCCCTTCGTGATCGTTACCTTGTTGTGGTAAAGGGGCTTGCGTATCACAATGTTGCCACACCCCAGATGATAAGGCCGTTGCTTCATTATGATCAGACCAAAAGCGATCGGCTGGATAATTTTTCATAGAAAAACATATTTTTATTTTATTTTTTTAAGTTGTATGGGTTTTTAATACATAAAATAAAAAAAATCATAATAAAGTCTCTTAATAGTTTATTAGAAATAATGCAGACAATTTTAAAAATCCCCATCAATTCCAATACAAAGCAAGTACAGAGCTCAGAACTAAATTATTTCAGGATGTCGTAATCAATTCGACACATGTCCCCGGATAGGGGACGTAACAGGGATTAAACTGATAGGAATAGTACTAGTTAAGACACCACTCATATAGGGTGTCACAGCACATTGCTCCGTGCACGCGCAGTGCCCCAACTTGGGAGTAAGAGGACCGACCAAGCTGCTTTTTCCATCTCCCGGTTCTTAAAATCAATTCAACACAAGTCCCCGGATAGGGGATGTAACAGGGATTAATCTAATAAGAATAGTTAACACACCACTCATACCGTGTGGCAGAGTACATTGCACGGCGCATGCGCAGTGCCCCAAATTGGAAGTAACAAGAAGGAAGCACACAGATAAATCACATTTCTGCAAGGAGTTTGTCAACTTTTGACAACTGTTTGCGGTTGTCTAAAATCCATTCAGTACACATCCTGATAGGGGACGTAACAGGGATTAAACTGATGAGAATAGTACTACAGAAAATACCACTCATATCGGGTGTGACAGTAAATTGCACGGCGCGGACGCAGTGACCGTGGATTAAAACAAAGGGGAGTGAGCCAGCGTTTTTTTAACCATCTCCCCATTTGAAAAATCTATTGAATAAATGGACCCCAGATTGGGGACGTAACAGGGATTAAACTGATGAGAAGAGAACTACAGAAAATAACACTCATATCGGGTGTGAGAGTAAATTGCACGGCGCAGACGCAGTGACCGTGGATTCAAACAAAGGTGAGGGAGCCAGCGTTTTTTTAACCATCTCCCCGTTCGAAAAATCAATTCAATAAATGGACCCCAGATTGGGGACGTAACAGGGATTAAACTGATGAGAAGAGAACTACAGAAAATAACACTCATATCGGGTGTGAGAGTAAATTGCACGGCGCAGACGCAGTGACCGTGGATTCAAAGGTGAGGGAGTCAGCGTTTTTTTAACCATCTCCCCGTTCGAAAAATCAATTCAATTCACCTTTCGGGGACCCTTGGCGTTGTACGTGGCTGGGTGGAGGAAGAAACCTTCAATGACATCAACGGGACATGGCTAGCTTGGTATCCAACCTTGTGCAAATGGGGAGTTTGCGGTTGGGTGAATGTACTGTTTGCGGTTGTTTGCGGAGCATTAAAAGGGGAGTTTGGTCTGTCAATGTCTGTGAAGCGGGCATAACCCTTACACTACCTGATCGATACAACATCATACCTGATCGTATACACACACTGGATGTTTTAAACCACATTGTTCAAAAAAAATTTGGATTGTTAGGTGATTTATGCCCTTTATGGATTAAATCTCAACTCTGCGTCAACTATGTAATTTTCATGGGAGTTTTGCCATGGATCCCCCTCCGGCATGGCACAGTCCAGCATTTCTCAATGCTGCAGATGGACACGTCTACTCCCCAGTGGCAGCTCATGCGTGACACGTGCCATTTGAAGGATATCATTCCACTGCTTCATGTCCTGTAGGGGATGCGGACAAATTTGATTGACGAGGAGACAGAAGACGTGACACTTCCATTTCATGGCAATCTGAGCCCTGAGGAGTAGAGATGGCCTTGCGGTTCGCCCCGCGGTCGTTTCGCGCCGAACTTGGCTCATTCGCTGTTGACCGTACAGGTAAACATATGGCGATGTCCGCCGGCGCCATATTCTTTGCATTGTGCAGAACTTTGACCCATGACACATCCAGCAAGTGGGACAGGACAGCCAATTGAGATGTTTCAGCACATGGACACACCCCCTACCCTATAAATAAATCCGATCTGGCCGCCATTTTAAATTTAGTTTTTTGCCAGTGTAGGGAAAGGTTGCTGTTTGGAGCAGGGACAGACTGTTAGAGAGTATAGAGACACCAAACGCTAACTAATAGGGCCACAAAAGTTCTTTTAAGGACTGGTATAGGTGCACTATCGTTAGGTGTGACATACTAAGGGGTGTAATATACTTATAATATACTTTATGACATAAGTATATTATAGTGCATTTGTATTGTGCAGCAATTGTGTGCGGTTCTGCTGCGATACTGCAGCTATACAGAGGGACAAGCGCTATTGGAACAACTAATTGCAACTGGTGTGATATACAAGTTGCCCCCCAAAAAATCTGATTGAGGCAGGGGTGTGATATATCTAGAATATAATTTCTATATAGTGCATTTGTATTGTGCAGCATTTGTGTACGGCTTTGCTGAGATACCACAGCTATACAGCGGGACAAACGTCATTGGAACAACTATTTGCAACTGGTGTAATATACCATTTGCCCCCCCAAAAAAATTCTTCCACAAATACTGCTCTTCTATAGGGACTTTGTCTCAGGGTCATTTTGAAAATGACAGGCAGAGGAAGAGGCAGGCCATTCCGCAGGGGTGGTAGGGGTCGGGGAGGTGCACCAGGCCGAAGCCTAAGTGGGAAGTTGGAAAAGGTGCGTGTGATTATGTCAAAGGACGCACCAGAGTTGGTTGAGTGGCTCACTCGGCATTCCGCTTCTGCACCCTCCTCATCCTCTGTATTTGCACCCTCCTCACTCTCTGCTGTGTGCAACCCCAAAGACACTACCACCACCACTATAGCCCCTCCACTCAAATTATTTTCCCATCAATTCCCAGACCTTACCAATGCGCAGCCATTCTTGGCATCAGATGAGGAAGAGGAGGTATCAACGGCCGCCACCCAGCGGTCTGACGACAGTACCCAGATAAGCCCAAGGAGGGTGGTCCCTACTTTTGCAGCCTACTCAGAGATCTCTAATGTCAGTGGTGGTGAAGGTGATGATGATGACGTGTCTATGGACGTTACGGGGGTGCCCACAAGAGAAGAAGAGGAGGGGAGTTCAGAGGGAGAGATGGAGCAGCAGACAGGGAGAAGAAGCAGGCAGAACTCGCAGGGCACAGGAGGCAAAAAGCCGACTGCAAATGTATCTAGAGCCATCCACCATGCACGGTCACATCTTGCACTCCCAGTTAGAAAACACCGTTAGAAAACACAAAGCCACACTCCTGGTGCTCCACATCCTGCCTCTTCTCCTTCTTCTGCCATTTGTCCTCCACTCCACCTTCCACCATGCCGTCGTCGCGTTCATCTGGCACAAGGCAGGCTTCGAGGATAAAATAATCCTCTTGCTCAACGGCTGACCGCTGGCTTGTTGGAACTGCTAGCCCGCCAACTAGTGCCATATAAATTGGTGGACTCGGAGGCCTTTAGAAAATTTGTGGCCATTGGCACACCGCAATGGAAGGTCCCCGGAAGGAAATATTTCTCCCTGAAGGGCATCCCTGAACTATATAGCCACGTTCAGCGGCAAGTTAATATATCTCTGGCACACAGTGTCTGTGCCAAGATACATCTGACCACAGACACGTGGTCTAGCAAACACGGGAAAGGAAGGTACATAACTTTTACTGCCCACTGGGTGAACCATCTGACGGCCTTCATCATGTAACCCGAGGCACCCGTGTGGAATTGGTGTTACTGCCACAGATTGCATGCAGGCCTGCCTCTTCTTCTCCTCCTCCTCCTCCGTCTCCTCCTCGGCTGACTCCTCCTTTTCCACTGCTGCTGCCTCTTCCGCTGCACCCCCCATGCTCCCCAGAACCTATTCGACATGCCAGGTGAGACATTGCCATGCTGTGCTGCGGCTGTTGTGCCTGGAAGCCAAGAGCCACACCAGTCCTGCACTCCTTTCAGCTCTGCGGTCACAGGCCAATCAGTGGCTAACTACGCTCAATTTGACAGTTGGTAAAGTGGTGTGTGACAATGGTGCCAATCTGCTGGGCGTGCTGAAGCAGGGCAAAATGACACGTGCTGTGCATGGCACACGTCCTGAACTTAGTCGTGCAGAGATTTGTTGCCAAATACCCCAGGGTCCAGGATGTCTTGCGGCAGGCCAGGAAAATCTCTGGCCATTTTAGAAAATCCTACACGGCCATGGCTCACCTTGCTGACGTTCAGCGGCGACATCACTTACCCGTCAGACGTCTGATTGGTGACTGGCCGACGTGTCTGCAGCAGGACAGGTTCTTTTGTTTTTTTTTCACCGTGACAGTGGCTGCTCATGCGCGACACATGCAGATTTCTGTGGCCATTTGATGAGATCACCAAACTGGTCCTTATGCCTTCTTTCTGGAGCGTGCATTGCGTCGTGTCATTTATCAAGCCGTCGAGGAGCAGGAAGATGAGGAAGTCGCAATGCTGGATGAATTCCCGGGGGGGGGGGGCTACTCCATCTGAGACAAGTCTGAAGAGGAGTCAGAGGAGGATGATGTCGGGGTGAAGGAGGAGAAAACAGAGCATGCTTTAAAAGTTTCTGGGATCTCTGGTGGTGTCCGTGGCTGGGGGGAGGAGACCGAGGACGACATTATCCTGGATGATGAGCAGTATCCAGGCCACTCCACCGCTTCCAGTTCAGTGCAAATGGGAGCCTTCATGCTCCAGTGTTTGAAGAGGGACCCCCGTATAAAAAGCATAAAGGGCAAGGACCAGTTCTGGGTGACAACCTACTTAGACCCCGGGTACAAACACAAATTGGCAGACATGTTACCACCACCACTTACTTACTTGTTCTTTTATGTATGCTGAATGGATAGTTTTTGGGGTCTACGGTACACTGGCCTGCTGGAAAATTGATATCCAATGACCGTGTAAGCTATCTTCAGCCACTTACTTGTTGTTTTATGTACTCTGAAAGAATAATTGTTGCGGCCTCGGAGGAATTCAATACCAGTGATGACCGCGTGTTATCGAATTTCAACTATTATCATTAGGAGTTTTTTCAAGAGGGGGGGATTTCGTTAGCCATGTTTTTAATCCAATTTTATATTTTTAGTTATTTTGTAACATATGTATTTGACCTGTATTTGTACTGGCCTGCAGTAAAATTGATATCCATTGATCGTGTAATTGTCACGGAACCATGAACCAGACGTACAACAAGAGATAAGTGAAAATAAGAAGGCTTTATTGAAAATAAAGCTATAAAGAAAAAGTCCAAACGGATGGCGGAACCGAAGCAGAGTCTTTTCGAAGCCAGAGGTCAGGAACCAGAAGGGTAGTCAGACGAAGCCAGGATCAGGAACCAGCAGGGTAGTCAGGCGAAGCCAGGATCAGGAACCAGCAGGGTAGTCGGACGAAACCAGGATCAGGAACCAGCAGGGTAGTCGGACGAAACCAGGATCAGGAACCAGAAGCAGCAGCAGTCTAGAAGCATGTGAACACAGGAGGACCAAGCAAGGAACTGAAGCCACAGACCTCCTATATATATGAACTAGGCATCCAGCTCCTCCCAGTGGGAAGGAGGAGCCGCAGGGTGGGAGGCTACAAGAAACCCAGAAACCAAGATGGCCGCCAGCACATGTCAAACGAAGGAGAACAACAAGAAGGTAAGACCATGACAGTACCTCCCCCTCAAGGGCCCCTCCTCCGCGGAGTAAAGAACGGTTTCAGAGGGAAGCGTGCGTGGAAGGCTCGGAGCAAGGCAGGAGCATGGACATCTGCGGAGGGAACCCAGGAACGCTCCTCTGGACCATAACCACGCCAATGGACCAAAAACTGCACCCGACCGCGGACCAGGCGTGAGTCCAGGATATTGCTCACCTCATACTCCTCACGATTGCCCACTTGGACCGGACGAGACCGAGGAACCGAGGAAGTGAAACGATTACACACCAGTGGCTTCAACAGGGAGACATGAAACACGTTGGAGATCCGCATGCCAGGAGGAAGCGCAAGGGCATAGGCTACCGGGTTTACCCTGCGAAGCACTCGGAAGGGACCAACAAAGCGAGGCGCCAGCTTGGGAGTGGGCACTCGAAGGTTGAGGTTGCGGGTGGACAACCATACACGGTCTCCGACCTGGTAGGAAGGAGCAGGCGCTCGTCTGCGATCAGCCTGGAGTTTCTGGCGCTGCGCAGAGACCTCAAGGGACTTCTGGATCAGTACCCAAGAAGCACGTAGGACGGAAAGGTGATCCTCCACAGCCGGAATATCCTGGGGAGAGAATACCTCCGGTAACACGGCAGGTTGGAACCCATAATTGGCCATGAAGGGAGACGTCCCAGAGGAAGAGTTCACCGCCGTGTTCCTGGCAAACTCAGCCCAAGGCAGGAGGTCAACCCAATTGTCTTGGTGATCGGAGACATAGCAACGAAGGAATTGCTCCAAGGCCTGATTGGATCGTTCTGCGGCCCCATTGGACTGAGGGTGGTAGGCCGAGGAGAAGGAGAGATGAATCCCCAACTGGGAGCAAAAGGCGCGCCAGAACCTGGACACAAACTGACTCCCCCGATCCGACACAATCTCCTTGGGCAAACCGTGCAACCGGAAGACCTCCCTGGCAAAAATCGTGGCCAACTCTTGTGCAGGGGGTAACTTCTTGAGAGGAACACAGTGGCACATTTTGGAAAACCGATCCACAATCATGAGAATGACCGTATGGCCTCGGGATGCAGGGAGGTCCACAATGAAATCCATCCCCAGGTGTGACCATGGGCGCTCCCCGGTGGCTATGGGTTGCAGAAGGCCCAACGGAAGGTGCCGAGGGGACTTACTCTGGGCACAAACGGAGCATGCCGCTACATATGCGGCGATGTCGGAACGTAGGGAAGGCCACCAGAACAGACGTGAAACAGCCCAGGACAGCTGATTCTTTCCAGGATGCCCCGCGGTCTTGGAGTTATGGTAGGTTCGCAACAACCGAGTGCGCAACTCCTCAGGCACAAAACATCTGCCGTTGGGTCTCCCAGAGGGAGCACTAGATTGAGCCGCCAAAATCTGCTCACCCAGGGGAGAGGTCAGGCTGGTGCGAATGGCGGCCAAGATCTGATTCGGAGGTATGACCGAAGTCGGAATCGACTCCTCCCTGGACAGCTCGGAGTACTGCCGTGATAAGGCATCCGCCCTGATGTTCTTGGAACCGGGTAGGTAGGAGACCACGTAATTAAAACGTGACAAGAACAGAGCCCATCTGGCCTGACGTGGTGTCAATCTCTTGGCCTCAGAAAGGTAGGTCAGATTCTTGTGGTCCGTCAGGATGAGGACCGGAACCACCGAACCCTCGAGCAAGTGCCTCCATTCTTTAAGGGCCTGCACGATGGCCAATAACTCCCTGTCACCAATCTGATAGTTGCACTCCGCGGAAGACAGTTTCCGGGAGTAAAACCCACAAGGAAGCAGAGGACCCTCTGGTGTTCTACGCTGAGACAGAAGGGCGCCTACTCCCGTCTCAGACGCGTCCACCTCGAGGACAAAGGGCAACCCAGGGTTGGGATGCGACAGAATCGGAGCCGACACAAAGGCGGACTTTAGAGCCTCAAAAGCTCGGATGGCCTCGAGAGGCCAGACCTGGGAATTACTGCCCTTCCTGGTCAGATCCGTGAGAGGCTTGGCTAGCATGGAAAAGTCCCTGATGAACTTCCGATAATAATTGGCAAAGCCCAAAAAGCGCTGCAGGGAACGAAGACCACTGGGCTGGGGCCACTGTAAGACAGCCGAAACCTTCTCAGGATCCATGGAGAACCCCTCAGCGGAAATGATGTAACCTAAGAAGGTTACCTGGGATCGGTGAAATTCGCATTTCTCAAGCTTACCGAACAGCTTGTTCTCTCGTAACCGTTGCAACACTCGTCTGACATCCAGAATGTGGGCCTCCATGGATTGAGAATATACCAAGATGTCATCCAAATAGACCACCACACACTGCTGCAACAGGTCACGGAAAACATCGTTGATGAATTCCTGAAAGACTGCGGGCGCATTGCACAACCCAAAGGGCATAACCAAGGATTCATAATGGCCGGTCCTGGTGTTAAACGCGGTCTTCCACTCATCGCCCGCCTTGATCCTTACCAGGTTATATGCCGCCCTCAGGTCGAGTTTGGTAAAGACCGTGGCCCCTTTAAGGCGATCGAACAGCTCGGAAATCAAGGGTATCGGGTAAGCGTTCTTGATCGTGATGCGATTGAGACCCCTGTAATCGATGCAAGGCCTCAACTCACCGCCCTTCTTTTTCACAAAGAAAAATCCAGCCCCTGCCGGGGACGAGGATTTGCGAATGTGTCCGCGTGAAAGCGCCTCCCTCACGTACTCCTCCATGGCCTCATTCTCCGCTACCGACAGTGGATAGACTTTGCCACGAGGAGGAACGGCACCAGATTGTAACTCTATGGCACAATCGTATGGGCGGTGCGGAGGTAGGGCAACCGCGCGCACCTTATCGAATACATCCCGGTACTCCTCGTATTCAGGAGGCAACAGAGAGTCCGAGGAAGTACACAGCAACTTGACAGACCCATGGATGCAACTAGCCCCACACTGCGGTGACCACGAGAGGATCTCGGCCGATCTCCAATGGAAAGTCGGATTATGCTTCCGGAGCCAGGGGTACCCCAAGACCACCGAGTAGTGTGGAGACGAAATAACCTGGAGGCAGACCGACTCTCTGTGAACGGCACCAATGGCTATCCCCACTGGAAGGGTCTCATGAGTCACGTGTGGCGGCAGAAGGGGTCTGCCGTCTATCGCCTCAAGAGCCAGTGGGGAACCTCGAGCCTGCAGAGGAATGGAATTGGCGGCAGCGAACACACTATCAATGAACAAACCACCAGCACCAGAGTCCACCAACGCCTGGGTCATCACCGAGCCCCCGACCCAGGAGAGGACAACAGTGATCAGTGGTTTGTCAACACGGGAAACCGGGGACGAGGAGACTCCACCCAAGATCTGCCCCCGACAGGATCTCAGGTGCGAGCGTTTCCCGGACGGTTCGGACATGCCAACCGAAAATGCCCACCGAGACCACAGTACATGCATCGGCCCTCGCGTCTCCGGAGTACCCTCTCCCCCTCGGACAGGCGAGCAAACCCCAGCTGCATGGGTTCACCCCCAGACAAGTCATCCCCAGGAGGCGTGGGAGGAGAGGGAGGCACGGGTGGGACAGCAAACGTAGGCGCCAATCTGTTAGAAAACCTCTGCAGGCTCTCCTTAAAGGAAGGTCTCTCCCTGAGTCTGGTGTCAATCAAAATCAGGAAAGAAATAAGAGACTCGATCTCCACTGGTAGGTCCTTAGCTGCAACCTCATCCTTCAAGGCATCCGAGAGACCATGAGAGAAAGCAGCGACCAGAGCCTCATTATTCCAGCCCACCTCTGCTGCCAGGGTACGAAACTCAATGGCGTATTCAGCTACGGATCGTGAACCCTGTCTGATGGACATAAGGAGCTTCGCAGCAGAGGCAGCATGAGCCGACACATCGAATACCTTCCGAAGAGAAGCAACAAAACCGGAAAACTCTGCAACCACCGGATTGTTGTTCTCCCATAAAGGGCTGGCCCAGGCCAAGGCCTTGTCCGAGAGCAGCAAGATCAAGAAGCCCACCTTTGATCTCTCAGTAGGAAAGGCATGTGGCAGCAACTCAAAATAAATGCCCACCTGGTTAAGGAAACCTCGGCACTGAGTTGGCTCTCCCCCAAAGCGCTGTGGAAGAGGGGCAGAACCGGTCATACCCCGAAACACCGCAGGTGCAACAACAGGTGTCGGGGTAGACTCTGGCGCAACAACCGGAGCGGCAGTAGGAGCGGGCCCAGGAGCGACAACCGACCCATCGGCAACGGGAGCGAAATGAGCCGTGCGTTCAAGCAGGGTTTGCAACGCCACAGCGAACCGACCCAACAGGTGATCCTGCTGATCAAGTCTGGCAACCAGCGTGGGTAGCGAGGATGGCCCTGTACCGTCAGAATTCATGGCTTGGTCCTAATGTCACGGAACCATGAACCAGACGTACAACAAGAGATAAGTGAAAATAAGAAGGCTTTATTGAAAATAAAGCTATAAAGAAAAAGTCCAAACGGATGGCGGAACCGAAGCAGAGTCTTTGCGAAGCCAGAGGTCAGGAACCAGAAGGGTAGTCAGACGAAGCCAGGATCAGGAACCAGCAGGGTAGTCAGACGAAGCCAGGATCAGGAACCAGCAGGGTAGTCGGACGAAACCAGGATCAGGAACTAGCAGGGTAGTCGGACGAAACCAGGATCAGGAACCAGAAGCAGCAGCAGTCTAGAAGCATGTGAACACAGGAGGACCAAGCAAGGAACTGAAGCCACAGACCTCCTATATATATGAGCTAGGCATCCAGCTCCTCCCAGTGGGAAGGAGGAGCCGCAGGGTGGGAGGCTACAAGAAACCCAGAAACCAAGATGGCCGCCAGCACATGTCAAACGAAGGAGAACAACAAGAAGGTAAGACCATGACAGTAATATACCTCCGGCCACATAATCACTTAATCTTTTCTGTTTGGTAAATGCCTAATGTTTGGGGCCTATAGTCCAGTGGCCTACAGTAAAATTTTTATCCATTGACCGCATAATGTACCTCGTGCCACATAATCAGAATTTCTTGTTTGTCAGGTGAATGCCTAATTTTTAAGGCCCGTAGTCCCGTGGGCTAAAATAACATTTTTCTAGGCTCCAACAGGGCACATTTCAGAGAATTTACCTTTAAGACGCGTAAAAATGTCCCCTGATTAAGATACATATTTTTTGTTGGAATTTTTGTCATTGATCCCCCTCTAGTATGCCACTGTCTATGTTGTGGGACTATTTGTACACTTCTACTAAGTATTTTGTGGCTGCAAATATGAGCTGAAGGTGTATATGATGCAGAGTCCAAGAAAACCAAAGCTGAAGAAGCTAAGGCCGACATGTCGGAGGACGTGAAGTCCTTAGGTGCTGCACTGACCGAAGGAGCGGCTACCGAAGTGAAAAAAACTACTAAAGAAGCAGAGGTCTCTGAAACTGCGGGAGAAACCACTGCTGGAAAGAAGGAAGAAGTGAATCGGAGGCATGTAAAAGAAACGCGTGGGGATAAGCCTGCTCTGCAGAATGAGCCCCGCAAGGTCAAGGCGAAAGGGTCAGGACACGACCATGACTGGGAACAGTTCGGTCAAGAGCTGCAGCAGTCCAAGAAAGGACATGAGGAGCATGTGCAGAATCCAGAGAATCTAAAAAGAGAGCCTGCCGGTCGTATAAAAATATCTTCTGAGAGAAGTTCCAGAGACCGAATGCCAAATGTGGAAAGGAACAGAAAAAAAGAGAGTCCACGGGTGCGAAAGTGCATCATCCTTGCTCGTGAAAGAGAAAACCTGCTCATGAGATTGGCAAGAAAATCCCGTAGCTCTTATCGGCTCTGTAATAAACTCATGAGGGTGACTAACCAAGCGCTGTTGTCCTGGGTCTGGCAGAATAAGTTGAAGACTTTAGGCCAGGTCAATGCCTGCTCACGAGCATCTGGATTTGATACTAGTGTTCACCCCTAAAGGCTTGAACAAAGGAGGGAGGGTATGTGAGGCAGTGACAGGCCTCATAGCTGCTAGGGGAGATTTATGGCAGGAGTTTCCATGTCTTCCCCATCAGTCATCAGGTCTGACAATCAGTCTGATATAAGAGCCCAGCCCAGACTGTCAGGGGAGAGATTCTTTGTGCAACAGAGTCTTGCTGGAGGCTCTGTAAGAGTGGTCTCAGCAGGGCTGGCTGAGGGGCCACGGGACTTTGTGATAGCCTGAACTTTGGGGGACTCTGCGAGGACTGGGAAACGACGGGCGCAAGGTCAGAGTCGGCAGGACTGCTAGACCCCATACCCCCAAAGGTACTGGACTGACTTTGTTACAGCCTGGAAGTGAGCTGGACTATTAGCTGGAAAAGCCGCATGTTACTAACGTGTGTGAACGGTGCTTTAAGTGAGGTAGGGATATTTCATGTTTAGTTAGAGCCCAGACGAGTAAGGTGTTACTTTGTTTTGTTGTTGTGAAAATAAACCTCACCTGCAATCCAGCTGTTGTGAAGATAATTGTGAGAATGACCCCCGAAAAAGAGCTAATCCCTCACAGGTTACATGCGGTAAAATCTTTATTGAAGTATTTTAGTCGAAAAACTATTTATTTAGCGATCAGCGCTGTGGTTTTATGCGGTATCTTGATGAACTTCGCAACTCTTCCCGGCTCAAAGCTATGACGGTTTGTCTTCTCATTGTCTATAGCTACTAAAGGCATGTTCATGCCAGGCAGGTTCCTCCAGAAGTATATGGGTTGATGAGCAGCCGATACTGCACTCAATCTTGACAGAATTCATCTCCAGGTGGAGAGAAATAGTTTTTTGGAATGCTTTCTCCCTCAGGATTCTCTCCTGTCTTAGTCAACACTAAATTTTTATTATTAAATTTATTAAATATTGAAAAATAAATTGAACCAAAACGTGATTAAAATTATAAGAAAGTAAAAATAGAATTTGCCAATATATTATCCCAATCTTTGAGGGAAATTCACAGACAATCAATTTGCCAAGCCTTTTGTGCCAGAGAACGTGTATTATTAGGCTACTTTCACACTAGCATTCGGGGCTCCGCTTGTGAGTTCCATTTGAAGGCTCTCACAAGCGGCCCCGAACGGATCCGTCCAGCCCTAATGCATTCTGAGTGGATGCGGATCCGCTCAGAATGCATCAGTTTGGCACCGTTTGTCCTCCGCTCAGCAGGCGGACACCTGAACGCTGCTTGCAGCGTTCGGGTGTCCGCCTGGCCGTGCGGAGGCAAACGGATCCGTCCAGACCTACAATGTAAGTCAATGGGGACGGATCCGTTTGAAGTTGACACAATATGGCTCAATTTTCAAACTTTCAATGTAAAGTCAAAACGGATCCGTTTGCATTATCATGAACAAAAAAAAATATCAAAATTTTAAGTGTTTGCATTATAGGAGCGGATACGTCTGTGCAGATACCAGACGGACCCGCTCTGAACGCAAGTGTGAAAGTAGCCTTAAATTGTGTTTTAAGCAACACTTTATAAAGTTGAGAAATTTTAACCTTCTGTTCCATATTCCCTATAAATGAATAGACGAAGACGGCCACTCTGTGGCCTCCTCATGCTGTTGCCACCTCCACAATCTCTCTTCATCCTGCCACTCACTGGCCCCCTCATGCTACTGCCACCTCCTCAATCTCTCGTCGTTGTGCCACTCTGTGGCCTCCTCCAGATGTTGCTGCCGCCACCACCTCCACACTCTGTTATTGTGCCACTCAGTGGCCTTCTCCTGATGCTGCTGCTGCCACCTCCAGACTGTCATTGTGCCACTTGGTGGCTTCCTTATACTGCCTGTCTGACTACGCTTCTGCCTCATCCTTCGGTTACTGCTTTGTTGCTCCTGGTATGACCTTGCCTGTCTACCACACCTGTACTGCTGGTACCTATCTTGGGTATCTTCTGGTCCGCCTGGACCAACTGCTTCTAACTCTGGGACTGCTCTCAAGTGGCACCTGGCAACTACCCTAACGGCCCAAGTCTATCCTCACAATCAGAGGCTCTAGCGAAGACCAGGTAGTTGCTTGGTCACGCCCCTCCAGTGTACAGCCAGTCAGTAGCACAGTGGGTTCACATCCGCTGATCCGTGACAGACAGGTTTGTCCAATTTGTGGCTGAACTAAACGTGAATCAGCTAGGCCTGTTCTTTACTTCTGACATCAATGAATGTGAAATTACGCTCCTGGATCTTACCATTTCAGTGGGGACAGATAGAAAAATTGTCACAAATCTGTTCAGAAAGCAAACATCTAAGAACAGCTGGGATAGCGGTCACCCCCTAGTCCTCAAGAAAGGTATCCCTAAGGGACAGTACTTGAGAGCTAGGAGGAATTGCTCAGAACTAAGTGACTTCAAGGTAGCTGCGGGTGATTTGAGGACCCGTTTTACAAATTGGGGTTACCTACAACACAATCTGAAACAGGCATTCCATCGCTCTATGAGCATTGGCCATGAACAACTACTAAGCCCTAAAATTTGGGCACAGGAAAATATTGCCCGCAGGATTATAGGCATGTATGACAAGGCACATAGACAGGTACGTGAGATCTTACAGACACATTGGTCCATCTAGCAGTCGGATCCAGATATTGGAGATCTGATGTCTAAACGTCCGTCCATCACGTTCCGTCGTGGTTCCAATTAACGTGACCGTCTAGTCCACAGCCTATATCAGCGTCCCACATCAAGCATATGGCTTAAAAACACATCGAAAGGTACATTCCCTTGTTGCTCTTGTGTCATACGTGGCAATATAATGAAAGGTGCATCCTTCACCAGTCAGATAACTGGGGAGAGATATTCTATTCAATCCTTCATTAATTGCACATCATTGGGAGTGATTTATCTACTTACCTGTCAATGTGGTCTACAATATGTGGGCAAGACTAGGTGCGAATTAAAGAGACGTATTGCTGAACACCTATCTGACATCAGAAACAACCGGGAGACATCTGTAGCTCGTCACATAACGGGAATACTGATGTACTCACATTAAAAAATCCTCTCGCGAAGGGGACATTGATGTGGTGTTACTCCGCAAAGAAACTCAATGGATTTTCAAATTACATACAGTAAGCCCCAAACGACTCATTGAGTCAATTTCCTTTGCATCTTTTATTCAGGACACATTAGTTATCATGTCACCTTTTGTACACTCTGACATTTTGTGTTGCTTCCAATTCATTATGCTATCTTGGGTCTAGTCTGTGTACCGATTTATATTATGTGAATGCTTAAGACGACATTCCTAGTCGTTTGTATCCATCAATCTGGTCCCCTGCCAGCTCTTTTACGGCTTTACCAGGCAGGGTCTGTCTATCCTCCATTGTGCAATTTTGATGCTTATCTACTTATTTATATTTCTCTCTGAGTGTTTCCACCTAATTACATTCATTCTCTATACTGTACTATTATAAGCCGCATCTTCGATTCCTCCTTACCTTCTGAGTGCGCTTGCTCTCACCTCCAGATTATTGGTGAGCACATTCATTGTGAGCAAACCTTAGGCTGTATGTCAGGTTACGCCATATGTAAATGGCAATTAAACTAGTCCCTCTCTGCACTTTGGGTTTCCTTTTCGCCTGGTTTGTAACCTAATAAGATATATATACCCTTTCAACTATATTTAACTATTGACCTCAATAAAACTTTATTTTTTTGTTTTTGGGTTTTTGTCATAAACGTTCAATCAGGCTGAGATTTTTTTTTTACTAAAACTTTATTTCAATTATATTTTTACTAAGGATGAGCCAACTTCTGTTTTACAAGTTCGAGTTTTATTACAATTCCAATATAGATTCCGTTACCACGGGCATTAATGGATTTCTATGACGGAATACATTTAAGAGGTCATAATAGAAGTCTATGGGCCACATCCGTATGGTTTCCGTTATGCAGCATCTATGGCAGAGATGTCAAACTTGTGGTCTTCCAGTAGTTGCAAAACTACAATTTCCATCATTCTAAGACAGCCTACAGCTATCAGGACATTCTGGGAGTTGTAGTTTTCCAACAGCTGGAGGGATATAGGTTTGACATCCGATTCTGCCCATCCAGGCCCTGTCATAAGAGAGCAGAGCTTCTGCTCTTTGCTGTACAGAGACCAATGAAGCTGTTAGATTAGGCCGCTCTAAAAAGGTGGCAGCGTAGCATTAGATCACCTAGTGATTGCCATAAAAAGGTGTATTGATGGTCACTAAGAGCGATGGATGAACATTGGCCGGGACGATTCGCGAACGCGATCAAATGTTCGCGAAACACAAGTTCGCAGCGGGCCCCATTCACTTTAATGGCAGGCGAACCTGAAAAACCTTCAGGTCATTATTGCAGCCACCAAATACTTACAAGAAGTGCACAAATTGTCTCACAACATGGACAGTGACATACCCCTATCAATGGCAAAAATTCCCACATGAAATATGTATTTTAATCAGCGCCCATTTTAATGCGTCTTAAAGGTAAACTGTCAAAAATGTGGCCTGCTGGAGCCTAGAACAATGTTATTTTAGGCCAGGGGAGAACAGGACCCAAAAATTAGGCATTTTCCTGACAGAAAACATCAAGTGATTATGTGCCTGGAGGTATATTAGACGGTCATTGGATATCAATTTTACTGCAGGCCAGTACAAATAGATGTTAAATACCGTACATATGTTTAAAAGAACAAAAAATATAACATTGGATTAAAAACATGGTTAACGAAATCCCCCCTCTTGAAAAAACTCCAAATGATAATAGATGAAATTCAATAACACGCGGTCGTCGTCAACAGGTGTTGAATTCCCTGAGGTCCCAAACATAAGGCATTGACCGGACAGAAAAGAACAAGTAATTATGTGGCTGGAGGTATATTAGAAGGTCATTCAATATGAATTTTACTGCAGACCAGTGTAGTATAGGCCCCAAACATTAGGCATTCACAGGACAGAAAAGAACAATTGATAATGTAGCTGGAGGTACATTAGGCGGTCACCGTATAACAATTTTACTGTTGGCCAGTTAGATTACAGGCCCCAAAAATTATGCATTCACCGTACATAAAAGATATCAATTTTATAGCAGGCCAGTGGACTACAGGTCCCAAAAATTATTAATTCACCGTACAGAAAACAACAATTGATAATGTGGCTGGAGGTAAATTAGGCAGCCTAATTAAAGAATTAAAAAAACAAAAAATATAAAATTGGATTAAAAACATGGCTAACAAAATCCCCCCTCTTGAAAAAACCCCAAATGATAATAGTTGAAATTTGATAACACGTGCTCGTCACAGGTGTTGAATTCCTCCAAGGTCCCAAACATTAGGCATTCACCGGACTGAAAAGGCCTTTTATGCCGATATATTTACCTAATACAGGCACCATTAATTGTTCCAGGTGGTGCTGAATATTTGTGGGCTGTAATGAGGAAATTCAATTAAACGTGGTCGTCGCAGGTGTTGAATTCCTCCGAGATCACTGCATCATTTATTTTTTAGAAATGTGGAGGTAGTCCACACTGTCGTGAGCTAGGCGAGTGTGCTTATCGGTCACGATCCCCCTGCTGCACTGAATGTCCTTTCTGACAGTACACTCAACGAGGGGCAAGCCAAGAGTTCCATGGCAAATTTTGCCTGCTCTAGCCACAGGTCAAGCCTGCACACCCAGTAGTCCAGGGATTTCTCGCTTCTCAGAGCGTCCACATCGGCCGTTAACCCGATGTTGTCGGACCCCTGTCGTTCTAGGCATTCCGCTGAGGCTGGATCTGGAGGGCGGCTGTCGATAGGTTGCTTGCAAGAATGATCTCATATCCGAAGTGACCAACATATTTTCAAACCACCCTCTTCTTGCATGCACTGTAGAATTGGTACCCGCAACTGTTTCTCTGTGGGTGGAAATTCCTCTGCCAGCGCCCACAACAGCAGAATGCAGCATCTCTCACAGCAAGGCCTGGAAATGCTGCATTCTGACAGCACTCTGTGATGCTGGTAACATGTCTGCCATTTTGTTTTTGTACCGGGGGTCTAAGTACTTTGACACCCAGTACTGGTCCTTGCCCTTTATGCTTTTTATACGAGGCTCCCTCTTCAAACACTGGAGCATGAAGGCCCCCATTTGCACTAAACTGGAAACCGTGGAGTGGCCTGGCTCCTGCTCATCATCCAGGATAATGTCATCCTCTGTCTCCTCCTCCCAGCCACGGCCAACACCAGGGATCTCAGAAAAGTTTAAAGCATGCTCTTCTTGCTCCTCCTCTGCCCCGGCACCATTCTCCTCTGACTCCTCTTTAGACTCCTGTTGACTTGTCTCAGATGGAGTAGCCCCCCCCTGGGAATTAATCCAGCATTGTGACTTCCTCCTCTTCCTGCTCCTGCTCCTCGACGGCTTGATCAATGACATGACGCAATCCAGGCTGCAGAAAGAAGGCGTAGGGTACGATTTCACTGATGGCGCCCTGGCTGCGACTGACCAGTTTGGTGATCTCATCAATTGGCCGCAGAAGTCTGCATGCGTCGCACATGAGCAGCCACTGGCGCTGTGAAAAAAAGCAAGCTCCCCAGAACCTGTCCTGCCGCAGAGTTCGTACAGGTAGTCGTTAAAGGCATGTTTCTGCTGGAGAAGCCTATCAAGCATATACAAGGTGGAGTTCCACTGCATCGGGCAGTAACAAATCAGACGTCTGATGGGCAAGTGGTGTCGCCACTGACCATCAGCAAGGCGAGCCATGTCCGTGTAAGATCTTCTAAAATGGCCAGAGATTTTCCTGGCCTGCCGCAAAATGTCCTGGACCCCGGGGTATTTGGCATTGAATCGCTGCACGACTAAGTTCAGGACGTGTGCCATGCACGGCATGTGTTTCATATTGCCCTGTTTCAGCGTGCTCAGCAGATTAGCACCGTTATCGCACACCACTTTACCAACTGTCAAATTGAGCTTATTTAGCCACTGATCGGGCTGTGATCGCAGAGCTGAAAGGAGTGCAGGACTTTGGCTTCCAGGCACAGCAGCCGCAGCACAGCATGGCAACGTCTCACCTGGCACGTCAAATAATTTCTGGAGAGCTGTGGGTGGTGCAGCAGAAGAGGCGGTAGCAGTGGAAAAGGAGGAGTCAGCCAAGGAGGGGGAGGAGGATGGAGTAGGAGGAGGAGAAGAAGAGGCAGGCCTGCATGCAACCCATGGCGGTAACACAGAATCCATACGGGTGCCACGGATTGCAAGCTTGATGGCCGTCAGAAGGTTCACCCAGTGGGCAGTAAAAGTTATGTACCTTCTCTGCCTGTGTTTTTTAGACCACGTGTCTGTGGTCAGATGTATCTTGGCACCGACACTGTGTGCCAGAGATACATTCACTTGCCGCTTAACATCGCCATATAGCTCTGGGATGCCCTTTCTGGGAGAAATATTTCCTTCCGGGGACATTCAATTGCGGTGTGCCAATGGCCACAAATTTTCTAAAGGCACACAATTTTTTTTATATGGCAGTAGTTGGCAGGCTAGCAGTTCCGACAAGCCAGGGGTCAGCCATTGGGCAAGTTGGTTATCCGGAGTCATCATTTTTTTATGCTCAAACATTTGGGCCACAGAAGCCTGCCTTGTGCCAGATGAACGCGACAACGTCACGGTGAAAGGTGGAGTGAAGGACAAATGGGAGGAGACTGAGAAGAGGCAGGACGTGGAGCACCAGGAGTGTGGCTTTGTGGGCTCTGACGGCGTTGCTCCCACTGGGCTGGGTGATGGAAGGCCAGGTGCCTTCTTAAGGCGGTCGTCCCTAGGTGAGTGTTGGGCTAACCGTGACTTATGCGTTGATAGCACAGGCTGCAGATGGCAACACTATTATCAGTAGCTGACAAGCTAAAAAAAGCCCACACTGCGGAGCCATATGCCGGCATCCTGGGAGCGCAAGATGTGATCGTGCATTGTGGATGGCTCGCTCCAAATACATTTGCAGTCTGCTTTTTGCCTCCTGTGCACTGCAAGTTCTGCCTGCTTCTCCTCCTTCTCCTCCCTATTTGCTGCTACATCTCTCCCTCTGAACTCCCCTCCTCTTCCTCTCTTGTGGGCACCCACGTGACGTCCATCGACACGTCATAATCGTCGCCTTCACCACCACTGACATTAGAGATCTAGGCAGTAGGCAGTAAAAGTGGGGACCACCCTCCTTTGGCTGTTCTGGGTACTGTCGTCAGACCGCTCGGTGGCGGCCGTTGATACCTCCTCTTTCTCATGCGATGCCAAGAGTGGCTGCGCATCGGTAAAGTCTGGGAATTGATGGGAAAATAATTTCTCTGACTCGAGTGGAGGGGCTATGGTGGTGGTGGTGGTGTATTTGAGGATGCACACAGCTGAGAGTGAGGAGGGTGCAGATACAAAGGATGAGAAGGGTGCAGAAGCGGACGGCTGAGTGAGCCACTCAACCAACTCTGGTGCGTCCTTTGACGTAATCGCACGCACCTTCCTCAAACTTCCCACTTAGGTTCCGGCCGGGTGCACCTGCCTGACCCCTACCACCCCTGTGGAATGGCCTGCCTCTTCCTCTGCCTGTCATTTTCAAAATGACCCTGTGACAAAGTCCCTATAGAAGAGCAGTATTTGTGGAAGCAGGTATATAGAACTGCTTAATGATTATTTGATGGAAGCAGGTATATCACACCCCTGCCTCAATCAGTTTTTTTGGGGGGCAACTGGTATATCACTTTAGTTGAAATTTTTTGTTCCAATAGTGTTTGTCTTTCTGTATAGCTGCATTATCTCAGCAGAACTGCACACAACTCCTGCAAATTACAAATGTACTATATAGAAATGACACTGCCTGTCCAAAAAAAAGTTACCACCTGGATTTACCTAAGCAAATAGGTATGAGCCTCCTTTTGGATAATTACTGCATGGGCGATTATCTTTCAGCTGGCAACAGGTTATTTAACCCCAACTGGTGCAATGAGTTTCTTCTCATTTCTTAAACAACCATGTCGAAAGACACATCTCGTGGTCGTGGAAAAGAGGTTAGTCTGTTTGAGAAGGGTCAAATCATTGGCATGCATCAAGCAGAGAAAACATCTAAGGAGATTGCAGAAACTACTAAAATTGGGTTTAGAACTGTCTAATGCATTATTAAAAACTGGAAGGATAGTGGAGACCCATCGTATTCGAGGAAGAAATGTGGCGGGGAAGAAATCCTGAATGATCATATTCGGTGATCTCTTAAATGTTTGGTGAAATCAAATCGAAGAAAAACAGTAGAACTCATGGCTAAGCCGTAAGAAAACCACTAATCAGTGAGGCAAACCAGAAAAAAGGCTTCAATTTGCTAGGGAGCATAAAGATTGGACTCTGGAGCAATGGAAGAAGGTCATGTGGTCTGATGAGTCAAGATTTACCCTGTTCCAGAGTGATAGACGCATCAGGGTAAGAAGAGAGGCAGATGAAGTGATGCACCCATCATGCCTAGTGCCTACTGTACAAGCCTGGGGGGGCAGTGCTATGAGCTGGGGTTGCTGCAGTTGGTCAGGTGTAGGTTCAGCAACAGTGTGTGCTCCAAGAATGAGGTCAGCTGACTACCGGAGCATACTGAATGACCAGGTTATTCCATCAATGGATTTTTTCTTCCCTGATGGCATGGGCATATTCCAAAATTCCAATGCCAGGATTCATCGGGCTCAAATTGTGAATGTGAAGGAGTGGTTCAGGGAGCATAAGACATAATTTTCACACATGGATTGGCCACCACAGAGTCCAGATCTTAACCCCATTGAGAATCTTCGAGATGTGCTGGAGAAGGTTTGCACAGCGGTCAGACTCTACCATCATCGATGCAAGATCTTGGTGAAACACTGGATGGAAATAAATCTTGTGACATTAGAGAAGCTTATCGAAACAATGCCACATCGAATACGTGCCGTAATCAAAGCTAAAGGCTATCCAAGGAAATAGTGTTTTTTTTTTTGGTGGTGACTTTTTTTTGGAACAGACAGTGTTTGGGTGGCAACTGGTATATCACACAAGTTGAAATTATTTGTTCCAATAGCGTTTGTCCCTCTGTATAGCTGGGATATCTCAGCAGAACCGCACACAACTGCTGCACAATACAAATGCACTATATGGAAAGTATATCATAGGTATATCACACCCCTGCCTCATTCAGTTTTTTTGGGGGGGAAAATTTTATATCACACCAGTTGAAATTATTTGTTCCAATAGCGTTTGTCCCTTTTTATAGCTGCGGTATCTGAGCAGAACCGCACACAACTGCTGCACAATACAAATGCACTATATGGAAAGTATATTATAGGTATATCACACCCCTGCCTCAATCGTTTTTTTTTGGGGGCAACTGGTATATCACACCAGTTGCAATTAGTTATTCCAATAGCGTTTGTCCCTCTGTATAGCTGCAGTATCGCAGCAGAACTGCACACAACTGCTGCACAATACAAATACACTATAATATACTTTCTATGTTAGAAAGTATATTATAAGTATATCACACCCCTCAGTATGTCACACCTAAAAAGTCTTTTGTGGCCCTAGTAGCTAGCGTTTGGTGTCTCTATATTCTCTAACAGTCTGTCCCTGCTCCACACAGCAACCTCTCCCTACACTGGCAAAAGACTGAATGTAAAATGGCGGCCAGATCTGGTTTATTTATAGAGCAGGGAGTGTGTTCATGTGCTGAAACATCTCATTTGGCTGTCCTGTCCCACTTGATGGATGTGTCATGGGTCAAAGTTCGGCGCTATGCAAAACAATATGGCGCGTGTGAATATCGCCATATGTTCGGCAAATCTCGAACGAGCAAAGTTCGCCGCAAAACGACCGCCGGGCCAACCGCAAGACCATCTCTAGTCACTAAGAGTTTTGCTATAAAAATGTGTGTGTGTGGGAGGTAAAGTGTAAGTTCACAAATAGGTTTTGCTGGCTTTTTATTGCACTTTTGTGTTTTTAGTGGCATTTTGCAGCATTTTTGGTCAGATGAAAGCTGAAGGTTTATGGGAATTATGAGGTGAAGAGCAGTGGGAGTCTGACTCCCTCTTCAAAATTACGTGTCATCTAAGAAGTCTCAACAACACAGTGTAATTACAATTGCTTGTCAAATTCACTTGAATGGGACGAGCACTTGTAATCACACTGCACCATCACTGCAAGCAAGAACATATGCAGTGTAATCTTGAAGAGTTAACAGTGCTCATACTCTTCAAACAGCTGATCAGCGGGGATTGCCAGGAGTTGGGCCTCCGCCAATCAGATATTGATTACCTATACTGATGATAGGTTATCAATATGTACTGGTTGTACAACCCCTTTAACTATTAATCCCCACCTTATAATTCCCATAAACCTTCAGCAAACATCTGGCCAAAAATTCTGCAAAAAATGTAGGGGGGGCAAAAAAAAAAGCCAATAAAAATGCAAAAGTGCAGAAAAACTCCAGTAATACCTGTGTGAATGAACACTTCGCCTCCCCACACACAAAATTTTTACAGCAATCAATATGTACTGGCTTCACAGCCTCTTTAATTAGATAATTTTTTTTCTTCCTGACTTCTTTTGAAAAATGCAGCATGTAGCTCTTTCAGCTATTTTTTAGTGGAAAACTCCACAGGAGAAAAATGGCTTGAAGAAAATGCTAGTGGTAAGACCACCATAAAATACAAGTCAGTTCTGGCATTTTAATGGTACAAAGCCAGCAGTGCCAGATGCATGTGTGTAGGGACCAGATGCCCAAAACTACTGATCGGTGAAGGTGCTGGGTGTCGGGTGTTGAACCCCCACCGATCTGATATTGCTAACCTACACTAAGGATAGTTCATAAATACCTCTAAATACTGGAAAACCTCTTAAAGGCCACTTTCACAATGTAGTATTGTGGTCAGTATTTTGCTTCTGTATTTGCTTCTGTTTTTTGGACGTATTCTTGGATTTGGCTTAACCCTTTCAATCCTGGCTGATTTTCTATGTTTCACTCCCTGCTTTCCTGGGGCCATATCTTAATTAATTTTTCTGTTCACTTAGCCTTATGGGAGCTTGATTTTTGAGTGACAAGTTGTACTTTCTAATGCACCATTTATTATTGAATACAATGTAATGAGTGTTGCAGTGTTTGCAGCTTTTATAGACAGCGCTCAGACATTGTGGGAGAACACTGGTGTACTTTGGACAAAACAGCAACTATTAACTGTAGCATCATCAAGATAAAGACTACCAGAGGTAACATCTACATTATCACTGGAATAACTACACTTGAATAAACAGTGATGCTTAACACAGCACCATCTACAGTCAGTTCAACATAGTTCCTCCTGCATCCAGATGCAGCTGTTGCTGTATTCCAACACCCCTTCTCAACAGCTAAGGCTTAATGTGTCTCTTAACACTCAGCAGCTTTGAAAATATATCTGCAACCATGTCCTTAGTTGGGCAGTATTGCAAGTTTAGAAGTCCTTGAAGAGCCTTCAGAAAATAAAACTTCACATCGATATGCTTGGTTCTGGGATTCACCCTTTCCATCTGCACGAGTGCAAGGCATCCTTGGTTGTCTTTTAAAGACCTTTGTTGACCCAAATCTGCCAACAATTGTCTTAACCATATGACTTTGTGACCTGCTCATGCTGCTACATTATCTGCTTCTGTTGAAGAAAGTGATGCAGAGAATTGTTTCTTCTAGTCCAACTGATGGTACTTCTGGGAGGAAGAAACAAATATCTACTGGTGGATTTTTTGTCACAGGTGTTTCCAGCCAACTCAGCATCCACATATTGGCTTCCTATGAAATTGACCCTAGAAGACACTGACTTTGTCACGGACGTTTCTGCGACAGGTGGCAGGAGATCGGCAGTGGCGTGCCTAGGGAGGGGCGGTCTGCCCCAGGTGCCGGCTCTCACGGGGGTGCCAGGCCCAGAGGCAATGAGCGCTTCCAGGGCCGCTGATAGAAATCATGGGGCCCCGTACAGCATACATGACGGGGCCCCCTTCAGCTCCACCCCCTGATCCCTCCTTCAGCCACACCCCTGGCCCCGCCCTTGGCCCCTCCCCAGACGCCGCCTTGAAACAACATGCAGATTTGTCTACAAGTGATATTTATTTTTCTCCAGCCAGTTATAAGTTTTATTATCCAAAAAAACATAAGTAATGTGGATGACACTTATGGGGGGATCTGTGGATGACACTTATGGGGGGATCTGTGGATGACATTTATGGGGGGGGGTCTGTGGATGACACTTATGGGGGGGGGGTCTGTGGATGACACTTATGGGGGGTCGTCTGTGAATGGCGCTGTTATGGAGGGGATCTGTAAATGGCACTGTTATGGAGGGGATCTGTGAATGGCACTTTTATGGAGGGGATCTGTGGATGGCACTGTTATGGAGGGGATCTGTGGATGGCACTGTTATGGAGGGGACCTGTGGATGGCACTGTTATGGAGGGGATCTGTGGATGGCACTGTTATGGAGGGGATCTGTGGATGGCACTGTTATGGAGGGGATCTGTGGATGGCACTGTTATGGAGAGGATCTGTGGATGGCACTGTTATGGAGGGGATCTGTGGATGGCACTGTTATGGGGGGATCTGTGGATGGCACTGTTATAGAGGGGGATCTGTGGATGACACATACCGTATATAGCATCTTATGCTATGTGTCATCCACAGATACCCCTCCATAACAGTGCCATTCACAGATACCCTCCATAACAGTGCCATCCACAGATCCCCCCCATAACAGTCATCCACAGATCCCCCCATAACAGTGTCATCCACAGATCCCCCCATAACAGTGTCATCCACAGATCCCCCCCATAACAGTGTCATCCACAGATCCCCCTCCATAATGGTGCCATCCACAGATCCCCCCCATAAGTGTTATCCACAGACCCCCCGGCCCCCCCCATAAGTGTCATCCACATGACAGACCCCCCCCCCATAACAGTGCCATCCACAGATCCCCCGCCCTCCCTATAACAGTGCCGTCATGACGTCATCCATATAGATCCCCCCCCGCCACTCACACAGTAGTATACATTAATAAATCGGTGCAGCCGTGCAGGCTGCAGACAGTAACTTTAATTTTAGCACAGGCACAGCGCTCATCTCTTTACTAAAATACTACCTTACATTCAGCTCCTGCCTCCTCCCTCCACCCTCCAGCCTCCAGTAACAAGTGCGGGCGGCAGCGCTCACTCACTGACGTCACGCGCCTGCGCCGCCTAGTGGGAGGAGCAGGCGTGTGACGTCAGTGAGTGATCGCCGCCCCCACACTGCCTGCTGTTACTGGAGCCAGCCCACTGACAGCAAAAAAATTAAAATGGCTCGGGAGTCGGCAGCCCGGGCCCCCCTGCCAGCCGGGCCCGGTACAACTGGGCCAGCTGTACTGGCCTATCAGCGGCCCTGGGCGCTTCCATCAATACAGATGGAAGCGCTCATTTCTGGAGCGCTGACGCCCACATACTGCGGCGGGGCACGGGAGCGCATAGTTCCCTGCCTGCCCCGCCGCCGATCACCGCCATAGGCTTCAGGCCTAGTAGGCCTGAGGCCTATGCGGTAGTGAAATCCCGGTGCAGGAGTGCGCGATGACGTCATCGCGCGCACCTGTGTCGGGACGCAGCAGCACAGTGAAGTGTGCGCACCTTCCTCTGCGAGCAAGCACTTGGACATACAGTTGTGTTCGAAATAATAGCAGTGTGTTTAAAAAAAAGCTCCAAATCCTTCTAATAGCTTTTATTTCCATACACACAAATGCATTGGGAACACTACACATTCTATTCCAAATCAAAACATTAAGAAAAATATATCAAATTTGTGTTGTTCCTCTAAAAAAAAAAAAATGAAGAAAAGTGAATATTAGACTGTTCAAAAAAATAGCAGTGTTTGTTTTCTTCTTTACAAACTCAAACATTTATTATATAAACTGAAAAATGTTTAAAGATTTTGCTTTCCTTTGAATCACTTAACTAATTTTTAGTTGTATAACCACTGTTTCTGAGAACTGCTGTACAGTACATCTGTGTTGCATGGAGTCAACCAACTTCTGGCTCCTGTGAACAGGTATTCCAGCCCAGGATGATCAGGCTACATTCCACAGTTCTTCTCTATTTCTCGGTTTTGCCTCAGAAACTGCATTTTTGATGTCACCCCACAAGTTTTCTATTGGATTAAGATCTGGGGATTGGGCTGGCCACTCCATAACGTCAAACTTGTTGGTCTGGAACCAAGATGTTGCACGTTTACTGGTGTGTTTGGGGTCGTTTGGGGTCAAGTATTCTGATGTATTCAAACTGATCCATGGTATGCTATAAATAGGTCCAGCACCTTAGTATAACAAACATCCCCATATCATGATGCTTGTGCCACCATGCTTCACTGTCTTCACAGTGTACAGTGGCTTGAATTCAGTGTTTGGGGGTCGTCTGTCTGACAAACTGTCTCCGGCCACTAGACCCAAAAGGAATAATCTTACTTTCATCAGTCCACAAAATGTTGCGCCATTTCTCTTTAGGCCAGTCAATGTGTTCTTTGGCAAATTGTAACCTCTTCAGCACGTGTCTTTTTTTCAACAGTGGGACTTTGCGGGGGCTACTTGCAGATAGCTTCACATAGGCGTCTTCTAATTGTAACAGTACTCACAGGTAACTTTAGACCTTCTTTGATCTTCCTGGAGATGATTGTTGGCTGAGTCCTTGCCATTTTGGCTATTCTTCTATCCATTCGAATGGTAGTTTTTCGCTTTCTTCCATGTCTTTCAGGCTTTGGTTGCCATTTTAAAGCATTTGCGATCATATTAGCTGAGCAGCTTATCTGCACATCTTTATGTTTTCCCCTCTCCAATCAACTTTTTAATCAAGGTACGCTGTTCTTCTGAACAATGTCTGGAACTACCCATATTCCTCAGAATTTCAGAGAGAAATGCACTGTAACCAGCATGTACAACATTTGCTGCCTTCCTTCCTTAAATAAGGGCAATAATTGCCACCTGTTTGAGAATCAGCAGCATGCATGTCATGACTGTTGGGTTTCTATTAATTTACTAGCAGGTGTAGTATAGTATATTATTTCTACCAAAAACAGTGATTGATCAGGTTAGGCTACTTTCACACTTGCGTTAGGAGCGGATCCGTCTGGTGTCTGCACAGACGGATCCGCTCCTATAATGCAAACGCTTGCATCCATTCAGAATGGATCCGTTTGCATAACGGTTTATTTCAGATCTGATTTTTCACTTCGGAAAACTCAGATCCGACAGTATATTCTAAACACAGAAGCGTTCCCATGGTGATGGGGACGCTTCAAGTTAGAATATACTGAGAACTGTGTACATGACTGCCCCCTGCTGCCTGGCAGATGCTGCCAGGCAGCAGGGGGCAGACCCCCCCCCTCCTGTATTTAACTTATTGGTGGCCAGTGCGGGCCCCCCCTCCCTCCCCAGTATTAATTGTAACCAGTGCGGCCCCCCTCCCTCTATATTCATCGGTGGCCAGTGCGGATTCCGAGTATTAAATATGACCAGTGCGGCCTCCCCCTTCCTCCCTCCCTCCCTCCCTCCCTCCCCAGTATTAAATATGACCAGTGCGGCCTCCCCCTCCCTCCCTCCCCAGTATTAAATATGACCAGTGCGGCCTCCCCCTCCCTCCCTCCCCAGTATTAAATATGACCAGTGCGGCCTCCCCCTCCCTCTATATTCATTGGTGGCCCGGCCAGTGCGGATTCCAAGTATTGTGACCAGTGCGGCCTCCCCTCTCCCCCCCCCTAATTAAAATCCCCCCCCCCATCTTTGGTGGCAGCGGAGAGTACCGATCGGAGACCCAGTTTAAATCGCAGGGGCTCCGATCGGTTACCATGGCAGCCAAGACGCTATTGCAGTCTTGGCTGCCACCGTTACTTAGCAACAAATAGAAGCATTATACATACCTGAAGAGCTGCGATGTCTGTGTCCAGCCGGGAGCTCCTCCTACTGGTAAGTGAAAGGTCTGTGCGGCGTATTGCGACCTTTCACTTACCAGTAGGAGGAGCTCCCGGCCGGACACAGACATCGCAGCTCTTCAGGTAAGTATAATGCTTCTATTTGTTGCTAAGTAACCATGGCAGCCAAGACTGCAATAGCATCTTGGCTGCCATGGTAACCGATCGGAGTCCCAGCGATTTAAACTGGGACTCCGATCGGTACTCTCCTTCAGAGTTCAAACGGAACTCACAAGCGGAACCCCGAACGCTAGTGTGAAAGTAGCCTTAGTGATGTCTGCTATTATTTTGAACACAACTGTAGGTGAGTTTTTATTTATTTATTTTTATGTGCCAACTTTGGGGGACACAGGAGGACATGTGGGGGAAAAATATTATGGTGGGATACTGTGTGGGGGCAATTTATTATGGGACGGATTACTATGTGGCGGCAATAATTATGGGAGGGATTACTATGTGGGGGGAAACTTACTATATGGGGCAATGTGGGGGAAACTACTGTGTGGGGAAAATTACTATATGGGGGTAGTGGGGCAGTGTGGGGGAAATTACTGTGTGGGGGCTGTGTGGGGGAAATTACTATATGGGGTCAGTGTGGGGGGAAATTACTATATTGGGGCAGTGTGGGGGGAAATTACTGTATGGGGCAGCGTGGGGGAAATTACTGTATGGGGCAGCATGGGGGAAATTACTGTATGGGGCAGCATGGGGGAAATTACTGTATGGGGCAGCATGGGGGAAATTACTGTATGGGGCAGCTTGGGGAGAATTACTGTATGGGGCAGCGTGGGGGAAATTTCTATATGGGGGCAGTGTGGGGGAAATTATTGTATGAGGCAGTGTGGGTGAAATTACTGTATGGGAGCAGTGTGGGGAAAATTACTGTATGGGGCAGTGTGGGGAAAATTACTGTGTGGGGGAAATTACTGTATGGGGCAGTGTGGGGGAAATTACTGTATGGGGCAGTGTGGGGGAAATTACTGTATGGGGCAGTGTGGGGGAAAATTACTGTGTGGGGGCAGTGTGGGGAAAATTACTATATGGGGGCAGTGTGGGGGGAATTACTGTGTGGGGGAAATTACTGTATGGGGCAGTGTGGGGGAAATTACTGTATGGGGCAGTGTGGGGGAAATTACTGTATGGGGGCAGTGTGGGGGAAACTACTGTATGGGGGCAGTGTGGGGGAAACTACTGTATGGGGGCAGTGTGGGCGAAAATTACTGTATGGGGGCAGAGTGGGGGAAATTACTGTATGGGGGCAGCATAGGGGGGCATTGCTATTGGGGAGGTACTGTAGGGGCAATTCTATTATTTCTGGGGACACTATACAGGGATTATTGCCTGGAGCACAATATAGGGTGTTATTATTATTGGGGGCACTCTAGGAGACATTATAGCTACTGTGGACACTATAGGGACATTTGGGGTAATTTATCAAACTGGTGTAAAGTAGAACTGGCTTGGTTGCCCATAGCAGCCAATCAGATTCCACCTTTCATATTTGACAGCACTTTTGGAAATCCAGTTCTACTTTACACCAGTTTGATAAATGACCCCAATTATGTCTACTGGGGTCACTATTTTTTCAGCAGTGTAGTACCTGGGGCATTGGGGGGAACAACGGGCACAGTATTGGGGGGGGGGGGCAGCAGGATGATACTGTGGGGACACCAGGATGTGGAGGTTGATGGAAAAAAAATTAGAAATCTGATGTGTCTGTGTTACAAACCCTGTAGAGACGAGATGCTGCTGAAAGACTTCCTTTGTCATGGCGGTCTAATGGATGAGAAGAGGAAAGAGAAGGTCTACATGACAGTAGATGTCCCTGGATGTAATAGGTATGTGGCCAAGTACTGAGGGGCAGGGGGAGGGGTGCCAGAAAAAGGATCGGTGAGACTGGCAACAAATGTTTTCTGTTTGGACCAAATGATGTCTGTGTTGTTTCTGGTGCTTGCCACCCCTTCTTTCCCCAGGTGTGGCTATTATGGTCATTTAAACTTTTCTATTTATTGTTATTTCTCCCACTATGCTATGTGGTTTATAGCTTCAGTTTGAGTTGTGAATAGCTAGTGTGTGGATCTCAGCTAAGTTTCTGGTGCTGCCATAGCCACTTGAAGCTAAGTGTTTTCTTTCCTTTTGGAGGAACAGGTCGTCTCAGTCCTGACATTAATACCAGGGTCCTATAGGGTGAGTTACGACATTATGTATTCCTGTGTATGAACTCGCCTACCTCTGGGGTCTGTTCATACTGGTAGTCAGTCAGGACTTAGATTAGGGTTTTACTAGGGGGTGTCCATCTCCTTTCCTTAGCTTCCAAACCTTATTCCCTAACCCATTTCCCTCCTTTGTTCGGTGTAGTGTTTCCCTCCAACACCCAAATGTGACAGACTAGAGCAGAGTAGGGAATTTCAGTATCTTAGGGCTCATTCACATGCCTCTTGCCCCTCCGTTGTCGTATTGCGGCCCCACATACGACGGGTCTGCAATAGACGGGGCACCTGCCATGTGCATTCCGCATCATGGATACGGACCCATTCACTCAATGGGTCCGCAAATCCAGAGATTCGGTGCAGAACGGAAGCATGGAATGGAACCCCACGGAAGCACTAAGGAGTGCTTCCTGGGGTTCCGTTCCGTGCCTCTGCACTGCAAAATTATAGAACTTGCTCTATCTTTTTGCGAAACGGATGGATCAAGTGAATGGGTCCGCGATCCGCATGCGGCTGGCCCACGGTCGGTGCTCGTGCATGGCGGACTGCAATTTGCAGTCCACGGCACGGGCATGGAGGGGCAAACATATTAAAACAGAAATACGAAGTCAGATGACCTCTGTACCGAAGCAGACTTCAGATTCCTGTTTTAAAATGTTTTTAAAGTCGTAGAATCGAAACCTGAAGTTCTTCAAACAATTTTCGCACGACTTTGGACTTAACTAATTTTGCCTTGTCGAAGCCAATACATTTTAATGCTGTACAGCATTCAAATTAAGTTTTTGAAAGGATCGACTTTGGATCTCGATTTGCTAACCCCTACTGATGACCTATCCTCAGGTAATCAGTAATTGATCGGTGGGGGGCCGACACCTTGGACCCTATTTGATCAGCAGTTTTAAGAAGGCATCGGCACTCCTGTGAACGCTGCAGGCTCCTAGGCCATGTGACACATGAACGTGTCGTCATGCGGCCTAGGAAAACCAGAGTGAAGACCGCAGTGCCCACAGGAGCGCCAGTGCCTTCTCAAACAGCTGATTGAGAGGGGTCCTGGGTGTCACACCCCCACCAATCAGATACCCAAATTCGGGATACCAATGAGCAAACACAAAATCGGAATGCGACTCTACAACACAAATAGAATGCAAGTGTCAAAAATAAATAGTTCCTAGATGGCACAAACCCAGACACTCGGCATATACACAGATATAATACTAAAATGTATCTTTTTTGAAATCGATAAAACAAATAAATTGGCAAAGGCAGACAACCACATGTCAGGACATCAAGTTATAGCATTGCAAGTAATGCTTCACAGTTGGTTTTCATACAACCATTTTGGCATTTTTTTATTTAACTTTTTGCATTCACATGTATTCTCCCCTTTTTTTTTTTTTCTCTTTTGTTCAAATTTTTTTAGTTTTTCCCCCTCCATATTCACACATGACACACTCCTTTTCTACTCCTCACCTCCTCTACCATTTTTCCTTTCATTTTTTTTCTTTCTTCCGTACTCGGTTTTGTTTTCACATTCTTTACTTTTCCTACTCTTTTACCATTTTTTTTCCCACACAATAATAATTAAATAATAAAAACATATTTTCACTTATCAAATTTTTCTAATTTTTTTGCACCTTTTATATTTAATTCACATTCTAATTTGTCTGTTTGCACTTTTAATTTTTTTCTCCCCTTGCCTCCTGTTCACACTTTTTGTTTTTTACCCACTGGCAAATCACACACTTTTTTTCACTTTTTCACTTTTTTTTGGTGTTTATTTCTACTTGCCCACTTTTTCCTGCACTGTCACCGCTGTCATGAATCCCGAACATTTTGGTGGGGATTACTGGGTGGGTTTTTCTCCTTTTTTGCCGTTATCCAACAAAGTGATCTGGCAACTGCTTGATTTCATGCCTGCGCCACACCACCACTGGATCATGTGATTTATGTAGAGGTGTCGCATGCCTTTTGTTTATACCGGCCGGTCTAGGTATGTGCTCAGTACTTAGTATTATGTGTTTCTGTTGTAGCCATATCTTGTCTTAATGGGCGCTTGTGCCGAGACTATCATACACTATTTGATGTTAGTATTAAGCGCAGTCTTTTACTACTCTTCTTTTTTTATCTTGTGTCACTTGATCACAATCTGCTAGACGTGCTTGCAGGAGGATACGCCCTGTGTGAATGGATGTATGATGTGAAGTGGGGCTTGGCTTATATGATTTTCATCATGTTTGACTAATTGGTAGTACTGGGTATATATATAGTGGCCTCTCTGCCTTTATGACTCTACTCCCCACTGAGGAAGCTGACGGGAAACATGTGTCGGGTTTCTAGGAGGTGCCACTAGCCGGGTCTGTGTTGTGTTGTGAATCATGGTTTTTATATCTAGGTGGGGATCCACATGGTTTTATTTTGTATTTATTTATACTTGTTTTTCCATCCCACCTTTTCCATTACTTACAATGCTATAACTTGATGTCCCAACATATTGTGTGCGCTCTCCATGTGGTTGTGTCTGCATTTGCCAATTTATGCATCTATTTATTTGTTTTATCGATTTCAATAAAGATACATTTTTGTATATACATTTTTGTATTATATCTGTGTATATGCTGAGTGTCTAGGAGCTATAGATACCGAAATTTGTAAAACTCTGTTAATAATTTATGAGATAATTCTAACCTAATATAACATTTTATACATTTTCAACAATGTCCTAAACTTTACTTGTCTGTCTTCGTAAGATAATGGCTCACAAATGCTTGATGGTTATAATTTATGATTCAATGTACAGAATCTGAATGGTTGCAATATCCTCTAGTTGCCGTTATTATGCTTGTCGGTTGGCATTCATAGCTGGTAATGCTAAATACTTGATTGTTCTAAGTGACATCACTTCCACCCAAACTAGACTGCAGGCATCATCTTTGTGTTGGTCAGAAGGTACTTGTGTGCAGGTGCACTCATCACATGCTTATCTGAGCATCCTCTATCTATAGCCAGGAGACCCACACTTGCACTCCTGGGCAGACTGGCTTCTCACATTTAGTTGAACTTCCCCTGGGCAACTGTCCCTGCTATCTTTTTGATTAATGTTGCTTGTTTTTAACTTTTTTTATTTATGTGGGTATTTCTTATGTATTGTTGCGATGAGCTAGTGTTGTTGGTTGCCATGAAAATATCGTCAGGCAGCATATATAACAAGCATTCAGGAGACGTGATTACGTCAGTGGCCAGAAGAAGTGCATTCGCATGAAACGGCTGTCGCAGCTTTGGACTGCATGAAAGTTTGTCTGCCCCTGCCATGTATGTATGTGTTTTTTTTTTTAGATAATTAAAGGATTCTTTCAACAAATGGTGAGTGCAGCCTTGCAATTTGCTCTATGTTTTGGGATTCACTGAAGACAATTTTGGCTGAGCACCACATGATTTGTCTGCATGGACATACAGGATTGCCAATGTGTATGTACTCTTGAGGTTTAGGCAGTGCCGCCCGATTCTTATCTTATGCATATTTGAACTCATCACATGCTTATTTGAGCTTCCTCTAACTATAGCCAGGAGACCCACACTTGCACTCCTGGGCAGACTGGCTTCTCACATTGAGTTGAGCTTCCCCTGGGCAACTGTTCCTGCTATTGGGGAAACCCTTCAGGGTGGACATATCTACCAGGGTGATTAGTGGATCATCATCATCCTGGGCAAGATAAGTACTTAGGAGCTTATACTGATGATGCTGCCTAGATTATAACTGCTGCATATATCTGTCACCCCGTGTGTTCTCTGCTATGTGTATATCACACACCTACACTGGGGGCAATGTCTGTACTCTAACTGATATGTATATCTAACATTTATTACTGTATGTGTCCATCACTCATGCAACCTGATACACTTCTCTAGGGTCTCCATATTGCCTTAGTTTTTTGTTTGCATATACCATCCATACATGTGTCTTGCTCCATCTAGTCCTTGAAATGTTTATCTTGGAGTGTGCACAGGGTTTTCTAGGGCCAACAAATACAACAGTGGGATTGCCCTTGTGAGGATGGCAGTTCCACTCTTGGGTATGGTGGAATAGGGACATTGTAGGGTTTTTCTTGGTTATATTTTTGGGATCTTTTTAATTGTAATAATTAAGGTTATGTTTTAGGGGAAGTTTTTTTTTTTTTTTCTGTTTTATATACTTATTTGAGTAGTTCTCGCAGATCTTTGAACGCACTGAAGGAAGACTTCTCAGGTCTGTGATACTCTAGATACTTCATTATTCTTGAATACAGCTTAGAAACTTGGTATTTTCCCTCTTTTTTTTCACTCTCAAAACAATTTTATACATCTGAGGATCATGCATTTTCCTGTAAGTTACACTAAGGTGTGTGTAGTTTGGATGAACAGTGGTTGACCTACATTTTTCCTTTGAAATTAATTATTTACATTAAATACTCTTCTGTGGCGGTATCCCAGTCCTGATAATGAGTAATTAAAATGGTCATCTGCTGTACTAAGCAAAATGACAGTAACTCTCATGAATAATGGAAATAGGACACAGTGACCTACACCTGATATACTTCTTATCACCTTTATTCTTAAGTCAATTTCTCACCAAAACTACTGTACCTGTTTTATGTGCCACAGGAATATTTCACTCTTGGGGCTCATGCACACAAACATATTTTCTTCCCGCATACGTTCAGTTTTTTTTTTTTGCGGACCGTATGCAGAACCATTCACTTCAATGGGTCCGCCAAAAAATTGGAAGTTACTCAGTGTGCATTCTATTTCCGTCCCGCAAAAAAATAGAATATATCCTATTATTGTCTACATTTCTATGAAGGGCGAGCTGATAGTACAGTTCTATGAAGGGTGAGCTGTTCCGTTTCGCAAAATACAGAATGCACACGGATGTCATCCGTATTTTTTGTGGATACGTTTTTTGCGGACTGCAAAATACATACGGTTGTGTGCATGAGCCTTTACGCTGTATAAAAGGGTTTTGCAATACTTTCTGTATGGAATACACAGAGGAATGCAAGCAAAGATTTATTGGTATACGCTGAAAGTTTTGAAGTTTCAATTATATTTGTCAAAGAATATTAAAAATAAGAGTGAGTAAAAACACTTTGTATTTTATGCTTCAATAACTTAAAATGGCTGTCTGAGATTAGAAGAAGGATTTGACTTTTTTCTTCTGTAAGCAGTGTGCAGTGTCTTTTATTGCAGCCCAATTCTAATCACTTGAATAGATACTTTTCAAGCAAAATATTTTATTAAAAATGTGGGTTTTCGTTCTGGTAGATGGGGTAAGTGGATGCAGTACAGAGGCAAAAGACAAGTTCATAACGCAAAACTTCAGTGTTTTATTCACGCTTGAGGCAAATGCACAAAACAATGCATTACTTTGCAGTCTTGGTGTTTACCTCACACACAATGGAAAGTACATCTTGGTGTTAATTCACGCAAATTGGAAAGTTAATATAAGACAAGTCACCTTGATGTCAGTTGTGCCTCCAGCAGTCCACGGCAGGCTTTAGGGGGCCTGTATCCTCGGCCCAAGGGTCTCAGCCCTCCAACCTGGCACCAAACCTCAGATCCCAACACAGAGATACTGCTGCTGAGCCCAGCTGCCTATTTAAGGACAGCCAGGTGCTGACCAAAACCCGGACCGCCAATTAAAATCCAGTCCGGTATTTGACCCTAGTTGGCTGCAAATCAGCCCAGCAGCACACGCTGGGAGGAAAATACCTGTTTTCCCAAACTATTCCCCTCCCTGTGTCACAAATATAAGAAACTTCCAATCACATAAACAGAGCATAGATGAATATAATGCATATGTCATACTAAATTTAAAAAAATACTGATTAACCTCCTAAAGACTCAGGATTAGAATAGTCATCCTAAACAGCAGGTCCTTGCTGCATTAGGATGAGCATTCTTGTCCTGCGGTTAAACGGCCCTTTCTGACCTGTCATCAATCATCTTTAGGAAGCCAGCTGTTACTGACAGCCAGGCCCCTGCTATATCTGCCAATACTAATGTGCCCTCAGCTGGCGGATTACCCCCCTATATGCCGTGATTAACGCTGACCATTGCATAAAGGAGGTTCAAAGAGGGAGGGGGCTCGTTCTCTCATCCCATCGGGTCCCCACACTGTGATGGCAGGGTTCCGATAGTTGTCATGACATCCCCAAGCCTTGCAAAGGCCTTGGGGCCCAGCAGCTATGGAGGCCTATGAGGCCCATCCCCTGGGCTGTGTCTCATAGGCGAACCTTCAGTGTAATGCACTGACAGTCAATGCAGTACAATACAGCATGTATTGTACTGCATTAAAACAGGAATCAGACCCTAAAATGTTGAAGACCCATAGTGGGACAAAAATAAAAAGAGAAATAAGTGCTTTTTAACAATAAAAAAATTGAAGTTTCAAATAAAAAAATTACTCTTTCTAATAATCAAGCTATGTACAATAAAAAAAAAATGACTGGTTTATAAAAATGTTAAATGATCTACAGTGTATATACTATAAATGCCATAAAAATAAAAAAATAAAAACTGTGCCAAATGTTTGATCACATTGGCTTACAAAAAGTGCTATAGCAAGTACCTCAAAATGGTACCAATGAAAATGTCAGCTCATCCAAAAAATAAGCCCTGTCACAAGATGATCAGCAGTAAAAAAAAATATATGGCTCTCAGAAAATGGCAACACAAAAACAGGATTGTGGGGTATTGCGATGTCCAAAAAAAGGGCTGGATCAAAATATCATATGATCTAACCCATCAGGTAAACTGTGTCAAAACAGCCATTTTTGTCACCTTGCCTTACAACACATGTAATAGCGTGTGATCAAAAAGTACTACGTACCTGTCACAGCCACTATTTCTGGCTGTGACCTTCCGTCATTGCTTGTTCGGCACTCCTCGCTGAAGTTCCGTTCCTGTGTCATTTGTGGTTCTTTATGGGTTAACTCCCCTGTGTGCCTATTAGGAGTTAATCCTCTGTCTGCTCCATGAGTGTGGTCTCTCTGCTGCACCCATGGAACCTCAGTTCTGGGTCAGCTCTCCTGGTGTGTGTTGTCTTGTCCTGCTCCTGGTTTGTACTCTCTCTCCCATGCTGCTGACCCATGGGATCCGTGTCTGTCTGCCTGTGCTCTGTGGGTTTCCCTACTTGTTCATTTACGTCCTTTCCCGTCCTCTTTCCTGTCTTTATGTTATCTGTTCTGCCAGTTATGTTTTAGTTACTTTGTGTTTATTCTGATGTCTGTGTTCAGCAAGCCTTTGCAGCAGAGTGGCATGACAAGGCCATGCAGTTTACTACTGGTGGAGCAAGTCCTTCTCTGCTCATTGCCACTCCTTCTCCCTTGCGTGAACTCCTGCTTGTATTATTAGTTGCCCTGTTTTGTATTTACCTGAATAAAGATAAAGTGTGATTGTTCCTGCACGGTGTACTCCACAATAGCAAAACCTAAAAAGCAGTGATGGAATTGCTGCCTTTTGTATATCCAGTTGTATGCACCCCAAAATAGAACAAATGATAACAGCATATCATCCCCCAAAACTTAAGCCCTCAAACAGAAAATTAAAAAAAATGTATGGTTCCCATAAAATGGCTGAACTGGTACCCCAGAGGCTGTTCAATAGCACTATTATGCTTGTAAAACGAATCCATCAAAATCTGCGCTGCAAAACCCAAAAGGTGGTCTCTCCCTTCTTAACCCTGCAGCGCACGCAAACAGCAATTTACATTTATGGCAATTTACATTTACAGCAACCACATTTATAGCATTGCAGTAACCAGTAGAACCTGACTAACATGTTAAAGGTCATGGTGTTTCTCTGATGGTGCATGGTGGTCACAACATATTGGGCACTGAAATGTGATATCTGTGTAAAAATTGCAATTTTCACTTTGCATGGTCCTCTGTGCAGTGATTTCAGCAATATACCTGTGGTGTCAAAATGCTTACTCCACTCCTCAATTAAATACATTAAGGGGTGTAGTTTCTGGTATAGGGTCACTTATGGGGGGTTCCATTTATTATTCACGGTGAATCACGTTAAAAAACAGCTATGTCCCGGCTGCAGAGAGCCTGTATAGTGGTGTAGAACACTGTGCCTTGCTGTAGCATGCATAGGGAGTCTGCTGTGGTAGTGAAACAATACTGTGAGTCAGTATGACATGCAGATGACAGGCGATGCTCCTAGACTCACTGCACACTTCGCTAATTTGGACAGTTACGGGGCCAAAACTGACCAAATAACTCAAGCATAAACTCAGTCTTACAGGTCAATGTTAGCGTCAAGAATAAATGCACTCCTTTTACACCGTCGGCAGCTGATTCCACATAGATGTCTACAGAACCTGTTCTATTAAACGCTTATACAAGTAGAGCCCCCCGACAGAGTGGAGAGGGTGTCAGCAGTAAGTTTGTGTTGATGTCACTGATTATTTTGCCCTTCCTCTGATCCATCCGAACAATAACTCCCAAAAAACGGATTCTGTCTGTTGAGCATCCGCCTTTCAGAAGAATGGTCAAATAAATGGTGATCTCATCCAGGCCAAAAAGGCAAAATAGTGGCCCAGTCATGGAGTGGGGAGGGTGGGAAAACAGCTTGAGAAGTCCAAAGAGTGGCCCAATGACATAGTGGTGAGGTGGAAGCAGCATGAGGAGACCACAGAGTGGACCAATGACATAGTAGTGAGGTGGCAGCAGCAGCATAAGGAGGCCACAGAGTGGCACAATGACCCCCACAATGTGGGGGTGGCGGCAGCAGCAGCATAAGGAGACCACAGCATGGCAAGGTGAAATAGTGTGGAGGTGGCAGCAGCAGCAGCATGAGTATTCCATAGATTGACCCGGTGACAGAGTGGGTGGCAATAACAGTACCCACTGACGATGGGTGTAAGATGGAGCACTTGGCATCAGATGTGTGGAATCAGGCAGGTGGCAGCATCAGAATAGTAGCTGAGGCAGGTAGTCAGAAGAGACCGCTCTCTTTTGTCAAGGTTTGGGTAAGGCAGCATGGATGATCTAATCTGAAGCATTAGGCATTGGTGGATGGAAATTATGGCTGATCAACGCCTGATTCATCTTGACAAAGGTCAGTCTCTCCACATTTTGGGTGGACAGGCGAGTTCTCCTTGGGGTAACTATGACCCCCACTTCTCTAAACACCCACTCTGATGCCACACTACTGGCCGGGAAGGACAGCTTTTCCATGGCAAACTTGGTCCGTTGCGGCCACAAATCCAGTTTGGCTGCCCAGTAGTCATAGAAACATAGAATGTGTCGGCAGATAAGAACCATTTGGCCCATCTAGTCTGCCCAATATACTGAATACTATGAATAGTCCCTGGCCCTTTTCTTATATGAAGGATGGCCTTATGCCTATCCCATGCATGCTTAAACTCCTTCACTGCATTTGCAGCTACCACTTCTGCAGGAAGGCTATTCCATGCATCCACTAGTCTCTCAGTAAAGTAATACTTCCTGATATTACTTTTAAACCTTTGCCCCTCTAATTTAAAACTATGCCCTCTTGTAGCAGTTTTTCTTCTTTTAAATATTCTCTCCTCATTTACCTTGTTGATTCCCTTTATGTATTTAAAAGTTTCTATCATATCCCCTCTGTCTCGTCTTTCTTCCAAGCTATACATGTTAAGGTCTTTTAATCTTTCCTGGTAAGTTTTATCCTGCAATCCATGTACTAGTTTAGTAGCTCTTCGCTGAACTCTCTCCAAAGTATCAATATCCTTTTAGAGATATGGTCTCCAGTACTGCGCACAATACTCCAAATGAGGTCTCACTAGTGCTCTGTAGGGCGGCATGAGCACCTCTATCTTTCTACTGGTAATGCCTCTCCCTATACACCCAAGCATTTTGCTAGCATTTCCTGCTGCTCTATGACATTGTCTGCCTACCCTTAAGTCTTCTGAAATAATGACCCCTAAATCCCTTTCCTCGGATACTGAGGTTAGGACTGATTTTATATTCTGCTCTTGGGTTTTTACGCCCCAGGTGCATGATCTTGCACTTATCAACATAAAATTTTAGTTGCCAGATTTTTGACCATTCCTCTAGTTTTCCTAAATCCTTTTCCATTTGGTGTATCCCTCCAGGAACATCAACCCTGTTACAATTTTTTGTGTCATCAGCAAAAAGACACACCTTACCATCGAGGCCTTCTGCAATTTTGCTGATAAAGATATTAAACAATATGGGTCCCAGAACAGATCCCTGAGGTACCCCACTGGTAACAAGACCAGGGTCTGAATATACTCCATTGACTACGACCCTCTGTTGTCTTTCCCTCAGCCACTGCCTAATCCATTCAACAATATGGGAGTCCAAGCACAAAGACTGCAATTTATAGATAAGCCTTCTATGTGGGACAGTATCAAAAGCCTTACTAAAGTCTAGATAAGCGATGTCTACTGCACCTCCGCCATCTATTATTTTAGTTACCCAATCAAAAAAATCAATAAGATTAGTTTGACATGATCTCCCTGAAGTAAACCCATGCTGTTTTTCATCTTTCAATCCATGGGATTTTAGATGTTCCACAATCCTCTCCTTAAGTATGGTTTCCAATAATTTCCCCACTATTGATGTCAGGCTTACTGGCCTATAGTTTCCCGATTCCTCCCTACTACCTTTCTTGTGAATGGGCACAACATTTGCTAATTTCCAATCTTTTAGGACGACTCCTGTTACCAGTGATTGGTTAAATAAATCTATTAATGGTTTTGCTAGTTCACCGCTAAGCTCTTTTAATAGCTTTGGGTGTATCCCATCAGGCCCCTGTGACTTATTTGTATTAATTTTAGACAGCTGACTTACAACCTCTTCCTCTGTAAAGACACATGCATCAAAAGATTACTTAGTCTACCTTCCTAACTGAGGTCCTTTTCCTTCATTTTCCTTTGTAAAAACTGAACAGAAGTATTTATTGAGGCAGTCGGCCAGTTCTTTATCTTCTTCCATATACCTTCCTTCTTTTATTTTTAATTTGGTAATTCCTTGTTTGAGTTTCCTTTTTTCATTTATGTATCTGAAGAATGTCTTATCGTCATTTTTCACTGACTGAGCTAATTTCTCTTCTGCCTGTGCTTTAATAACTTGCTTGGCCTCTCTCTGCCTAATCTTATAAATTTGGCTGTCATCCTCATTTTTTTTTTTTTTATAATTAATAAATCTATCTTAAAGCTATCTTTTTGTTTTTAATGATTTTGGCCACTTCTGCTGAGTACCACAGTGGTCTCTTCCTTTTTTTGCTTTTACTGACAAGCCTAATGCAATTATCTGTTGCCTTCAATAGTGCCACTTTTAAGTAGTCCCATTTCTCCTGGACTCCATTGAAACTGTTCCAATCTGATAGGGACTCGTATACCACTAATCTAATTAGAAAAGTCAGTTTTTCTAAAATTTTAAACTTTAGTTTTTTTGTAGTGTGACTCAGTCACTGTACTTATAGTAAACCACACTGACTGGTGATCACTAGATCCCAAGCTTTCCCTTACAGTAATATCAGATACCAAATTCCCATTCGTGAATACTAAATCTAAAATGGCCTCCTTCCAGGTTGGCTCCTCCACTACTTGCTGTAGAGATAATCCCAGTAGGGAATTTAGAATATCTGTAGTCCTGGTGTAGTGTCCCACTAGGTAGGCGTGGGCACTACACAAGGGTCAATTGGGTGACGTGTTACTCCTGCTCACAAAGGGACAGTAAGATTATATTTAACTATGCATTTAATGTATTTTTCGATGTGTTTTTACATGCAATGTTTCCCCTGTGTTAATGCTTAGCAGGCCTAGTTGGGTGTAATTAGACATCCTAGACACTAGAGGGAGATAGGGAGCCTCTAGTATAAATGTTCAGGCCCAGACAGGGAGGAGTTAGATCATAGTCAGGAGTCTGTGGAGACAGAAGTGAGAAGGCACCAGCCAGAGATATGCTGAGGGCCTCCTCCTGACATGCAGCTTGATAGCCCTGGCTGCTAGCTACTACCAGGAGGCTAGTGAAGAACTCTAGCCTGCCTGTAGATCAAGTGAGCCTCAGTTAGCTCAGAAGATTACCCCAGTAGAAGAGATGTACCTCCTGGGAGCAACCTGCAGCATCCCTCACAGTAAGGACAACACAGCAAGGTCAGATAAGTAACCTGATGGGCAGAAGTACTATAAAGTAAAGAGCAAGGGTCAATACTGGAGGAAGGATTTATATACCAAGGATTAAAGCCAGCAATTAGGCATCCGGGCCTTGGGATCCAGCCAGCTAGAATAGCTGAAGGGGATAGAGCAGCATTGCACTGCAAAGCATTAACTGTTTGCCCTCCATGTATCTTGCATGATTAATACCTGCCATTATTGAAGGAGAACCTGCTTGTGGAGTATTGTTCAAGGGACTGCATCATCTTTAGCAACTGTAACTGTCTGTACAAAGTTGGACTGTTTTTCCACCAAGTAAAGCAACGTTTAGTTCACCAACTGTGTACTCATTTACTACTCCTATAAATCGGTGTGCCACCGTTACAGGCACTGGCGTCACGAACCTTAAAGGGACCTTACCTAAGGCACTCAAAACACCTACAACACCCAGGGCACCTCACATACCATCAGGCCTGGTCCCTATCTACAGAGTGTGCCCCAGAGGAACTAGTGTCTGCCTCTCATTCACTGCCGCATGCCTGCCCAGGGTTCTCCTCAGAAAAGTGAGTAACCCTCGATTGCCCATACCGTGACCTCTCTGTCGCTATACCCTGCAGGTCTGGCGTGCTGCATTGGCAGAACTAGCTATTTTGGTTTTCCAGTTTACATCAGAAAGATTAAAGTCTCCCATAATGATAACTTTCTCTTTCAATGTCATTTTAGCTATTTCCTCAACTAGTAGATCATCTAATTCTTTGACTTGGCTAGGTGGTCTATATATCACACCTACACGAGTTACCTTATGATTATCAAGCTGCAACGTAGCCCAAACTGACTCTAAATTGGTCTCGCTAAGGGCTCTTTCACACCTGCGTTCTTTTCTTCCGGCATAGAGTTCCGTCGTCGGGGCTCTATGCCGGAAGAATCCTGATCAGTTTTATCCTAATGCAATTCTGAATGGAGTGAAATCCGTTCAGGATGCATCAGGGTGTCTTCAGTTCCGGAACGGAACGTTTTTTGGCCGGAGAAAATACCGCAGCATGCTGCGCTTTTTGCTCCGGCCAAAAATCCTGAAGACTTGCTGCAAGGCCGGATCCGGAATTAATGCCCATTGAAAGGCATTGATCCGGATCCGGCATTAAGCTAAACGTCGTTTCGGCGCATTGCCGGATCCGCCGTTTAGCTTTTTCTGAATGGTTACAATGGCTGCCAAGACGCTAAAGTCCTGGCAGCCATGGTAAAGTGTAGCGGGGAGCGGGGGAGCAGCATACTTACCGTCCGTGCGGCTCCCGGGGCGCTCCAGAGTGACGTCAGGGCGCCCCAAGCGCATGGATCACGTCATTCTGGAGCGCCCCGGGAGCCGCACGGACTGTAAGTATACCGCTCCTCCGCTCACCGCTCCTACTATGGCAACCAGGACTTTAATAGCGTCCTGGCTGCCATAGTAACACTGAAAGCATTTTGAAGACGCATCCGTCTTCAAATGCTTTCAGTACACTTGCGTTTTTCCGGATCCAGGGTGTAATTCCGGCAAGTGGAGTACACGCCGGATCCGGACAACGCAAGTGTGAAAGAGGCCTAACTTGTATTAAATTCGATTTTATGCTATCTTTCACATATAGGCCGCCCCTCCCCCTTTCTTGCCTTCTCTGTCTTTCCTATATAAAGAGAACCGCTGGAACTCTAGTCCAGCAGATCTTCAATAACGGGTGGCAGGGTGCACTCCAAGTATGCCAGCACCTGCTGGTTCAGGTTCTGCTCTATGTCTAGCTGCTGGTGAGTAGTTTCTTCACTATGCAGGTGAAGAAAGCTGCTCATCAGCGACTCTAGACTCAGGCTGCTGCTGATGGAGCTGGTACTGCTCCTGCCAGCCCCCCCCAGCAGCCATGGCAGTGGAACATGAGCGCAGAGGGCCCACCGCGGTCAGACCTGCGAGAGGATGGACGACGACACAGAGAGGCAGCGGCCAACTGACTACATAGGATGTCTCTATTGTAGTTCAGTTTATCTTCCCTCTCAGCGGATGTAAAAAACGGCCCCCATTTTGGACTGGTAGTGAGGGTCTAATATGGTGGAAAACCAGTAGTCATCCCTCTGGCGAGCTGTCACTACGCAAGTGAGCGTGCATCAGGCCATTTGTGCAAGCGAATCGGAGGGACTCCCTGTCTCCATCTCCACTGTATACTGCCACGGTGTGCCTGGGTCATATGCCTCATCTTCATCATCTCCGTTTTGCTCCTCCGGCTGGTCCTGCTCCCTCCTCTCCTGTTACATGTGTAGAAAATCCACCCATTTCGCTACACATTGCTTGTGCTCCAATGTCCTCCTCCTCCTCCAGTTCAGCCCCCAAAGGGCTCATGTGGCCGTGAGATATAGGCTCCACGTCTCCAGTCCCCTGACCAGCCAGATTTACCAGCATCTTTTTCAGGATATGAATCAGTGGAATTACATTGTTCATCTCGTAGTCCTGGCGACTGACAAATAAAGGGCACGAGCAAACGGATGGTGTCACTCATGAGCTGCCACTGGCTAACATTGAAGTTACACAGGGGAGTACCTCTGTCCGCTTGGATTATCAAGAAATCGTTTACGGCCTTTCTCTGTTCGTATAGTCAGTCCAACATATGGAGGGTGGAATTCCAATGGGTGGAAACGTTGCATATGAGCCTATGTTAGGGGATGTTGTTCTGCCACTGCAGCTCAAGGAGGGTGTGCTTGGTGGTGTACGAGTTGCTGAAGTGCATGAAAAGTTTCCTGCCCATTTTTAGGATGTCTTACAGATGGGTGGAAGAATGAGTGGCTTTGCGATCAGATTGAACATGTGCCACATGTAGGGCGCATGGCTCAGCACTCCTTGACTCAGCGCCGACACCATGTTCTTCCCTTTGTCTGTCACTATGGTTTCCGATTTTGAGTTGTCACGGAGAAAGACAGGATTTGATTTTATGATGAACGACTTGGAGCAGTTCCTCCCCTGTATGACTCTGTTTGCCCAGGCAAACGAGGTGTAGAACAGCGTGACACCGCCGTGCCCTGCACATGTGGTATGCTGGAGGAAGATGAGGAGACAGAGGCAGACATTGCAGAAAGGCTAATAACACATACTTATTTTTGCTATTAATACAGCGCAACAATGTCTGTATGACAATGTAAATTCACTGCAGAACGTACTTCTTTTTCCCATTAATACATCCCAACAATGGCTGTATAACAATGTTGATTCACTGCAGACCAGCTAATAAGACGTTTTAACGGTGGGATTGAGTGTGCGCAGCCCTGAACTCCACCCACACCTCTGTCCCTGCCTACTTGCACGTTGCACCCTAGGCGATGGGGTACAACTAGACGGCAGTCCCTAAACTGAGTATGTGCAGGGCCTTAAAGGTAATAATACAATTCGGGAGAAAACCAACAAACAAAGTCACAGGCAGGCACAGAGGGGTAAAAAATACAACAAGGTAATACGAGCTGAGGTCAGTAGCCAGGAGGTCACATAAATACAAACAGGAGGACGCAAGGTCGAAGGTCAGAAGCTAGGAGGTAACGTCAATACCAGGGAGGATTCAAAGTCGACGTCAGAAAGCAAAGCCGAGGTCAAAAGACACAAGGTCACAATACAGAGTACGCTATTGAAGGAAGGAAGGCCAATCACAGGCAACCTGTGGCATCAGGCTGCCTGTTTAAATAGCCCTGGCTGGTGAGTCACATGACGTGGCTGGCGTCACGTGACTCACAATACACAGCCCAACACAGCTGAGCACTGATCATCATTATGCGCGCGTCGCCGACCCCTCATTACAGACGTATTCTTTTTCCTATTAATACGTCCCAAAAAAAATCATATAACAATCACAATTCACCGCAGAACGGCTAATAGGACGTACAGTCAGGTCCATAAATATTGGGACATCGACACAATTCTAACATTTTTGGCTCTATACACCACCACAATGGATTTGAAATGAAACAAACAAGATGTGCTTTAACTGCAGACTGTCAGCTTTAATTTGAGGGTGTTTACATCCAAATCAGGTGAACAGTGTAGGAATTACAACAGTTTGCATATGTGCCTCCCACTTGTTAAGGGACCAAAAGTATTGGGACATAATAATAATCATAAATCAAACTTTCACTTTTTAATACACTGCTCAAAAAAATAAAGGGAACACAAAAATAACACATCCTAGATCTGAATTAAATATTTTTTTTTTTTTTTTTTTGTAAATTCTTTATTTTCAGAATATTTCAATTTAGATATAAACAAACAATGACAATTTGGCCATATATAGTAGTATACAGAGTTAATATCACAGGTCATATACATTACATATATTAACTACTTGACGTATCTTTATAGATCCATAAGTAATATCATGCGGTAAAGCAATGATCACAGTCCCCTATATAACTCCTAGAGGTGTTAAGTAAAGACCTAATAATTGGATAGCAAAGTGTATCAAAGTATCAAGGGGGACCATGGTTGTCTGGACCATATGCCATTTATACATAAAAAAAGTAAGATAGAAAAAGAAATTGAAAAAGAAAGAAAAGGGGGAGAAAGGAGATAGAAGGAGAAGAAAGATGAAGGAGAGGAGGGGGGGTGAAGGGGGGGATAGATGGTAAGCGAGGTTTAAGCTATTTCAGTGCTCAGTAGAACTGTGTATGAGTTGAAGAACTAAGCTCAAGATTAGGGTGTCAGTTAGATGACTCTAGCTCATCTGTGGTTTGTTATGATATGGGGTTATCAGCTAATTTCACATCACTGCCCATCACTCCATGACCTCCAAGGGTGCCAGGTTTTCAGAAATTTCTCGTGGTTTCTGTTGATCCAACTTGTCATTTCTTCGAAACTACAAATTTGATTTACCTTGGTAATCCATTCCTTTATTGAGGGGGCGTTTGCGTCTCTCCAGTGGAGAGGTATGATAGATTTGGCAGCCGCTATAAGGTGGGTTACTAAATTGCGTCTGGATGGTCTGTAAAGGTCAGTTGGAAGTGAGAAGAACACCATTTCAAGTGTGATCTTTAGCTCTGTAGCCGAGACTGTATTTATTATCTTATTAACGCCTTCCCAGAATAGGATGATTAGAGGGCATGACCACCATATATGGGATAAAGATCCCTCTCCAATGCCGCATCTCCAGCAAAGCCGGTCACCGGACAGACCACATTTGTGTAAGAACTCTGGAGTTCTGTACCATCTGGAAAGAAGCTTGAAATGATTTTCTTGCAGTCGTATACATGGCGATGATCCATGCGAGAAAGCTAGAAGCTTTTTGAGTTCCTGGTCTGAGAAAATGATGTCAAGCTCTCTCTCCCAGTCTCTAATATATAGTGTTTTTTTTTCCTCAATCTCTGCTCCCAATAAAGCGTATAATGCTGTAATTTTCCTCTGCTTGCGAAGTGGGGACAAAAGAGTTTTTTCAAACTCTGTCAGTTGTCTCACCGAGTTGGATCTCTATCTCAATCTTCCGCACACAGCTCCTATATATGCTCTAGTGAGAAAAAAAAACTAGCGGAGTTTTTTATTCGTTCTGGTAACTTGCTTATTATAGATGATTCTATGTCAGGGGTTAGCTCCCCCAGTCTGACTTGCTTTAATGACGACCAAACTTCCTGGTGAATATCTCTATTATTTCCTAGAAGGTCAGGAATGAGGTTTGCCGGCAATAAGGGCGACGGGTCGGGTGCTAACTTTTTGCTTAGTTCTTTCCATGTCTCTCTTATCCCTTTCAATAAGGGGTCTATATCTTTATTCTTAGTTTGACTTTTGTCAGTTAACCAGAGAAGTTGTTGTAGTGTGGGCCCTACACTATGTCGCATTAGTTCTAATACGTCTGGTTGTCTTTGAGGGTCTACTAGCTCCAGCCATCTATTTAGTTGTGTTGCTTGATAATACCTCGAGACGTCTGGGAGTCCCAGACCACCACCTGTTCTACTCCTTGTCAGAAGATCATGAGCTAACCTGGGTTTCTTCAATTCCATAGGAATCTCAGAAAAAGTCTCCTAATCTCCAGGAAGAATGTTTTTGGTAGGTGTATCGGGACCAGTTGCATAACATATAGAATCTTGGGGAAGACGTATGTTTTTATCATATTTTTTCTGCCCATCCAAGACAGATAAGGTAAGTTGTACTTCAGTAGAAGTTGTGTGATGTCCTTTTTAAGGGGAATGTAGTTACATTTAAATAAGTCATCTAGATTCTTAGGGATCTTTATTCCTAGGTATTTTATTGTTCCCTTGGTCCAGTGAAAAGGGAGGTTATTCTGTAGAGAGGTTGCTCTCTAAAGTGTTCCCTTTATTTTTTTGAGCAGTGTACTTGGTTGCAAATCCTTTACAGTCAATTACAACCTGAAGTCTGGAACGCATAGACATCACCAGACGCTGGGTTTCATCCATGGTGATGCTCTGCCAGGCCTCTACTGCAACTGTCTTCAGTTCCTGCTTGTTCTTGGGGTATTCTCCCTTCAGTTTTGTCTTCAGCAAGTGAAATGCATGCTCAATCGGATTCAGGTCAGGTGATTGACTTGGCCATTGCATAACATTCCACTTCTTTCCCTTAAAAAAACTATTTGGTTGCTTTTGCAGTATGCTTTGGGTCATTGTCCATCTGCACTGTGAAGCACCATCCAATGAGTTCTGAAGCATTTGGCTGAAAATAAGTAGATAATATTGCCGGAAACACTTCAGAATTCATCCTGCTGCTTTTGTCAGCAGTTACATCATCAATAAATACAAGAGAACCAGTTCCATTGGCAGCCATACATGCCCACGCCATGACACTACCACCACCATGCTTCACTGATAAGGTGCTATGCTTAGGAGCATGAGCATTTCCTTTCCTTCTCCATACTCTTCTCTTCCCATCACTCTGGTACAAGTTGATCTTGGTCTCATCTGTCCATAGGATGTTGTTCCAGAACTGTGAAGGCTTTTTTAGATGTTGTTTGGCAAACTCTAATCTGGCCTTCCTGTTTTTGAGGCTCACCAATGGTTTATATCTTGTGGTGAACCCTCTGTATTCACTCTGGTGAAGTCTTCTCTTGATTGTTGACTTTGACACACATACACCTACCTCCTGGAGAGTGTTATTGATATGGCCAACTGTTGTGAAAGGTGTTTTCTTCACCAGGGAAAGAATTCTTCGGTCATCCACCACAGTTGTTTTTCGTGGTCTTCCGGGTCTTTTGGTGTTGCTGAGCTCATCGATGCTTTCCTTCTTTTTAAGAATGTTCCAAACAGTTGTTTTGGCCATGCCTAATGTTTTTGCTATCCCTCTGATGGGTTTGTTGTGTTCTTTCAGCCTAATAATGGCTTGCTTCACTGATAGTGACAGCTCTTTGGATCTCATCTTGAGAGTTGACAGCAACAGATTCCAAATGCAAATAGCACACTTGAAATGAACTCTGGACCTTTTATCTGCTCATTGTAATTGGGATAATGAGGGAATAACACACACCTGGCCATAGAACAACTGAGAAGCCAATTGTCCCATTACTTTTGGTCCCTTAACAAGTGGGAGGCACATATGCAAACTGTTGTAATTCCTACACCGTTCACCTGATTTGGATGTAAATACCCTCAAATTAAAGCTGACAGTCTGCAGTTAAAGCACATCTTGTTTGTTTCATTTCAAATCCATTGTGGTGGTGTATAGAGCCACAAATTTTAGAATTGTGTCGATGTCCCAATATTTATGGACCTGACTGTAAGTATCTATCCTATTAATACACCCCGTAAATGGCTGTAGTACAATAGAACTTCACAGCTGAACGGCAAATATTTTTTTTTGTCACTAATACACGTCAAAAAGGACTGTAATTTTCTCACTTCAACACACAACGGCTAATAAGCCCTTTTTCTTTTTCCCCACTAATACACTCCAAAAAAAGACTTTAGAACATATAACTGCAGCCGTGAATGGCAACAAATATTAATTTTTTTTGCCACTAATACACGCCAAAAAGGGCTGTAATTTTCTCACTTCAACACACAATAGATAATAAGCCCCTTTTCCCCCCCAATAATACACAACAAAAAAAAAGGCTTTAGAACATATATATAACTGCAACACACAAGGGCTAATAAGACCCCAATAACAAGAACGGTTTGCTGGAATTACAGAGGTATTGCAAACCTGAAATGAGCAGCAGTATAATGGCAATTTTGGATCTGCAGTCAGTACAGCAAGGTGTAATCGGATTGTTCCTATTACCCAGGCTGTAAACACCCCTATTGAACCGTGTTCTGCTTCAATACCTTTAATGTCCCTAGCGCCTGCTAACGTCTCTCCCTGCACGAAGTACACTGGAAAATGGCTGAATCCAAGATGCCTGAGGCTATTTAAATGGCTGTGACATCACAGGGATGGCTGGCTGGCTGCATGCATGGCATTGTAGGTGATCCATCATTCCCAGAGTTCCTTGCTCCATGCCCTAACATGTGCAGCAGCCGTTTTAGGAAAAAATGCAATTCATTACCACGAAGCGTGAGGAAATTCGGATTCGGTGCGAATTGAATAATTCCTAAAATTCTAATCGAATTCCACTTCGTCAGGTTCGATTCGCTCATCTCTAGTTGTCACAAATCTCCACAATGTTCCGCAAATGCACATGGTGCTCTTTTACTTCTGAGCCGTATGCAATGTCCAGGCATATCTGTGTAAAAATTGCAATTTTCATTTTGCTCCATCTGCTGGGAATTTATTTTTGCAGAACATCCGTGGAGTCAATATTTTCAATCCACCCGTTGGTACATACTGTGAGGGTTGTGGTTTCCAAAATGGGTTCACGTTTTTTTTTTATTATTATTTCACCTCAGAACCTCTGCAGTTGTTGGCCAGTGGTGTATAAGTAAAAAAAACTAGATCTTAGTTGCACATGGTGCTGTTTCTCTTCGGTGTACCCATAAAGCACTTTACGACCACAAATAGGTTGCTGCCATAGTCTGGAAGAAATGGGTAATAAATTATGGGATCCGTTTTCTCCTATAACCCCCCTTAAAAAATGAAAAATCTTGTAAAAAAAATTAATATTTCATTTTCATAGCCAAGTGTTTTTATATTCTAGGAAATGCCTACGTCAAAGTGCTCACTACACCCCTTGAAAAGTTCATTAGTGGGTTTACTTCCCAAAATGGGGTCACTTTTTAGGGGTTTCCACTGTAAGGGTACCTCAGGGTCTCTTCAATAGTGACAAGGTGCCTGGAAACCATTCCCGCAAAATCTTCCTTCCAAAAGCATAGAGTTCTGTGCTGTAGCCATACAGCAGTTTAAAACCCCATATAGGATGCTACGGTATTAAGTAGAAATTGCGTAACAAATTGTAGACTACTTTTTCTCCTATTGCCCCTTGTGAAAAATCTAAAATCTGTGGCTAAAGCAACATTTTATTGGAAGAAATACATTTTTTATTTTTCATAGCCATGTGTTTCTAAATTCTATGAAACACATGTGGGGTCAAAGTGGTCAGTACACCCTTCAATAAATTCCTTGAGGGGTGTAGTTTCCAAAATGGGTACTTTAGGGTATCTTCAAATGTGACATGGTGCCCAAAAACCATTCCAGCAAAATCTTTGCAAAAACCATATAGTGCTTCTTCTCTTCTGAGACCTGCCGTGTGTCCATGCAGCAGCTTACGACCACATATGAGGTGTCTCTGTAAACCACACAATCAGGGAAATAAATATTGAGGTTTGTTTTGCTGTTAACCCTCGCTGCCTTGCAGGAAAAAAAAGGATCAAAATGGAAAATCATCAAAAAAATTTTTGCTTATTTTTCGCATAATATGTAAAGGGTTAACAAAGTTTGTAAAATTGTTTTGAATGAGTTCAGGGGTATAGTTTTGAAATTGGGTCATTTATGGGTGGTTTCTACTATATAAGCCCACAAAGTGACTTCAGAGCTCAAGTTGTCCTTAAAAGAGTTTTGGAAATTTTATTAAACATTTTAAAAATTAGCTTTTTATAAAATGATGCCAACATAAAGTAGACATATGAGGAATGTTAATTAATAAATATTTTATGAGGTATAACTATCAGTCTTAGGCTACATGCACTACATGTTTCTGTGTCCTTTTTTTTGCGGATAGGACGCGGACCCATTCATTTCAGTGGGTCCGCAAAAAATGCAGACAGCACACCGTGTGCTGTCCGCATCAGTATGTCCGTTCCATTGCCCCGAAAAAAAAATTGTGCATGTCCTATGTTTTTTCTAGTTTGCGGACAAGGATAGGCATTATTACAATGGATCCGCAAAAAAACGGATCCGCAAAAAAAAAATTATGACATACGGAACATAATCAGTTTTTTCTTGCGGATCCGCAATTTGCGGAATGCAACACACATACGGTCGTGTGAATGTAGCCTTAAAAGCAGAAAAATTCTAATTTAAAAAAAGGTACATTTTCCATAATTTTATTTTTTTTTATAAATAAAGTTGAAAACATATTGACTCAAATTTCCTACTAACATGAAGTACGATGTGTCATGAGAAAGCAATCTTTGAAATGATTGGATAAGTAAAAACAATCTAAAGTTATTACCACATAAAGTGACACATGTCAGATTTGTAAAATTTGGCCTGGTCCTTAAGATGAAAATTAACTTAAAGGGAATACTTTGTCTTTTGTCTTACACGTAGGTTTTCCAGGATGAGAAAAAAACATGGTATCTTTCTTTTAAATATAGTACTGCTCTTGCCCACCCATTGCCCCCAAGGGCCATATGATTTTGCTGTAAAATCATGTGGGTGTAAGAACACAGTTTGTGCACAAGGCCAAAGAACTGAACTTCACCTTTAGTAGTTGCCTTTCCCAAGTTTTAACAATGGGTCTTGGTACTCAGATACCCACAAGATTAACAGCGGGTCTGAATTGCACAACAATGAGATACGGAGATATGGAAGAATTGAAGACGGAGATGTTGGTGGTGCTGCAAGAATTGAAGTATTGAAGAAAAGAACTCAGCTTTATTGATGAAACATAATGTATTTCGGGGTCAGATCAACCCCTTCCTCAGGTAGATACATCAACCGGAGATATTTGAGGCTCCAATCCATCACTTGGATATTACAACTTCCCCTATATCAGCTGAGGAGCGCACGGCTCCTGCATCTGTAACGCTCAGATGCTATGGTCACGTTTGACCACAAAATCTGAGGGGTTAAATGTATGCGATCAGCCTTATGGCTGATCGCATACATTGGCCCCAGGCCTCTGCTGTTTGAAACAGCAGAAACCCAGTGACTATGCCACCCTCTGCACCCACGATCCGGCACCATCTTTAAAGTGTAGGCTTCCACCGTACAGCGGTGGTCGCAAAGGGGCTAAGCAACAGAGAGACCCCTGTTGGTCCTAACAATGGTTATTTCTGCTGTGGTAGAGTGTAGCTTAGCAACAATGTGTGGTTTTCCCCTTTATGGCTATCTACATCTTCATGGCATTTTTTATGATTGCATTTTACTCATTTTGGGTTAAAAATATTCAGCTGTTTCTGAGATACAAGAGTTAAAAAAAATCAGTCTGCAAGCTTTCACTTTCTGTTTTCTTTGAATCCCATCATCTGATGGCCCATGTGTACCTCTTATCTCTGACTTTCTCAACTCATAAAACACTTATTTATAGGGCTTCTGTCACCCCCCTAAAGTCATATATATATTTTTTGGCTCCTTAAAATCCTTATGCTGCAATTTATCAATATATAGGGCTCTTACTCATTTTCGTTCAGTAGTTTCTTAAAAAAATTGACTTTTATAATATGTAAATTACCTCTCTACCAGCAAGTACAGTGCAGACAGCAGCTGAGCATATAAGGAGAGAGTGTGAGAGTGTAGGAATGTTGATTACAGTGGCAACTGATACCTCTATGAGACAGCAATAGAGGACGTAGTGCAGTTTGAGCAGAGTGAGAGAGGAGGGAGATAGTGGCAAGGGAGACTGGTGACTCATTGGTAGCCCTGTGGTTGAGACAAATAGCTACAACAAACAGAAGAACCGCAACAATGTCAGCTGCATGGTAACCTTGAATACAGGGGCCAGTTAGCAGAGAATCTCGGCAGGAGAGATACCTTCACCAGTGCTCCGCATGTGATCCACTGTCAGAAATCCGCATAATAACTGCCAGTGTCAATACCATCCTATACCAACTGGTGGGATGAGGTACACCCTACAAAGGGACCCTATCAAACTACTGTGAATGTAATCACACCTTGTGAATGTAATCACACCACTCCGGTACAATCCCATATCACACTGTGACACTGATAATTTTAAATTTATTTCTTCTGTTCTGTAGTGTGTGTTTTCAAATAATTAATAAAGATAAAAATTTTAACATTAGTTAGGGACCCCTACAGGGATTCTAGGTCTTGATAGACCAATGATACCTAATATGTCTACATTTTAAAATTTATTTAGATTTTACACTATATTATCATTTTAGGAACCAAAAAAAATATTTTAATATCTCCATAGCCTGGGAGCTACAGTTTTTTTTTTTTTGTTGGGCGACTATCTAATGTGGGGGCTCATTTTTTGCGGGATAATATGGTGGTTTTATAGGCACTAATTGGGGGTGCATATCACATTTTGATCGCTCGCTATTACACTTTTTCTGATGTTAGGTGACAAAAAAATGGCTTTTTTAAAAAATATTTTTTTTTTAACGCTGTTCATCTGGGGGGGTTGGGTTAAATGTTATTTTTATAGAGACGATTTTTACAGACGCGGCGATGCCCAATATGTATCGCTCTCAGACTTTGGAGACACTAAGCAGGCATCCTAAAACTGCGGCCCTCCAGATGTTGTAAAACTACAATTCCCACCATGCCCTGCTGATGGCTGTAGGTTGTCTGGGCATGCTGGGAGTTATAGTTTTACAACATCTGGAGGGCCGCAGTTTGAGGATGCCTGCACTAAAACTAATATTTTTTGGAGAAAAAAATTGTTTCCGTGTCTCCAAAGTCTGAGAGCCATAGTTTTTTATGTTCTCTAGGGGACTGTTGGGGATTATAAAAATGTAGTACTCCATGGAAGTGTGATACTCCCTGAAGCAATCGATAACGCAGAGGCCCGGATGATCGGGGAAAGTGTCACACTGAGTGGTGGTGTCCTTCCGTATCCCCCTCTTGTGACACACTCTGCATCTTTTTTGGGTTCGTCCCTTCTTTCCAGTATGGGGTACCACACCTGGAAAATGTTGGCCAGGGACGATCCGGGCGCCTCCAACTCCCGAGGTACTCCGGCCTGCTCTTTCCCGGTCTGAAAAGATCAGGTCTTTGAGGACTGCCTCATAGAATTGGAGGAATGTCCCTGTGCTGCCAGCGCTTCGGGATAGTACAAAAGAGTTGTACAAGGCAACCTGTACCAAGTAGACCGCAACTTTTTTGTACCATGCCCGGGTTTTGCGCATGGCATTATATGGCTTGAGGACTTGATCAGAAAGATCAACTCCTCCCATATACCGATTGTAGTCGACGATACAATCGGGCTTGAGGACCGTTGCCGCGGTACCTCTACCAGAGACGGGGGTGGTACTGTTACCGTGGATTGTGGACAGCATAAGGACATCCCTCTTGTCCTTATACCTGACCAGCAACAGGTTTCCACTGGTAAGGGCACGGGTCTCACCCCTGGGGATAGGTACCTGGAGGGGGTAGGCAGGGAGGCCGTGTTGATTTTTCCGCACGGTCCCACAAGCGAACGTGGATCTGGCGGCAAGGGACCTGAACAAGGGAATGCTAGTATAAAAGTTATCCACGTAAAGGTGGTAACCCTTATCTAGCAGTGGGTACATAAGGTCCCACACGAGTTTCCCGCTAACACCCAGAGTGGGGGGACATTCTGGGGGTTGAATACGGGAATCTCGCCCCTCGTACACACAAAATTTGTAAGTGTACCCTGAGGTACTCTCACAAATTTTGTATAGCTTCACGCCATACCTCGCCCGCTTTGTGGGAATGTATTGGCGGAAACTGAGTCTCCCCTTGAACGCAACGAGAGACTCATCAACCGCGACCTCCCTTCCAGGTACATAGGCCTGCTCAAATTTGCCCCCTAAGTGATCGATGACCGGCCGTTTCTTATACAGACGGTCATGGGCAGGATCACCTCGGGGGGGACATGCTGCATTATCGGAATAATGCAGACATTTCCGGATGGCCTCAAACCGGGGACGTGTCATGACCATACTGTAGAGTGGGGTCTGGTAGAGGATGTCCCCACTCCAGTATTGCCTGACACTGGGTTTTTGCACTAGACCCATGTGCAGCACGAGGGCCCAAAATGTCCTCATCTCGGCTGCACTGACCGGCGTCCAGCCACCGGGTCTAGCCAAAAATGAGCCCGGGTGCTGAGCAACGAACTGTTGGGTGTACAGGTTCGTCTGCTCCACCATCAGATTCACAAATGGGCTACTGAAAAAAAAAAAGAAAAAAGTCAATTTCAGTAAACCCCACTGTGGGAATCTGGATTCCTGGATTGCCAGCAAAATCCGGAATCTCAGGCTCAAAGTCCACTGGGGGACACCAGCTAAGTTCATTGGCAGGGGGCTCCGGTGGGCCTATTTGGTGGGCCGGGAAACAAGTACGAACCCCAGGGCGGCTCGTACTAGGGGGGGCCACAGGATCCCTAGCATGTAGGGCCCCTGGCTCCGTCTGGCGGCGTCTCCGCCGCATTGGGGGCTCATCGTCATCAGATGATGATGAGGAGGATGCGGATGACAAAAGGAACATGGGGTCATCCTCATCCTCACTGGGGCTCTCGGAGTTGGAGGAAATCTGGGCGTATGCCTCCTTCACCGAGAACATCCGGTCGGCCATGGGTATGTGTGTGCGTGTGTATGTGCGTGTGTGTAAAACTTTATTATATGTGAGTGTGTGTGGGGGCACGGGTGTTCGCGTACTAAAAAGTCCAAGCAAAAAAATGGGCAAGTGTTAGAAAAAAATTAATAAAAAAAGTTCCAACTTGCTGATCAGCGGTACAACGCTGATCAGCGGTGGGGCAGGCGATGCGCTAACAGTGGCCGGACGCTAAGAGTGCCGGCCAGTCAGCGCACGCAGAAAGAAAAAATAAGTGGTGGTGGGGGGGCTGGTGGTGAGGGGGGGGGGGCTCGTGGTGGTGGGGGGCAAGTGGCAGGGGGGGTCTAGGGTCTGAAAGCTGAAACAAAAAAGTTTAGATAAAAGTTCTTTTTTTTTTCTAACTAACTTTTCCCTTCTATCCCTGCCTAACGGTGCCTCTCCCTCACTGACCCTAACCTACCTGGAGGGCGATGGGTGCAGGAGGGTGATGGATGACGATTAGGGGGACTCAGGAGCTGGTGCTGCAGGGTGCTCGTGCAGAACAGGAAGAGGAGGGGAGAGAGAAGCGCAGGAAGTTGGAATCTTGCGCTTCTCTCCCCTGCACCAATCAGCACCCTGGACAGCAGCATTCAGCACCAGGGCCAGCACCGCCTCTTCAAATCTTCGTACTGCGATTGGTGGTGTATAATCACGCCACCGATCGAAGTCTTTTTCCGGTTCATCAGGTCACCGGAGACCCGAATGGACTGGAAACGCAGCAAACCGCAGGTCTGAATTGACCTGCGGTTTTCTGCGATCGCTGATACGGGGGGGTCAAATGACCCCCCACCCGGTGTTGTTACAGGATGCCGGCTGAATGATTTTAGCCGGCATCCTGTTCAGATTAACCCCCGCGGCGCCAGAATCGCGATTTAAAGCCATGACGTACCGGTACGTCATGGGTCCTTAAAGGGAGTCTGTCACCACATTTGAGCATATTAGACTGATCAAATAGCGTTATATGTGCCACCCAGAACTTAAAAACGGTACCTTTGTTGTATCTAATGGAGTTTTTTTCAGCCAAAAATTAACTTTTTAGATTCTGTAAATGCGCCTTCTCAAGTGCCCAGGGCGGCATCTCAATCTTCCGAGCCCCAGGCAGCACCTCCTCAACGGCTCATAACCCCGCCCTCCGTGTGCCTCTGCCCGCCCGTTTACTCTCCTCCTCTCTCCTTTTCCACTGCGCTACGAATTTGACCGCGCAGCCGCAGTGGAAAAGGAGAAAGGAGGAGAGTAAACGGGTGGGCAGAGGCACACGGAGGGTGGGGTTATGAGCCGTTGAGGAGGTGCTGCCTGGGGCTCGGACGATTGAGACGCCGCCCTAGGCACTTGAGAGAGCGCACTTACAGAATCTTAAAAGTTCATTTTTGGCTGAAAGAAAACTCCATTAGATACAACAAAGGTACCGTTTTTAAGTTCTGGGTGGCACATATAACGCTATTTGATCAGTCTAATATGCTCAAATGTGGTGACAGACTCCCTTTAAGGACTCGGGAAACATGCCGTACCGGTACGTCATGCGTCCCTAAGGGGTTAAGCTATATTATCATCAGTTTGATAAGAATTGAGCTATAATGAGTGTTCATGAGGTAAGGAGGTCAGATATAAAAGCTCTACATGAGCCATCAGTTGATGGGATTCAAAGAAAACAGAATGTGACAGCTTGCAAACAGACAGATTTTTTTTAACTCTTGTATCTCAAAAATGACTGAAAAATGTTAACCCCTTCGCTACCAGCACCATACAGTATATGTATGGCACTGGTGGAGTCTATAAACAGGGCGCCCACTTGCATGTGCAGTGGGCGCCATAGTCTACAACAGGGATGCTCAACCTGCGGCCCTCTAGCTGTTGTAAAACTACAACTCCCACAATGCCCTGCTGTAGGTTGATAGCTGTAGGCTGTCCGAGAATGCTGGGAGTTGTAGTTTTACAACAGTTGGAGGGCCGCAGGTTTAGCATGCCTGGTCTATGGGTCTCTGCTGTTTCAAACAACAGAGGGCCATGACTAATGTCCACGACTAGCAATAATGTCCATTGCGAACATTACAGCTTTTAGATGCTGTGTTCAAGTATGATCACGGCATCTAAAGGGTTAAGACCGTCATCCCTGTGCGCCGATAAGGGATGCCGATAATTATTTCGAATAGGTTGTGTCTCTCTTAAGAGACTGGGCATATTAGAGCTGCAGTTCCTATGTTGGACAGCAAGTGGCAGGCCAACATAGGAAATCAGCAATTACAGAATTACTATATTCCTTATGGGAGCATAGTAATATTCACAAAAAAAAAACAAAGTAGTGGACATTGTAGACTCCTAGAGGGTCTACGAAAAATAAAAAACCTAAAACAAATATTAAAAAATGAAAAAGATTTTAAAAATGTAATTCCTTAGAATAAAAAAAATAAATACATAAATAATAAAAAATACAAACATCATAGGCATCATTCCGTCTGAAAACACCCGTACTATTAAAATATAATAAAGAAATAACTAATAAAAAAAAAATTTCAACACGGTGCATGGCGTAACGGAAAAAAATATAAAAATGGCCGATTGAACATTTTTTCATCGCTTCTCTTACCAAAAAAAATTCATAAATGTGATCAAAAAGACACACACACACTCCAAAATGGTATCAATAAAAACTACAGTATAAGCACTCAATACTTGGTCGGAGATCCTTTTGCATAAATTACAGCATGATTGTGGTGTGGCATTGACAATACTCCATAGATTCTTTATGGGGTTTAGATCATACAAGTATGCCAATCAGGCACAATGATCCGTAGTTAGAGTTGAGCCGACACCTGGATGTTAAGGTTCGGCCGAACTTGGAAAAAAAGTTCGGTTTCAGGACCCGAACTTGACCCCGAACCCGAACCCCATTGAAGTCAATGGGGACCCGAACTTTTGGCCACTAAAATGGCTCTAAAATAGTCCTGGAAAGGGCTAGAGGGCTGCAAAAGGCATCAAAATGTGCTTAAGAGCATGGCAATTGTTCTGCAAACAAATGTGGATAGGGAAATGACTTAAAATAACATAAAATACAGAAAAATAAAAAATAAAAATCTGGATCTATGAGTAGGAGGTTGAGGGAGCGGTGGATGGGTGGATGTGGCGGTGTAGGTTAACGTGGCGGTGTAGGTGGAAGCGGCGGTGAAGGAGGAATAGGTAGCCAACACTGATTTGTGTTGTTTTTTATTTTTAAATATTGGGACATATAACATAATAAAACAAAGAATAAGTGCACTTGAGTACAAGAATGGATGGTTGAGGCTGGTATAAATGTCTATTCTGCACAAGTTACGGACAAGTCCTGTGGGATCCATGCCTGGTTCATTTTAATAAACGTAAGCTTGTCCACATTGGCTGCGGCCTGTGATAATGCTCTCTGCCGTGCTAAACACACGTTCACACTATACACTGGCTGCAGGGCAGGTCAGCACCTCCAAGGCTGACAAAGCTTTTCCACATTTGGGCCATGCTAACCCTGCCTTCTCAGGTGCTGGCAGCAGTGGCGTCACCAGGGGGGGGCCAGAGGGGGCCACGGCCCCCCCTACATCATGCTGTGCCCCCCCATGTGCCCCCCCAACTAAAATGACCCCCTTCCCCCAAGTGAGCAGCCGCCGCCGGGCACAGGGAGATGAGCGCTTCCATTGCGCTCATCTCCATTGTAAACTGCCTGTGCCAGCGGAGGTGCAGGGGAGGGAGAGGCGTGTCTCTTCTCCTTCCTCTGATAGGCTGCAGGCAGGCCCCGAAGTGGAGGAGAGGCCCCGCCCCCTAATTACTCCTGTTTACCTTTCTAAAGCTAAAGGACCTTTGATGATGTCATCACAAGTCCTGTAAGGGAACTGCACAGTGTAAAGTGTAGTTCCCAGGTTAGAACAGTGCATCTGCCAGGACCTGTGATGACATCATCTTCAACATCACAGGTCCTGCAGAATCTAGCAAAGGAACTGCACCAAAAATGGTGTAGTTCCTAGGTTTCAAAGGTACATCTGCCAGGACCTGTGATGACATCATCACAGGTCCTTCAACCCCTAACAGCAAGTATTAAAAGTTCACAAGCAGCTCTGCATTGATCCATACAGACTGGAATGGAAAGGTAAGAGGAGGTCCTCCACTTTTCATCATTTACCTCCCCTCCATGCCCTGTTTTTACTCATTGCTCACTCATGTATACTACTTCAGACAGTTACCACTACCTCATGTACCTCACAGTGACTATAATGCATAACTGACCACATATTTCTATAAACACTGCATCTACAGTATTATACCTTCTATGTGTCACATCAATACACTGCTCTGTATATATATATATATATATATATATATAGATACACACACATACATGCACACACACTGCATATATTACACAGTATTATACATGCAATATGTACAGATATATAGTATATACCGCAGTGCACTGATATGTGAGGTACAAGGTATAATAGATGCTGTGTGTACAGATATCAGTACACTTCTGTATATACTATATATGTGAGGTACGAGGTATAATAGATGCAGTGTGTACAGATATATAGTATATACAGCGGTGTACTGATATCTGAGGTACGAGGTGTCAATACACTGCTGTATTTACTATATATCTGTACACACTGCATCTATTATACCTCGTACCTCACATATTACACTACTGTATATACTGTATACACTGCATATATTATACCCCGTACCTCACATATCAGTACACTGCTGTATATACTATATACCTGTACACACTGCATCTATTATACCCTGTACCTCACATATCAGAACACTAGGGAATATACTATATACCTGTATACACTGCATCTATAATACCCTGTACCTCACATATCAGAACACTAGGGAATATACTATATACCTGTACACACTGCATATATTATACCGCGTACCTCACATAACTGTACACTGCTGTATATAATATACATCTGCATCTATTATACCTCTTTTGTGTGCCAGGGCTGTTTTGTAATCCCATTCCGGCCCTGATGGCATAAATTATAAAACGCAGCAGCAAGAATAGTTCATGGAACAAAGGGAGGGGCTATAAAAGGGGAATGGGGGCCCAATTTAGATTCCTGCTATGGGGCCCAGTGATTTTTATGTACGCCCCTGGCTGCAGGCACTAGGCCGGCAGCCTATCAGAGGCCGGCGCAATGACGTCATCGTGCCGCCTGAGCCTTACATTACAGGGTGGGACACAGGAAGAGGCTGCATTGCATCGCTGACACTTAGGTAAGTATAAGTGTTTTTTTTTTTTACAATAGTGTTACTGGCACATTGGGGGGGCTTATTACAAAACTGGCACATGATGATGGGGGGGGACTTTATACTGGCACATGATGATGGGGGGAACTTTATACTGGCACATGATGATGGGGGGACTTTATACTGGCACATGATGATGGGGGGGACTTAATACTGGCACATGATGATGGGGGGGGGACTTAATACTGGCACATGATGATAGGGGGACTTAATACTGGCACATGATGATGGGGGGACTTAATACTGGCACATGATGATGGGGGACTTAATACTGGCACATGATGGGGGACTTAATACTGGCACATGATGATGGGGGGACTTAATACTGGCACCTGATGATGGGGGGAGACTTAATACTGGCACATGATGATGGGGGACTTAATACTGGCACATGATGATGGGGGGACTTAATACTGGCACATGATGATGGGGGGACTTAATACTGGCACATGATGATGGGGGACTTAATACTGGCACATGATGATGGGGGGACTTAATACTCGCACATGATGATGGGGGGGACTTAATACTGGAACATGGGGGGCTTAATACTGGCACGTGATGGTGGCTTATTACTGGCACGTGATGGGGGGCTTATTACTGGCACGTGATGGGGGCTCATTGCTGGCACGTGATGGGGCTCATTACTGGCACGTGATGGGGGGCTCATTACTGGCACGTGATGGGGGCTTATTACTGGCACGTGATGGGGGGCTTATTACTGGCACGTGATGGGGGCTCTTGTTACTGGCACGTGATGGGGGCTTATTACTGGCACATTGGGGGGCTCTTGTTACTGGCACGTTATTGAGGGCACTTATTACTGGCACATTATTGGTGGGCACTATAGGGGCATCTACTGAGGCCACAAAGAAGGGGTGTTTTATATGGGGGGCTCTGTACAGTAGCATTTTATACTGGGACACATTATGGTGGGTACTATGGAGAAGGGGAGAGAGGAGTACTATGGAGTCATCTACGGGGGGCACTAAGAAGGGGTATTTTATACTTGCAAATTATGGGGGACACTGAGGGCATCTACTGGGGCACGATATATGGGACATTTTATACTGGTACATTATGGGGGGCACTAGCAGGAAGGGGGGAGAGGAGCACTATGGAGGCATTTACTGGTGCACTATATAGGGGTATTTTATACTGGCACATTATGGGGGAAATTAGCTCAACTGGGGGCATAAGGGGGTATGTTTTGCACATTATAAGAAGAATTATTTCTACTGGGGGGGGCATTATGGTGGGTTTTATTACTCCCCCATGGTATGACCCCCTAGTAGCAGCACCAGCCTCTCTCTGCTCTGCTATCCCTCTGCCCCTTCTCCAAATCCTTATTATGAAATCTTTCTCATTAGGATAAAACACAACATCAGCTCCGCCGAGCCCCCGGCCAAGTGTTGAAGTGGTGTCCGAGATCCCCAAGGGCCAAGCCAAGTAACTGTAAGTGTTCATGTGAAATATGTTTATTTTATATATGTACACTCCTGTGAGAGGCGGGGAGGGAGATCTGTGGATGACACTGTTATAGAGAGGGAGATCTGTGGATGACGCTGTTATGGAGAGGGAAATGGGGATGACACTGTCATGGGGTGGATCTGTGGATGACACATATAGCATAAGATGCTATATACGGTATGTGGCATCCACAGATCCCCCCCATAGCAGTGTCATCCACAGATCCCCCTCTCTATAAAAGTGTCATCCACAGACAGCTGGACTTTTCTTCCCTGTTGCGGTTTTAGGTATTGGGTAAAGTATTGCAGGATTTCTAAGCGTACTTGTGTAAATGTATCGTTGTTATAGCTGCCCCCCCTACTTTTGTCCTGGCCCCCAGTGTGCCCCCCCAAAATTTCAAAGCTAGAGACGCCACTGGCTGGCAGTGCCCCAGCTGCGTTGGCGACCTCTTCCTCCTGCTCTGCCTTCGACCTTGTGCTTCCACTGTGCCCCCGCTTTCAGGTGGGAAAGCCATCATAAGTGTGCGCTTGTAGTCGTGCATCTTCCGATCAGTAACAGATGTTTTCACTAAATTTAGTTCCCTGTCAGCAATGCAGAGCAGGGGTTCATTCACGGCAAAAGGGGGTTCATGTCACCCAGCAATAGAACAGAGGATTTTGAGAGAACGAGGCCCATGTCACCCAGGCACAGCAGAGTTCATTCACGACAAAAGGGGGCTCATGTCACCCAGCAATAGAACAGACGATTTTGAGAGATTTAGGCCCCTTTCAACCAGGCACAGCAGGGGTTCATTCACGGGAAAAGGGGGTCATGTCACCCAGCAATAGAACAGAGGATTTTGAGAGATTTAGGCCCCTGTCACACAGGCACAGCAGGGGTTTGTATACGCCAAAAATGGTAAAATGGCACCCGACAATTGAAAATAAGAATTTTTTCAATTTAGGGCAATAAAATTGGCACTTTTTTGCACTAAAATAGCTCTAAAATAGTCCTTGAAAAGGCTAGAGGGATGTAAAGGGCAGTAAAATGTGCTTAAGAGCATGGCAACTGCTCTGCAAACAAATGTGGATAGGGAAATAACTTAAAGTAAAATAACTAAAAATTACAAATTATTAACCTGCAACTCAGAGAAGGAGGTGGATATGGAGTCGGAAGTTGAGGAGGCGGTGAATGTGGTGTTGTAGGTGGAGGCAGCAATAGAGGAGGAGGAGGCAGCCAACAATGTTTTATTTTTATTTTTTATTGGGGTAGGTAGCCCCCAAAATATTGGGACAAATAAAAAAAAAAAAGAAAACAAAGAATCATTGCACTTGACTTGAGTACAAGAATGTATGTTTGATGGTGGTATAAATGTCTATTCTGCACAAGGTACAGAAAAGTCTTGTGGGATCCAAGCCTGTTGACAAAGCAGTTGGGGCCGGTTGTTGCGGCGAGGTGACAAAGCTTTTCCACATGTCGGCCATGCTAACCCTGCCTTCTGAGGTGCTGGCGCTGACACAGCTGCGTTGGCGACCTCTTCCTCCTCCCCTTCCTTCGCCTTGTGCTTCCACTTGTCCCCCGGCGTCAGTCAGGAATGCTCTCAGGAGCGCGTCTACCAGCGTGCGCCGGTAGTCACGCATCTTCCGATCACGCTCCAGTGAGAGAATTAAGGACGGCACATTGTCTTTGTAACGGGGATCCAGCAGGGTGGCCACCCAGTAGTCAGCACACGTTAAAATGTGGGCAACTCTGCTGTCGTTGCACAGGCACTACAGCATGTAGTCGCTCATGTGTGCCAGGCTGCCCAGAGGTAAGGACAAGCTGTCCTCTGTGGGAGGCGTATCGTCTGCGTCCTCCGTATCGCCCCAGCCACGCACCAGTGATGGGCCCGAGCTGTGTTGGATGCCACCCCGCTGTGAAAATGCTTCATCCCCATGCACCTCCTCCTCCTCGTCCTCCAGTAGTGGGCCCTGGCTGGCCAAATTTGTACCTGGCCTCTGCTGTTGCAAAAATCCTCTTTCTGAGGCACTTCTAAAAGAATGGCCTGAAAGTGTTAGAGATGACCCCTCTTCCTCCTCCTCGTCCTGGTCCACATCCTCTTCCATCATCGCCCTAAGTGTTTTCTCAAGGAGATATAGAAGTGGTATTGAAAGGCTGATAACGGTGTCATCGCCACTGGCCATGTTGGTGGAGTACTCAAAACAGCGCAACAGGGCACACAGGTCTCGCATGGAGGCCCAGTCATTGGTGGTGAAGTGGTGCTGTTCCGCAGTGCGACTCACCCGTGCGTGCTGCAGCTGAAACTCCACTATGGCCTGCTGCAGCTCGCACAGTCTCTCCAGCATGTGCAAGGTGGAGTTCCACCTGGTGGGGACGTCGCATATGAGGTGGTGAGCGGGAAGGCCAAAGTTGCGCTGTAGAGCAGACAGCCGAGCGGCGGCAGGATGAGAACGCCGGAAGCGCGCACAGCCGGCCCGCACTTTACGTAGAAGCTCTGACATGTCGGGGTAGTTGTGAATGAATTTCTGCACCACCAAATTCAGCACATGCGCTAGGCAAGGGATGTGCGTCAAACCGGCTAGTCCCAGAGCTGCAACGAGATTTCACCCATTATCGCACACCACCAGGCCGGGCTTGAGGCTCACTGGCAGCAACCACTCGTCGGTCTGTTGTTCTATACCCCGCCACAACTCCTGTGCGGTGTGGGGCTATCCCCCAAACACATCAGTTTCAGAATGGCCTGCTGACGTTTACCCCTGGCTGTGCTGAAGTTGGTGGTGAAGGTCTGTCGCTGACCGGATGAGGAGGTGGTAGAAGAGGAGGAGGAAGCCGAGTAGGAAGAGGAGGCAACAGGAGGCAAATAATGATGCCCTGCGATCCTTGGTGGCGGAAGGACATGCGCCAAACAGCTCTCCGCCTGGGGCCCAGCCGCCACTACATTTACCCAGTGTGCAGTTAGGGAGATATAGCATCCCTGGCCATGCTTACTGGTCCACGTATCTTGCCACAGATGGCCTTGCCACAGATGGAGTTTCGCAGTGCACACTTGATTTTATCCGATACTTGGTTGTGCAGGGAGGGCACGGCTCTCCTGGAGAAGTAGTGGTGGCTGGGAATGACGTACTGTGGGACAGCAAGTGACATGAGCTGTTTGAAGCTGTCCGTCTCCACCAGCCTGAATTACAGCATTTCAAAGGCCAGTAGTTTAGAAATGCTGGCATTCAGGGCCAGGGATCGAGGGTGGCTAGGTGGGAATTTAGGCTTTCTTTCAAAGGTTTGTAAGATGGAGAGCTGAACGCTTCCGTGTGACATGGTGGAAATGCTTGGTGACGGAGGTGGTGTTGTTGGTGGCACATCCTCTGTTTGCTAGGCGGTAGGTGCCAACGTTCCTCCAGAGGCGGAGGAAGAGGAAGCAGCAGAAGAGGGAGCAGGAGGGGCCTGAGCCCTTTCTTGGTTTTGAAGGTGCTTACTCCATTGCAGCCCGTTTCTCGCATGTAGATGCCTAGTCATGCAGGTTGTGCTAAGGTTCAGAACTTTAATGCCTTGCTTCAGGCTCTGATGGCACAGCGTGCAAACCACTCGGGTCTTGTTGTCAGCACATTGTGTGAAGAAGTGCCATGCCAAGGAACTCCTTGATGCTGCCTTTGGTGTGCTCGGTCCCTGGTGACGGTGGCCAGTAGCAGGCGAACTGTTTCGCCGACGGCTGCTCTGCTTTTGCACCCTGCTCCCACTTTTGCTACGCTGTTGGCTCGGTCTCACCACTGCCTCTTCCTCCGAACTCTGAAATCCAGTGGCACGACCTTCATTCCATGTGGGGTCTAGGATCTCATTGTCCCCTGCATCATCTTCCACCCAGTCTTCCTCCCTGACCTCCTTTTCAGTCTGCACACTGCAAAAAAACGATGCAGTTGGCACCTGTGTTTCGTCATCATCAGAGATGTGCTGAGGTGGTATTCCCATGTACTTATCAGGAAACATAGGTGGTTGTGTAAAAATTGGTTAATTATGTTAAAAATAATTAACCGCCAATATAAACCCTGATGTAGGGTATTGCACTAAAAAAAATTTTTTAACTCTATATGACAGCGGTATTTGTGGCCTAAATGTGACTGTATTCTATGTACGTTAAATCCAAAATGATCAGTTTATGAACACATGGTTTATTTAAACCGCACTAAACGAATGGCCATATTTGTGGCCTAAATGTGACTGTATTCGATGTACGTTAAATGCCAAATAATCAGTATATGAACAAATGTTTATTTAAACCGCAGTAAACGAATGGCTGTATTTGTGGCCTAAATGTGACTGTCACCTATGCACGTGTAAACAAAGATGACCAGTATATGAAAAAAAGATTTTTTTTTTAAACGCAGTAACCTAATGGCCGTATTTGTGGCCTAAATGTGACAGTCACTTATACACGTGTAATCAAAGATGACCAGTATATGAAAAAAAATTTTTTAAGCACAGTCAGCAAAAAAAGCTGTATTTCTGGACTAGCAGACATGCAGATAGATAGTGCTGGTGCACTATATGAAAAAAAAAATTTTTAAGCACAGTCAGCAAAAAAAGCTGTATTTCTGGACTAGCAGACATGCAGAAAGTGCTGCACCAGCATGTCTGCATAAAATGGCTGCCGATTAGGTATTCATAGTGACAAACTGAAGTAAAAAAAAATGCGTTTTCAACAGAAGTTGGCTCAGTGCAGGCTTAAAAAAACTGTGCACTGCACCCACAAAACACATTGGATTGAGATCGCTGAGTTATAAGGCAGTTCTTCTTAGTATTTATCCCTGATCTGTCCCTGACAGCAGCAGCATCCTCTCCCTACACTAAGAATAGCAGAGTGACGTGCAGCGCTACGTGACTCAGCCTTATATAGAGGCTGGGTCACATGCTGCAGTTGGCCAATCACAGCCATGCCAATAGTAGGCATGGCTGTAATTGCTTCTAAGGGCACACAGTTAAATGCTTGTTGATTGGCTGCTTTGCAGCCTTTCAAAAAGCGCCATAAAAAGCGCCGAACACGAACCCAAACTTTTACGTAAATGTTCGGGTTCGGGTCCAAAAAAAGCTAAAGTTCGGGTTCGCTCAACTCTATCCGTAGTTATTAAACCAGGTATTAGTTCTTTTGGCAGTGTGGGCAGGTGCCAAGTACTTCTGGAAAATGAAATCATCATCCCCATAAAGCTTGTCAACAGAGGGAAGCATGGCTGCACTGACTTTGGACTTGATATAACACAGAGGACCAAAACCATGGCTCCCCATCACTGACTAAGGACTCTTCACACTGGACCTCGAGCATCTTGCATTGTGTGCCTCATCCGAAAGCAGGACTTTGGACCACTAAGCAACAGTCAAATACTTCTTCTCCTTTGCCCAGGTAAGACACTTCTGACATTGCCTCTGGGTCATGATTGGCTTGACACAAGGAATGCGACAGTTGTAGCCCATGTCCTGGATATATCTGTGTGTGGTGAGTTTTGAAGCACTGACTCCTGTCGCAGGCTACTCCTTGTGAATCTCCTCCAAATTATTGAATGGCCTTTTCTTGACAATCCTTTCAAGGCTGCTGTTATCCCTATTGCTTGTGCACCCTTTTCTACCACAATTTTTCCTACCACTCAAATTTCCATTAATATGCTTGGAAACATCATTTTGTGAACAGCAGGCTTCTTCAGTAATGACATTTTGTTGCTTACCTTCTTGGTGGAGGGTGTTAATGACTGCCTTCTGGACAACTGTCAAGTCAGCAGTCTTCCCCATGATTGTGTAGCCTACTGAACCAGACTGAGGGACCACTTAAAGGCTTTGTGTTGATTAGCTGATTAGAGTGACACCATGGGTCTACAACATTGGACTTTCATAATATTGTGACTTTCTCACATACTGACTTGTGTTTTCATTAGCTGTAAGCCATAATCATCAACATTAAAATAAATAAGTGCTTGAACTAAATCACTATATGTGTAATGATCCTATATAATATGAGTTTCAGTTTTTGAATTGAATTACTGAAATAAATTATTAACATTTCAATGGTATTCTGATTTATTGAGATGCACCTGTTTGTGTAGATAGGTCAGTTTCTCCATTCATTCCTTTGAAAGCCTCATCATCAGTCTCATAGTAATGAATAAGCAAAGTGGCTTCCTGTCCACACATTAGAAGATGTGCCAGTTGATGTCACTACCGGCCCTGTGAGAGTTTTGAGGAGATCAAATAGACTCACGTGCAGCAAGTCTGTCTGACAGGTTCTAGGTGTTTCCTTTCAGTTTGTTGTTGTGGGTGGGATCCCACCTCTCCACAGGTTCAGCTTGTTTGCTCGTTAGAGGCTCTATTTTAGTCTGCCTCTGACTTCTCACCATGCAGTAGATATTTCCTTCTGGAGTTCCTGCTGGTTGTTTGTGGATCCCTTGTTCCTCACTCTTCCCAAGCTAAATTCCGCTTTTGCTATGTGTTGTTTGTGTCTGTCTAGGTCTCAGGGAGACGCTGGCCCCTTCACTGTGGAAGGTATCGGCAGTCTCATTCCCCGTTCCCTAATCTAGTGTTTGCTACAGTATTAGCAGGGTCTAGGTACGAGTATATGTGTTTGTCCACCATCAGGGCTTGCACATACTGTCAGGAGTCAGGGAGAGACTCAGGGATTGCTAGGAGGTAACCATCTCTCCCTCACTAGCTTCTAGGCCTAGACTGTTATCCAATGCTGTCTGTTAATCTGGTGTACCTGTTATCCACATTATCCCGTGACAGTTGAAGATTCAGAGTGCCAGTCACATGAAACAGCTGAAGACCAGAAGGGAGCTCATAACTCACAACTATGGCCACCTACAAAAATATTACCTTCACTACAGTTTATTTCATGTACCTCTCTAACAAACCAGAGAATTTAACATTTGTGTGGGAGTGCGTCTTTAAAAATCAGATCTTTATGTAAAAATAACTTCCAAATTATAAATTATTTTACAGAGATCAAGACACGAGAAAAGAAAATCACAAATTATAGTTAAACCTAAATGCACAATCATTTACTTAATTGTACACGTTGCTGATGATACTATTATACATGTATGAAAGTGTTACCATATCCTAATACACCTTCTTAATGTAGGTTTAATAAAAAATCATCAAAGTTGAATCTCCAATCATGCTAAACCAGGAATCAATTCCTGATTGTTAGAGGCTCAACTTTCTTTCATCTGCTTTGAAAAGATAAAAAGAAAATGTTGTATAATGAATAACAATGTTTTAACAAGGTTTGTATTCAATAGACTAAAGTTTCAATGTTTTTCTATTGAGATTATTGAAGAATATATAGTTTGACCCTTTCATGACCAGTAGAGCTGAGCGAATTTATGAGAAGTTCGATTCGGCCGATTTGCCGAATTTGAAAAATCAAATTGCTTTGTGACGAATAACTTTGTTACAAAGTGCATTTTTTTTGTAAGTAGCAGGTGCAATGACAGGGAGTAGCGATAGCGCCGCCCCCATCATTGTACCCCTCAGATGCCGCGTTCATGATCACGGCATCTGAGTGTAAAAACTGTGTGAAATTAACATAATTTTTTTTTTAATCAAATTTACCGCCTCCATTTGCTCGAGACAGGCCAGCCGCCATCTTACTTGAAGATCTGGAGCGAAATCACGTGTGGTGCGAGATTATGTCATCACGCCGGCCGGCATCACGCACAGGATTTCAGCCGAGATCTTCCTATTAAGATGGAAGCTGGCAGGCCCGTCGTGAGCAAATGAAGGCGGTAATTATGATTTATATATACAGTCAGGTCTATAAATATTGGGACATCGACACAATTCTAACATTTTTGGCTCTATACACCACCACAATGGATTTTAAATGAAACAAACAAGATGTGCTTTAACTGCAGACTGTCAGCTTTAATTTGAGGGTATTTACATCAAAATCAGGCGAACGGTGTAGGAATTACAACAGTTTGCATATGTGCCTTCCACTTGTTAAGGGATCAAAAGTAATGGGACAATTGGCTTCTCGGCTGTTCCATGGTCAGGTGTGTGTTATTCCCTCATTATCCCAATTACAATGATCAGATACAAGGTCCAGAGTTCATTTCAAATGTGCTATTTGCATTTGGAATCTGTTGCTGTCAACTCTCAAGATGACATCCAAAGAGCTGTCACTATTAGTGAAGCAAGCCATCAGGCCGAAAAAACAAAACAAACCCATCAGAGAGATAGCAAAAACATTAGGCGTAGCCAAAACAACTGTTTGGAACATTCTTAAAAAGATGGAACGCACCAGTGAGCTCAGCAACGCCAAAAGACCCGGAAGACCACGGAAAACAACTGTGGTGGATGACCGAAGAATTCTTTCCCTGGTGAAGAAGACACCCTTCACAACAGTTGGCCAGATCAAGAACACTCTCCAGGAGGTAGGTGTATGTGTGTCAAAGTCAACAATCAAGAGATGACTTCACCAGAGTGAATACAGAGGGTTCACCACAAGATGTAAACCATTGGTGAGCCTCAAAAACAGGAAGGCCAGATTACAGTTTGCCAAACGACATCTAAAAAAGCCTTCACAGTTCCGGAACAACATCCTATGGACAGATGAGACCAAGATCAACTTGTACCAGAGTGATGGGAAGAGAAGAGTATGGAGAAGGAAAGGAAATGCTCATGATCCTAAGCATACCACCTCATCAGTGAAGCATGGTGTTGGTAGTGTCATGGCGTGGGCATGTATGGCTGCCAATGGAACTGGTTCTCTTGTATTTATTGATGATGTGACTGCTGAGAAAAGCAGCAGGATGAATTCTGAAGTGTTTCGGGCAATATTATCTGCTCATATTCAGCCAAATGCTTCAGAACTCATTGGACGGCGCTTCACAGTGCAGATGGACAATGACCCAAAGCATACTGCAAAAGCAACCAAAGAGTTTTTTAGCTTTAGATTCCGCCCTGTATATTGATGATAATTATTCCGCCCTGTTATAATTCTGGAACACATTGGTCAACATGACTTCTGTTTAAGGCCTCTTGGCTGTATTACGGTGGTTCCGCAATACACGAAGCACCGGCCGTGTGCATTCCGCATCACTTAAATGGGTCTAAAAATCAGAAGATGCGGTGTGGAACGGAAGCATGGAACAGAACCCCATAGAAGCACTACGGAGTGCTTCCGTGGTGTTGCATTCCGTGCTTCCGTTGCACAAAAAAATAGAACTTGTTCTATCTTTTTGTGTAACAGACGGATTTTGGACCCCATTCAAGTGAATGGGTCCACGATCTGCATGCGGCTGCCCCACGGTTGGTGCCTGTGTCCACAGCACGGGCACGGAGCCCTTACGTTAGTGGGCAAGAGGCCTAAGGCTTAGGCTACTTTCACACCAGGGGCACGGACCTCCGGCAGGCTGTTCCATCGGATACGTCCTGGGTGTGTGTAGACTTTTTATATCCACTGTACTTTACACACCCCTGTTAAAATGTCAGGTTTCTGTGCTGTAAAAAAATGAGACAAAGATAAATCATTTCACATTTTAATGTGACCTATAAACTGTACCACTCAATTGAAAAACAAACTGAAATCTTTTAGGTGGAGGAAAAAAATGAAAAAAAGCTAAAATAATGTGGTTGCATAAGTGTGCACACCCTCTTATAACTGGGGATGTAGCTGTGTTCAGAATTAAGCAATCACATTCAAAATCATGTTAAATAGGAGTCAGCATACACCTGCCATCCTTTAAAGTGCCTCTGATTAACCCCAAATAAAGTTCAGCTGCTTTAGTTGGTCTTTCCTGAAATTTTCTTAGTCGCATCCCACAGCAAAAGCCATGGTCCACAGAGAGCTTCCAAAGCATCAGAGGGATCTCATTGTTAAAAGGTATCAGTCAGGAGAAGGGTACAAAAGAATTTCCAAGGCATTAGATATACCATGGAACACAGTGAAGACAGTCATCATCAAGTGGAGAAAATATGGCACAACAGTGACATTACCAAGAACTGGACGTCCCTCCAAAATTGATGAAAAGACGAGAAGAAAACTGGTCTGGGAAGCTACCAAGAGTCCTACAGCAACATTAAAGGAGCTGCAGTAATATCTGGCAAGTACTGGCTGTGTGGTACATGTGACAACAATCTCCCGTATTCTTCATATGCCTGGGCTATGGGGTAGAGTGGCAAAACTAAAGCCTTTTATTACGAAGAAAAACATCCAAGCCAGGCTACATGTTGCAAAAACACATCTCCCAGAAGTCTCCCAAAAGCATGTGGGAAAAGGTTTTATGGTCTGATAAAAACAAGGTTGAACTTTTTGGCCATAATTTCAAAAGATATGTTTGGCGCAAAAACAACACTGCACATCACTAAAAGGACACCATACCCACAGTGAAGCATGGTGGTGGCAGCATCATGCTTTGGGGCTGTTTTTCTCCAGCTGTAACTGGGGCCTTAGTTAAGCTAGAGGGAATTATGAACAGTTCCAAATACCAGTCAATATTGGCACAAAAAGTGGGATAAGCGAGCACTCACACTATGGCGTCAGATATGTAGAATTTATTAATATAAATATATATGTGTATATGTTGATAAATAATTAAAATATGAGAAATAGATTAAAATAATAGCAGCAAACGTATTAGCAACAGTAGCATAAATTGGTAGCAGCAATCCAATGTCACAGTAATAGCAGCAATAGTGGGTCACCAAAAATGTTCTTGATACAAATAGATATATCAAATGAATTGCTAAATATACAAGTGATAAAGAATGGTGAAAAAGAATCGTGAAAAATTATAGTGAAAAAATGGTGATCAATAAAAGATATGTAAAAATCTCCAACACAATTCCCAAAAAATCAGTGTATAGTTCTCTTGATAATACAAGTCCACAATAATCCTGGTCACATGTGATTGGTGAGAAAAACTCCAAAAATAAATATCCAATGCGTGGATTGTTTGTATTTATATATATATATATGGTAACAAGGACAGCAAATGCGTATTGGCGTTGCAATTCACTATATGGATCTTATTGTTGGCTTTGGATCGTAAGTCAATATATGTAATTTATCTTGCCTCCTTCTGTATATTCCAAATTCGGCTGCTGACAACTTGTCCCAAATAGGTAAATAGTGCAATAGGTGTGGAGGGCCTATAGCGTCTCACTGCACGTTTCACTTATATAATAGTGTATATGATCATAGAAACAACGGTTGCTTCCTGGTATTCCAATTAACTAGAATATGATTTGGATAATAAGCCAGAAAATAAAGTAACTCTTACCTCCTACTGAATGTTTCAGAGGGGGCTACTATTAGATTGTCCCAGGAGGTGAGCAATGCAAGTGGATCGGAAGATGCCGTGGCGTCTGGCTTCACGTGTGTTCCACTGGCCGTATCCAAGTATTGCGGTGATTCAGGTGAAACTTCCGCTTTCTCTTTGTTAGCGTGATCCCATTGATGATAAGTAGCAAAGGTATGAACAAATGGAGTCAATGTTCAAATTTTGTAGACTTTAAAATTGCATGGCCATGCTTTTTAGATTGTTTGTAGCGGAGGTATTACACAAGTGTCCAATATGTATCTACCAGATGCGTTTTGGGATGATTCCACATCGCTTCCTCAGTGGTCAGTGGATTATATTTTTTCTTCCCTCTACCTAAAAGATTTGTTTGTTTTTCAATTGAGTGGCACAGTTTATAGGTCACATTAAAGGTGGAAAAAGTTATGAAATGATTTATCTTTGTCATTTTTTTTACAGCACAGAAACCTGACATTTTAACAGGGGTGTGTAGACTTTTTATATCCACTGTACATCACACAGATGCTCAGTTTTTGAAATCAAGGGCATTGATGGTCTCATGACTCTGCATGCCTTCAATGCAAGGAGGTAGACAGAGACAAGCAGGGTCAATGAAGAAAATTGTAAATGTAAATATTTTTTAAGCTACTGTTAGACAAATGTATTCAAATCCCAGACAAACCCCATAAAATTGACACAGCTATTTTAAGTCCAATATCTGCAGAATTTGTGTGAAATCTGGTGTGTATTGTAAAACCCATTAATTTTTGTTATTTTCTAAATATGTGTTGCAAAAGTATATAGAAAATATATTTGTACATATAATAGTCTCTCTTTTTTCAGGCTCAATGATATAGCAGCACACTTCTTTGCTAATGCTAAAATGTTAATAATGAGACAGACAAAAATAAATATTCATATTCTAAGGATTACAAAAGGAACAATGGAAAATAGAGATGGCCTTTAACTTAACAGCTAAGCTGTATAATAAACCCCCAACAGTCCAAATGTACTGCATCTCATCTAAATTAATATAAGTGGTCATGCACAAGAGAGTTTATTTCTTGACTTTCTACATAAAATAGAGTACATACTTTTCTAATATACATAAGCGTGAAAATGGGTACAGGTGGTAAACTGCTTATGACATGCTAATAAGTTAATGACAAAAATTGCATGCAAAATGATTAACATATTCATGATTTTCATGCAGATGGCACTAACATCACATTTTCCATGAGTAAGAAAAATGTATTTCTTTTAAAGACTAGTTATTTCCCCTTCTTTTATGAAGGTAAAATCTTAGAATGAAAAATAAAAAGCATCTCCACCCAAAGCTAAGGAAAGAAAATGTACTATAAAAAGGCAGTAAGGCTGGTTTCACACTAGCCCTTGTACATCCGGCAGGCTGTTCCATCTGGAAACAGCCTGCTGGATCTCTCTGTATTTTAGCATTGCCAGAAGCTGTAGCATTGCCGTTCTGCCCCATTAACTATAGTGAGGCCTGGAGGAGATCCAGCCGCAATGCAGCAAATATTCTAATATTTGCCGGGTTGCGGCCTGATCTCTGCCAGTCCCCATTATAGTTAAGTCTAAGTCCAACCTACAATCTTTTCTTAGATACTTTATACAAATATAAATAACATTTAAATCGAAACCTATACCTGAATTAAGAGTGGAAAGGAATGAGAAGACCTAACAACTACTACAACAACAACAACAACAACAACAACAACACAACAACCATATATATACATTTTCTTTAAAAAAAGAAACATTGCAAGTTTAATCCTCTTTCACACATCAGTGTTTTGGTCAGTGATTTCCATCAATGATTGTGAGCCAAAACCAGGACTGGAGGCTCCACAGACATAAGGCATAAGGGAAAGATCTGCAACTGTTCTGTGTTTAGAGCCACACCTGGTTTTGGCTCAAAATCACTGATGGAAATCACTGACCAAACACTGACTGTGTGAATGAGGCATAAGGCCTCATGCACACGACCGTATGTATTTTGCAGTCCGCAAAAAACTGATTCTCAAAAAATATGGATGACGTCCGTGTGCATTCCGTATTTTGCGGAATGGAACACCTGGCCCCTAATAAAACAGTACTATCCTTGTCCGTAATGCGGAACGGAAATACGGATATACGGAAATGCACACGGAACGGACACGGAAAGAAAATACGTTCTTGTGCATGAGGCCTAAGGCCGATTTTCACCTTAAGGACCTTAATGTCACTTTATGTGGTAATAACTATAGAATGCTTTTAATTATCCAATCGATTCTGAGATTGTTTGTTTTCTTTTGACACATCGTACTTCACGCTCCTGGTAAATTGGAGTTGATATATTTTTGTCTTTATTTATTAAAAACCCCAAAATTTATGGAACATTTGGAAAAATCAGCTTTTTTTCAAAAATTTTATTTCTCTGCTTTTAAGATTGATACATCATAAAATAGATATAACATTCACCATATGTCTACTTTGTTTACATCATTTTGTAAATGTCATTTTATATTTTTGAGACATTAAAAGGCTTAGAATTTGAGAAGCAATTTTAATTTTTTTTATTTCCAAAACCCACTTTAAGGACTAATTCAGTTTTGAAGTCACCTTGAAGGGCTTTCATAATAGAAAACACCAATAAAACCACCCCATTGTAGAAACCCTTCTAATCATTCAAACCTCATTTTACAAACTTTGGAGGTGAACTTTCAAAATTTAACTTTTTTAGCAGTTTTTCATTTTAATCTATTTTTTCCTGTAAGGCAGCAAATGTTAACAAAACAATATTTATTACCCTGATTCTGTGGTTAACAGAAACACCCCATATGTGGTCATAATCTGCTGTATGGGCACACGGCAGGTCTCAGAAGGGAAGAAGCGTCATATGGTTTTTGGAGGGCAGATTTTGCTGGAATGGTTTTTGGATGCCATGTCACATTTGAAGAGACCCTATGGTACCCCTACAGTAAGAAAAAAAAACTCCATTCCTCAAGGAATTTATTGAAGGGTGTACTGACCATTTTGACCCCACAAGCATCTCATAGAATTTAGAAACACATGGTTATGAAAATTAAAAATTTCTTCCAATAAAATGTTGCATTAGCCCCCATTTTTCATTTGCACAAGGGGATAAAAAGAAAAAAAATCTCACATTTTGTTAAGCATTTTCTCCTGAACAAGGCAATACCCAATATGTGGTTGTAACCTGCTGTTTGGGCAGACGGCAGGGATCACAAGGAAAGGAGCGCCATATGGTTTTCGGAGGGCAGATTTTACAGGAATGGTTTTTGTGCGCCACGTCACATTCAGAGAGACCCTGAAGTACCCATACAGTGGAAACCCCCCAAACAACACCTCTCAATGAATTTATTGAAGGGTGTTCTAACCACTTTGACCCCACATGTGTTTCATGGTATTTAGAAACATTTGACTGTTAAAATGAAAAACTTCATTTTTCCAATAAAATTTGGATTTTATTAAATTTTCATAAGGGGTAACATGAGAAAAAAGACCCCACAATTTGTTACACAATTTCTATTGAATACGGAAGCACACCTTACATAGTCATAAACTGCTGTATGGGCACACCACAGGTCTAAGAAGGAAAAGCACAATATGCTTTTGGAGGGCATATTTTGCTGGAATGGTTTCCCGTGCACCTTGTCACAATTGAAGAGACCCTGAAGTACCCCTACAGTAGAAACACCCAAAAAGTGATGCTATTTATAAACTACACCCCCAATGAATTTCTCAAGTGGTGTAGTGAGCACTTTGACCTATTACGTATTTCTAGAATTTAAAAACAATTGTCTATGAAAATGAAATATTACATTTTTTTACAAGAAAATGTTGCTTTAGGCCCATATATTTCATTTTTTTAATGGGTTACATGAGTAAAAGGACCCCATGATGTGCTACCCATTTCTTCCTGAATATGGAAACACCCCATATGTGGTCATAATCTGCTGCTTGGGCACACTGTAGGACTCAAATGAGAAACAGCACCATGTACATTTGAGATCTAGTTTGTTGACCTATACAGTATTGGCCGACAACTGCCGAGGTTATGAGGTGAAATAAAAATAAAAAGAAACCCCCAAGAAGTGACCACATTTTTTTAAACCACATCCTTCACAGTATGTACAAAGGGGTGTAGTGAGCATTTTGACCCTACAGATGTTCTGCAAAAATTAATTCACAGCAGATGGTGCAAAGTGAAAATTGCAATTTTTACACAGATATGCCATCTCAGTGCTCAATGTATTGTGCCCATTGTCTGCCAATGTTAAAAGTGAGCCCTTATGTTATTATGACGTACTTCTTGGTTTTATAAGCACCCTACATGTGGCCCTAATCTATTGTCTAGACATACCATAGGGCTCAGGAGAAAAAGAGCACCATGTGTATTTGAGGCGCATTGTGGTGATTTACGCATCTTGTCTTTACAGACTCTTGGAGTGAAATAATAAATGGAACCCCTGAGAAGTGACCCCATTTTGGAAACGACATCCCTCAAGGTATTTATTGAGGAGAGGAGTGAGCATTTGAAGCCACAGATATATTGCAGAAATGAATGCAACATAGACGGTGCAAAGTAAAAATTACAGGTTTTCCACAGATATGGCATTTCACTGCCCATCTGAAACACACCTTGTACTTTAAAATGTTAGGCAGGTTCTACTGGTTACTGAAATGTATCTTAATAAAAAAGTCAATGAACTGGAGGGAATAACCCTGTGTAACCAGGTATGTCAAGGCTAAAGTGATATGGTCACTATATGGTCTGATATGTGCCCGTGGTGTTATTGGCAAGGACGCAATAGCAACAGTTTTCATTTAAGATGTTGAGACACATGTTCTTATATCGCTCATTGCCCATGCTGGTGACATTCCACCCCCTTGTCAGATGGTTTGATGACAATGGAGGGATCACGCTCCAGAGAGAGGGGGGCCATGTATCCCATGGTTGGATTCTTAGTGGATGGAAGTTTGAGGTTCGTGAAGAGCACTTCACCTGGGTTTTTCCCCTCTTTCCTCCATTAAGTCTGCCAATAGGCTTATGTCTGGTAGTGCCTAAATGTCAATCCCCACCTCAACACACTGCTGCCTGTCTTGTGTGGCAAAACAAATTTTTCATTTGCTTTCCTTACAAACAGGGTCAAGACGAAAAACTACTCCAGAAAGAGGCGCAATGGACATTCAGGTTGCACACTGTACACCCAGAGGGCCTGAATGAGCACATTTCCTATGTGTGCTTTTTATGAGGTCCCCTGGGCTCATCTAGTGATTGACAATATGGTTGCCCCTGCACTTCACATCCTGTAAGGGGCCCCACAGTAATGATGACATACAAATGAATTACTGGACTATTCTGGTCATGGACCCAGACACCCACTCATAGAGAGTGTCTAGTATCTCCTGACACTTTCTACTCATCCCGGATCTACATATACGTTGCCACATATAGGGTATGGTGCGTAATTATCTAGTTTAGGTGCGCTCACTTCCCAGTAGATCATATCTCCCCTGGGCATTTTCCTGATGTCTGATGTACCGGTCACGATCAGTGTGGGCGAAAAACTCCACACTAAACACAGGAGGGAAGGGGAGCAGTAACTAGGCCTGGAAACTAGGGAAGGAACAGGTCACCTCCTAAACAACCCTAATCCGAGCCCTTACTACCTATCAATATGAATAGACCTTGAAGGTAGAAATAATCTTATGCTGGATACCTAGGCCCTTATATCCCTATAAGGCCCTGGAATGAGGTTTGGACCAGAGACAACCCATTCCTCTCCTGGTACCTGCCACGGGAACGTCCGTGATAGTACCTTTGTTTGCCCTCTTGCTATTGGATGTCTCATTCTGACCAGGATTGGTCTGATGCCAGATTCTGCTATATTTATATACCGCCGTTCGAGTCCCTGATATCATTGGAGTGTTTTGACACTCCCTGCTTGATCGCCCTACCTAGTAAGCCTGCATGGGTGTGTCGGTGAATTGCGGTCTTTCCATGCCTCCTGCTCTCCGATTGGGTGGCTTAGGGGCTTGATCTGCATGGTGGGAGGGGCTTCCTCCTTATAGCTAGCGCATTATGGCAGCCACCCCAGTGCCGATGCTGCCGCCTCGCCACACAAGGTGGATGGCGTTTTGTATGTTGTCTGTCTTTGCTCAACCTACTCCTTGCTCCTGATGAGCCACAAGGCAAAACGCGCAGAGCTACAGCTAGGGTAGAGCATCTTCCATGACAGTCAATTACACTGGCATACATAAGAGAGTGCTGAGCCACAGATAGGCTTGGTTCTGCGGCTGGAGTCTAAGAGCACATAGTGTGCCGTATAGCAGTGTCAATTGGCAACGGGCATTGCTATTAATGCCCACGTGTGTGGAGTAATAAGTTGACACTTGATATTGGTGTCTTCAAGTTAGTCCTTTCCCTGGGCCCTGGCTACTGACACTCCAGCTGTTCTCACGGTTGTTAGATTGCTGCAAAGTGGCTAATTGCAGTCTACTTGTTTAAAGAGCTACGGCTTACAAGTGATACAAAGTATCAAGCAGTCTGCCACACTTTGCGAGTTGGGCTATATACAACTGTGCACAAACTATATCCTATTTACCTGTAGTCTTAGTGAAAATTGTATGTAGATATGCTTAGTGGCGTCATTCAATTGGTTGACCTCCACTGGGGTGATAGTTATCTAATGTGGGCCCTCAGGAATCACTTTAGCCTTGACATATCTTGACATACCTGGTTACACAGGGCTATTCCCTCCAGTTCATTATTGAGATACACAATAAAGATTTTTTGTTTTATTTTTATACGTTCCTTGAGGTAGTGATTTGTTTTTTGGTGTGGAACGTAAGCCAAGGCACCGTTAGCTACAGTGATTTTTTTGGTTACTGAAATGCCATAAATGTGCTGTTTGGGTATGCTACAGGGTTCAGTAGGCAAAGACCACCTTTTGGCTTTTCCAGCGTAAATTTTGATGGATTTGTTTTTGAACACAATATTGCTATTGAACAGCCACTGAAGTACCAGTACAGCCATTTTATGGGAACCTTAGTTTTTTTAAAATTTTCTGTGTGAGGGCTTATTTTCTGGGGATGAGTTTCCATTTGATATATCATTATTATTTGATATATTATTGGATACATACAACTTTTTAGCTAGATATTTGGGAAGCCGGATGTCACTGTGCGGTTCACCGTGACGTATGGTCGTGTAGGCTGGCTGCTCGCCCCATGGCATACTGGCTGCGGACCACTCAGTGCAGACTGCTTGCTAGCGGCAGCGTGCTGGCTGCGACTTCACGTGTGAACCTGCCTGTGTACTTCTGTACCCCTTTGACTTATTTCGTATTTGTATTTGTGTTCGGTTTCATCCATGTTAGTTTGGTTGCCATTGGCAACGCCCGTTCTGCAGCGCCCTTGCTGCAGATTCTTGCTTGTGCTGTTCATTTGGGGTTAATCTTCCCTGTCTGGCTCCGTGGGTGTGGCCTCCTTGCTGCACTCATGGGATTAGTATTTAGGCCTGTGTTTTCCTCAGTTCTGGGTCAGCTTTCCTTGTGTTGGGTCTGTCCTTTCAATCCTGCTCTGTTTTCTGTGTTTTGCTTTGCTATGTTGGGTTATTACCTCTCTTTGCTTTGTTTTGTCCTCGCTCCTCCGGAAGGGGGTCTGTCTTTTCTCGGAGGGGGAATGTTCCTGTTTCTAGTGTATGTATTTGCTTCCTGTGTTTCCATTTATGTTCCTGTTACTAGTGTTTTTAATTGCTTATCTGTGATTCCATGCTTTTTCTCTTTGTTCATGTTTTGTTTAGCTCTATGTACTGTCGGTGCCTTGCTGGTACCTTTTTGTCCATCAGTCCCTGCAGTCACTGGCTAGTTTACGCTCTGGAGTCGACCCTGGCAACTACCATCTGGCAAAGTCTATCCCTACCATCAGGGGCCCTAGTTTAATCCGGGTGTTGCTTAGATATTCCCCTCCAGAGTATTGCTAGTCAGTGGCGCAGTGGGTTCTAACTCACTGAGCTTGCACAGTACATTGAGCTTGTTTGTTTATTTTCCTTGCCGTGGTTACTTTGTGTAATGGCATACAAGGGAATGCTCCAAACTCCGAACGGAACCTCACGAATAGCTGCTAGCAGACGAATAGGAAACGCACCCAAGCGGCTTACACTCCTAGCAATCAGTATCTAACAGCATACAGTGAATCCCCCAAAGAACGAGACGAGGCTCCGTGTTGAGGGTCAAGCAGTGGTCACCCAGAGCTGTGTCTTTATTGTTCTTATATAACATTGGTACACATTAGTACCACCCACAGGGTTTTGTAAAAACAACCAATAAACACGTACAATACAGTAAAACACTCCCACACAAAATCCTCCCCTCTGCCTGTGATACAATTACCTTACTCAATGGGTTGATGTAATTATCACAAGCTGGAGAATACACAATGTCTTCTGTCCTGGAGACAACCGAGGAGTAATTCAATTATCTCTCAGGACAAAGGGAAATCGCCATTACACACGTGGAGACAATAGGACAGACATCACTATTCAAATATACAATGTCCTAACCATTACAGTAACATAGACATTTAACATATTCCCAGATAGCTTGGATCTGAGCGCTCAATATATCCAAACAGTGCTCAGATGCCACAAACACAGTCAAATCTCCATGGGGTTTAAGTTTAGCATGGGCCGATGAGAGGGCCCATAATCCTGGGGCAAGAGGCTGGCAACCAGGCTTCTCCAGCACCCAGTGGAGAGGTTGGTTTCGCCACACTTTGTAATAAACTTCCTACAGTATATTCTCAAATGTGTTAATTCTTAGTTTTATGCCGGACGATCCTTAGGTCTGTTACTTGGATCCCGGATCGTGACACCGGATAAAAAAAAGGCAGCAATTCTGTCACTGCTTTTCGAGTTTTGTTATTGCGGTGTACACTCTGTGGGAAAAATGACACATTTGGGGTCATTTATCAAACTGGTGTAAAGTAGAACTGGCTTAATTGCCCTAGCAACCAGATTCCTCCTTTCTTTTTGGATAGCTCCTTTGGAAAATGAAATGAGAAATCTGATTGGCTGCTATGGGCAACTAAGCCAGTTCTACTTTACACCAGTTTGATAAATGACCCCAATTATCTTTATTCTGCTGCTTAGTACAATTACAAAGATACCAATTTTATATAGTTAAATTTTATCACTTTTACACAGTATTTTTGAGGGAAAAAAATCCAGTTTTTGCAGGATGAGTTGATTTTTTTATTGCTACCATTTAGGGGTACATAGTACTTTTGGATTATTAGCTATTATACTTTTTGTAAGACAATGTGATCCAAAAAATTGCACAGTTTTTATATATTTTTTGTGGTGTTCACTTGACAGGTTAGATCATGTGCTATTTTAATAGAGCCAGTTGTTTCGTACGTGGCATTACCCAATATTTAATTTTATTTTTTTTGCACTATAAGGCTACGAACGTTGTCGGTTTTACGGTCCGCAAATTGCGGATCTGCAAAACACAGATGGCGTCCATGTGTGTTCCGCCATTTGCGTAACGGCACAGACAGCCATTGATATAACTGCCTATTCTTGTCCGCAAAACAGACAAGAATAGGACAGGTTATATATTTTTTTGCGGACCACAGAACGGAGTAACGGATGCGGACAGCACACAGAGTGCTGTCCGCATGTTTTGCGGCCCCATTGAAGTGAATGGGTCTGCATCCGAGCTTCAAAAACTGCGGCTCGGATGCAGACCAAAACAATGGTCGTGTGCATGAGGCCTTACGCAATAGAAGCATTCTTTAAAAAATACTCTTTTTGCGTTGCCATTTTCCTAGAGCCATATTTTTTAAATTTTTCTGCCAATTGTCTTGTGTGGGCGATGTGACCAAAAAATGGCTATTTTGGCACAGTTTTTATTTATTTACTTGTTACGGCATTCATATGACAGGGTATATCATGTGATATTTTTATAGAGCTGGTCATTACGGATGCGGCGATACCTAATATGTCTTTTTTATTTTTTTATTTATTATTATTGTACATGACTTGATTATGGGAAAGGGTGCTTTTTTATATGAAACTTTTAATTTTTTGTTAACACTTTTTTTTTACTTTTTACTTTGTCTTTTCAGGCTCTGGGTATGATCCCTGTTTCAGTGCAGTACAATACATACTAAAGCTGAGCCTTATAGGCCTCTGTAGCTGCCTGGCCCTAAGGCTTTTGCAAGACTCTGGGCTGCCATGGCAACCATCGGGACCTCTCCATCGCTGCATGGGGACTGGATGGGGTGAGAGAGCCCTCTCCCTCTGCAAATCTCCTGTATTCTGTGGTCAGCGTTGATTGTGGCATCTGTATTTTCACCGATGCTTGCAGATACAGCTGTTACTGTCATCCAGGCGTGCGAGACGGATGGCGCGTGTGTGGAAGGGGGCTAACTGCAGGATGAGAATATTCGTTCTAATGTGCCAAGTACTGGCTAGTTAGTATGAGCACTCTCGTCCTGCATCAGCAACGAGTTAAAATTCAAAATGTATTCCTTCTGTTGTATAACATAAATTATTTATAATAAAAAATGTGTCACTCTGTGTCAATAAGAACTTAAAAATTCCTTATTAACCACTGTGATTCGTGTCCAGAAACTATCCCAATATACTTCAAATGTACTCCATCTATCCATCTTTTCTTACTAAACATAGGGTCAGTTATACATTTCTGATCCAAAAAAATATTATACACCAGGGTTCAGCAATCTCTGGCACTCCAGCCATTCTAAAATTACAACTCCCAGAATCCACCTTTCACCTCTATAGGCCTGACAAGAACAGAAGAATGAGTGTGCATGCTGGGAGGTGTAGTTTCACAGCAGCTTGAGTGCCAAAAGGTTGCTGACCCCTGTTATACACATATGAAATCTGTACCTTATTCCTACAGTGTATTTGCATCATTACTTAAAGGGATTCTGTCACCAGGTTTCACCCCTGTCAGCTAAACATATGCTGATGTTCAAGGCGTCTTCACGATTCCTAATGTGGGCTTATAAATGTCATCTGTGGGCTTATTTAGCTAAAAAACAGCTATTACTAACCTGTCAGTCAAACAAGGGGATGTTAATGGATGCAAGGTGCCGGCTGCACCCGCCGCTGTTCGTGCCCAGGGCCGCCTTTCCAGACTTCTGCGCCGCCTCCTAATCCTCTGTGCCGCCTCTCGCTCTCCCTCCCTCCCCCCTCCTCCTGCTGTAAGATATCGCGTGTGCGCACAGGGCTCTGAGAGGATGGCGCCAGAGTGCAGGTCATACCTGGGTTGAGCGAAGTGCCGGCACATGCTCACTTCGCTTTAAGAAGCCAAATCGAGAAGTCCGCACCGGCGCATCAGGCAGAGCCCTGTGCGCACGCGCAAGATCTTACAGCAGGAGGAGGGAGGAGGGGGGATGGAGGGAGAGCGAGAGGCGGCACAGAGGATTAGGAGGCGGTGCAGAAGTCTGGAAAGGCGGTGCTGGGCACGAACGGCGGTGGGTGCAGCCGGCTCCTTGCATCGCTTGACATCCCCTTGGGCACCTTATTTCTTTGAGTGACAGGTTAGTAAAACCTGTTTTTAAGCAAAATAAGGCTACGGATCACATTTAGAAGCCCACATTAGGAATCCTGATGAGGCCCTGAACATCAGCATATGTTTAGCTGACAGGGGTGAAACCTGGTGACAGAATCCCTTTAAATTCTATCATATACAGTGTAAGGGCCCTTTGACACTTGCGTTCTTTTCTTCCGGCATAGAGTTCCGTCGTCGGGACTCTATGCCAGAAGAATCCTGATCAGGATTATCCCAATGCATTCTGAATGGAGAGAAATCCGTTCAGGATGCATCAGGAGGTCTTCAGTTCCGGACCGGAATGTTTTTTGGCCGGAGAAAATACCGCAGCATGCTGCGCTTTTTGCTCCGGCCAAAAATCCTGAACACTTGCCGCAAGGCCAAATCCGGAATTAATGCCCATTGAAAGGCATTAATCCGGATCCGGCCATAAGCTAAACGTCGTTTCGGCGCATTTGCGGATCCGACGTTTAGCTTTTTCTGAATGGTTACCATGGCTGCCAGGACGCTAAAGTCCTGTTTGCCATGGTAAAGTGTAGTGGGGAGCGGGGGAGCAGTATACTTACCGTCAGTGCGGCTCCCCGGGAGCTCCAGAGTGACGTCAGGGCGCCCCACGCGCATGGATGACGTGATCACATGGACATATCATCCATGCGCATGGGGCGCTCTGACGTCATTCTGGAGCGCCCTGGGAGCCGCACGGACGGTAAGTATACTGCTCCCCCGCTCCCCACTACTACTATGGCAGCCAGGACTTTAATAGCGTCCTGGGTGCCATAGTAACACTAAACGCATTTTGAAGACGGATCCGTCTTCAAATGCTTTCAGTTCACTTGCGTTTTTCCGGATCCGGCGGGCACCTCCGGCAAATTGAGTGCACGCCGGATCCGGACAACGCAAGTGTGAAAGAGCCCTAACTTAATTTATTCTTATCCCCAATACACAAATATGTCTGCCTAAACCTCCCTTACTTGTAAGATCCTTCAATGCGACGTCTTCAAACTAAAATTAGTAGTTTTCCTTAACCCCTTGGACTCCCAATAACTACGGTCATACTACCATCTGAAGAGAAATGTGTCTCCATCTTGTCTTTTCTAAATATGTAAAGAATTGTTATAACATTTCACGTTTTACGTCCCCTCGCTGTGAATTAGGTTCGCTTATCTGTCCCAGGACAGATTCTGAGAATATCCCAGAACTAGAACAAACGTTCTTGCCTTATTCAGGGTCATTCGGCACAACTGTGTACATTCTTATATGTGACTGATTAAAACCTATTCTTTTTACTTACTGCACGTACACATACCATATAAGGATGTTCCGGTAGTATGTGTATGAGCACCAATGTTTATCTTTTATGATTGGTTTAACGCTGTTGTTATGCAAACTTTTCTACTGCGTATATAAGGCTGGGGATTGCCATTAGCAACGGGCCACAAGTGCAGGATCTGCCCCCCTTCCCCCCCGGTATAGATGCACCACTGCATATGGGGTTGAGCACTTCCTGCTTTTTAATACCACGCCAATTTGTAGTTTGTATTTAGAATTTTTGGAGGTGTAGAAACTCCTAGTCTGAATGTGCCTTTATTTCCATCCACAGGCAGCATTCTTGTGCACATGTGAGGCCCGGGCTATATCAGCCAGTCTTGGGTGGGGCTCAGAGCTCTCTCCCTCCTCCCATAGTATGCATGGTCACATGCTAAGGGTACTGGGAGATTGCTTTGAGTCGGACCTTGCGCGCCTGTAATTCGCCCACTGGCTCCTGGCATTGCCCATTACAGATGTCCCGAATAGTTCGGCGGCGAATAGTTCCCGGCGAACATAGCTTGTTCGCGTTCGCCGCGGCGGGCGAACATATGCGATGTTCGGTTCACCCCCTATACATCATCATTGAGTAAACTTTGACCCTGTACCTCAGTCAGCAGACACATTCCAGCCAATCAGCAGCAGACCCTCCCTCCCACCTCCTGGACAGCATCCATTTTAGATTCATTCGGAATCTGCATTCTCAGTGAGAGGAGGGACAGTGCTGCTGCTGCTGATTCAATAGGGAAAGCGTTAGCTAGGGCAGTGTTCTGTGTCCACAGACTCATCTGCTGTAAGGACAGCGTCCTGACAGCACCCCAAAAAGCCCTTTTCAGGGCTGGTACATCAGTCTGCTTATATATATATATATATATATATATATATATATATATATATATATTGCATTTGCCTTCTATTTAATCTTTTTCTGTGATATAATAACAGTTGCAAGCCAGTGTGTGTCAGGCCCACACAGACTGTATTGTGGCCACTGGCTAGGCCTCCACTCATACCGTTACAGGGTGTCACTCACTCAAATACCTTTCAGATAAAAAAAATTCTATTTAATATTTTTCTGTGATATAATCACAGTTGCAAACCAGTGTGTGTCAGGCCCACACAGACTGTATTGTGGCCACTGGCTAGTGGTTAGGCCTCCACTCATACCGTGACAGGGTGTCACTCACTCACAAATACCTCGCAGATAAAAAAAAAATTCTATTTAATATTTTTCTGTGATATAATCACAGTTGCAAGCCAGTGTGTGTCAGGCCCACACAGACTGTACTGTGCCCACTGCCCACCACTTATATAGGGTGGCACAGTACTTTGCACGTATAGTAACACTTATCTAATAAAAAATGACAGGCAGAGGCAGGCCACCCCGCAGGGGCCGTCGTGGTCGTGGTGCTGTGATTTCCACTGGCCCTGGAATAATGCCCAGTGTTCAGAGGCCACGTACCCTGAACCCAAAAAATACGGAGAAAATAGTTGACTGGCTTATACAGGACACCCAATCTTCAACAGCTTCCGCTAAGAACCTTGACGCACCCATCCTCCTCCAGCTCAGCTTTGGTCACCTGCTCTCAAGTTACCACTCTCCCGCCCGCTGCCACCACCACCACTACCACCACAGCCACTTCACTTGATCCCTCAGAGGAGTTATTTACACATCAGTTGGATGAAATTAGTGATGAGCAACCATTATTGCAAGAGGATGGAGATAACAGGGATATGTCTCAGTCAGGCAGCATTACACACATGGACGTACAGTGTGATGATGATGATGTTGTACCCGCTGCTGCTTCCTTTGCTGAGGTGTCAGATACAAGTGAAGTGGTTGATGATGACGATGTGTCCGTGGATGCCACGTGGGTGCCTGCTCGAAGAGAAGAAGAAGAGGGGGAAAGTTCAGAAGGGGAGACAGAGAGAAGGAGGAGACGAGTTGGAAGCAAGGGGAGGTCGTCGCAAGGAGCTAGTGGCACAGTCAGACAGCATGTATCGGCACCCGGGGTCAGCCAGACAGCACGCCAATCAACGCATGCTGTTGCCACCACCAGAATGCCGTCATTGCAAAGCTCAGCAGTGTGGCATTTCTTGTGTGTCTGCCTCTGACAACAGCAATGCCATTTGCAACCTGTGCCAAAAGAAACTGAGTCGTGGGAAATCCAACACCCACCTAGGTACAACTGCTTTGCGAAGGAACATGATCGCACATCACAAACGCCTATGGGATCAGCACATGATGACGAGTAGAAGCAGCACACAAGCTCAAAGCCACCATCCTCCTCCTGGTCCAGCATCTTCAGCCACGTCAACCACTGCTGTCCTCCTTGCCCCCTCCAACCACCCGCCACTCCGCCTCTCACATTCAGCAGTTCCATCTCTTCTGCCCACAGTCAGGTGTCTGTAAAGGAAATGTTTGAGCGTAGGAAGCCAATGTCACAGTCACCCCTTGCCCGGCGTCTGACAGCTGGCTTGACGGAACTCTTAGCCCGCCAGCTTTTACCATACCAGCTGGTGGAGTCTGAGGCCTTCAAAAAATTTGTCGCTATTGGGACACCACAGTGGAAGGTACCCGGACAATTTTTTTTTTCAAAAAAGGCAATCCCAAACCTCTACTCAGTGATTGAAAAGGAAGTCATGGCATCTCTGGCATACAGTGTTGGGGCAAGGGTCCATCTGACCACTGATACCTGGTCTGCAAAGCACGGTCAGGGCAGGTATATCACCTACACTGCGCATTGGGTCAACCGGCTGACAAGCATGGAATGCGTGGCTCTGCAGCGGAGTTGGTGACACTGCCACAACTTGCAGGCAGGCCTACTGCCATCTCCTCTACTCCTCCTACTCCATCCTCTTCGATAACCTCCTCGGCTGAGTCCTCTTCTGCTGCGGCGTCTGGCTGCACATCAACTGAATCCCCCCAGCTCCCCAGGGGCTATTCCACATCCCGGATACGACAGTGTCACCCTGTCTTGGGGTTGACTTGCCTGGAAGCAGAGAGCCACACCGGACCAGCACTCCTGTGCACCCTGAACGCACAGGCGGATCAGTGGCTGACCCCGCTCCAACTGGAGATCGGCAAAGTGGTGTGTGACAATGGAAGCAATTTGTTGGCGGCATTGAATTTGGGCAAGTTGTCACATGTGCCGTGCATGGCACATGTGTTTTATCTCATCGTACAACGCTTTGTGTCTAAGTACCCAGGCTTACATGACGTCCTCAAGCAGGCCAGGAAGGTGTGTGGCCATTTCAGGCGTTCCTACACGGCCATGGCGCACTTTTCAGACATTCAGCGCTGAAACAACATGCCAGTGAGGCGCTTGATTTGCGACAGCCCGACACGTTGGAATTCAACACTCCTAATGTTTGACCTCCTGCTCCAACAAGAAAAAGCCGTCAACGAGTATTTGTATGACCGGGGTGCTAGGACAGCCTCTGCGGAGCTGAGAATTTTTTTGCCGCGTTACTGGACGCTCATGCGCAATGCCTGTAGGCTCATGCGTCCTTTTGAGGAGGTGACAAACCTAGTCAGTCGCACCGAAGGCACCATCAGCGACCTCATCCCATTTGTTTTCTTCCTGGAGCGTGCCCTGCGAAGAGTGCTGGATCAGGCTGTAGATGAGCGTGAAGAGGAAGAGTTGTGGTCACCATCACCACCAGAAACAGCCTTGTCATCATCGCTTGCCGGACCTGCGGCAACGCTGCAAGAGGAGTATGAGGAAGAGGAGTCAGAGGAGGAATGTGGCTTTGAGGAGGAGGAAGACCAACCACAGCAGGCATCCCAGGGTGCTCGTTGTTGTCACCTATCTGGGACCCGTGGTATTGTACATGGCTGGGGTGAAGAACAGACCGTCAATGACATCAGTGAGGACGAGGAACGGGAAATGAGTAGCTCGGCATCCAACCTTGTGCAAATGGGGTCTTTCATGCTGTCATGTCTGTTGAGGGACCCTCGTATAAAAAGGATGACGGAGAACGACCTGTACTGGGTGGCCACACTACTAGAACCCCGGTATAAGCAGAAAGTGGCGGAAATGTTACCAAATTACCGAAAGTCAGAAAGGATGCAGCAGTTCAAAACAAAACTAAAAAATATGCTTTACCCAGCTTATAAGGGGGATGTCACAGGATAATGGGAATCTAACAGGGGAAGAGGTGAAAGTAATCCTCCTCCTACCACGACCACGGCGGCAAGGACAGGACGCTTTACAGATGTGTTGTTGATGGAGGACATGTGGAGCTTTTACAGTCCTACACATCGCCACAGCCCTTCGGGATCCAGCCTTAGAGAACGACTCGACCGACAGGTAGCAGACTACCTCGCCTTAACTGCAGATATCGACACTCTGAGGAGCGATGAACCCCTTGACTACTGGGTGTGCAGGCTTGACCTGTGGCCTGAGCTATCCCAGTTTGCGATAGAACTTCTGGCCTGCCCCGCTTCAAGTGTCCTGTCAGAAAGGACCTTCAGTGCAGCAGGAGGCATTGTCACTGACAAAAGAAGTCACCTCGGTCAAAAAAAGTGTTGATTACCTCACCTTAAAGTCTCTTAATAGTTTATTAGAAATAATGCAGACAATTTAAAAAATCCCCATCAATTCCAATACAAAGCAAGTACAAAGCTCAGAACTAAATTATTGCAGGATGTCGTAATGGTTCGTTAATTCGACAATGGTTAATCAATTCGACACACGTCCCCGGGTAGGGGACGTAACAGGGATTAAACTGATAGGAATAGTACTAGTTAAGACACCACTCATATAGGGTGTCACACAGCACATTGCTCCGTTCACGTGCAGTTCCCCAACTTGGAAGTAAGAGGACCGACCAAGCTGCTTTTTCCATCTCCTGGTTCTAAGATCAATTCAGTTTGGTTTATCAGAGTTTGGTCTGTCACTGTGAAGGCAGTCGAAGGTACCCGCCTAAATTTTTTTTCAAAAAAGGCAAGCCCCGATATGGGACGTAACAGGGACTAAACTGATGAGAATAGTACTACAGAAAATACCACTCATATCGGGTGTGACAGTAAATTGCACGGTGCAGACGCAGTGACCGTGGATTAAAACAAAGGGGAGTGAGCCAGCGTTTTTTTAACCATCTCCCCGTTCGAAAAATAAATTCAATAAATGGACCCCAGATTGGGGACGTAACAGGGATTAAACTGATGAGAAGAGAACTACAGAAAATAACACATATATCGGGTGTGAGAGTAAATTGCACGGAGCACTCGCAGTGACCGTGGATTCAAACAAAGGAGGGAGCCAGCGTTTTTTTTTAACCATCTCCCTGTTCGAAAAATCTATTCAATTCACCTTTCGGGGACCCTTAGTGTTGTACGTGGCTGGGTGGAGGAAGAAACCTTCAAAGATATCAACGGGACATGGCTAGCTTGGTATCCAACCTTGTGCAAATGGGAAGTTTGCGGTTGGGCAAATGGACTGTTTGCGGTTGTTTGCGGTGCATTAAAAGGGGAGTTTGGTCTGTCAATGTCTGTGAAGCGGGCGTAACCCTTACACTACCTGATCAATACAACATCATACCTGATCGTATACACACAATGGATGTTTTAAACCACGTTGTTCAAAAGAATTTTGGATTGTTAGGTGATTTATGCCCTTTATGGATTAAAATCCAACTCTGCGTCAACTATGTAATTTTCCATGGGAGTTTTGCCATGGATCCCCCTCCGGCATGCCACAGTCCAGGTGTTAGTCCCCTTGAAACAACTTTTCTATCACTACTGTGGCTAGAAAGAGTCCCTGTGGGTTTTAAAATTCGCCTGCCTATTGAAGTCTATGGCGGTTCGCGAACATTTGCAGAAATTCGCGTTCACTGTTCGCGAACGGAAAATTTTATGTTCGCGACATCTCTATTGCCCATACGGCCCAGGTAGGTTTAGCGTTAGGTCCCGAGCTACTTGAGAAACCTTGGCGCGGTGCTCGGGCTCAGACATGTCCTCCAAGCAGGATATGTTGGCTAATTCTCAATTTTACACCAGTACGAGGGTTAGTAAGACCGCAGAGTGCACCTGTCTTTGTTTTTGTTATGTTATTTTGACTGCTTGTCACATCCACACAATTGCTATCCTGTGTAGGATGTCCATTGTGGTACTTGTGGTCCGCTGCAGACATCCTCCATTGTATGCATTTTTGCTGGGGATTGCCATTAGCAACGGGCCACAAGTGCAGGATCTGCCCCCCCGATATAGATGCGCCACTGCATATGGGGTTGAGCACTTCCTGCTTTTTAATACCACGCCAATTGGTAGTTTGCCTATATAAGGCCAAGCGATAGCATAATAAAGTTAGAGTGTTTCTCAGTGATACCTGTGTGTGTCTGTTATTGCCAACTGAGAAACACCTCTCCTGACGTCAGTGTCTCAAATCTAGGTTGTCGTAGAGGTCCAGAAAGGTCCAAATCCTTTCAGTTTGGGGGCTCGTCCGGGATAGAGAAGGCCATCCTCGTGTCCGGTAAGAGAGACATCCCTTTTGTCCACTGCCCGGTCCGAGGGCACTGGCCACATCTCTACCCGTGAGTTTTTATTATGTATCCGGGATACATTGTTAAGCCTTAAAAATAGACTCAGGGGGTTTATAAAAAGTACTTGGAGTACTTTCATGAATAAAAGTACTAAATAAAATCAAATACGTAACACACACCTCAGGTCCAGCACCTATCTTGAATGCCCTATTAGGACTTAAAGGACCTGAGGATCACTTGACAGAGGCACATGAGACATCACCCCGCTCTGATTTACAATCTGTACCAGTAGAAGGGGCTCCTGATGTTTTTGGTGATGGATCCTGCAGCAGACCAAATGACAACACTTATCATGCAGGATATGCTATTGTTATGCTACCCGATGTTGTACTGGAAGCCAGACCCATCACATATCAATCTGCACAAGCAGCAGAATTAATTGCACTCATGAGAGCATGCATACTACATGAAGGCAAGCCATTCACCATTTACACTGACAGCAGGTACGCATATGAAGTGGTCTGGGACCACGGGGTCATTTGGCAAAGGAGAGGATTCATTGCAGCTGATGGTAAGCACATCTCACATTCACAACTTGTCATACAACTTTTAGAAGCCATAAGATTTCCCTCACAGATTGCAATTGTCCACTGCAGAGCGCATACTGGTGGTAAAGATTATGTGTCCCAAGGCAATGCCCTGGCAGACGCGGAGGCCAAGAAGGCGGCACTGATGGCCCCGGCCACATTGCAAATGGTGAATTTAGTACCTCCTTCACTTGAGTTAACTCAGATGTTTGTGGATCTCCAGTCTTCAGCTACTGACGATGAAATGGCCGATTGGTGTTATCCAATCTTGCAGAAGAATCCTAGGACAGGATTAATCTGCAAAGAGGGGAAACCATGCATACCACAGCACAGCTCCCCTCTGTTCATTGCACATTTTCATGGAGTAGGACACAACAGCATTCAAACAACACACATGCTGCTAGCACAGAATTTCTATATTACAGGCATTAAACAGTTAGTGTCAGATTATGTGGGAAGGTGTATCACATGTTTGAGGAACAACCCAAACACCAATGTAACCAGATTGATTAAAGGCCTAAGTAAAGTTGAGGAAAAAGTTGCTTGTAAGTCTCCTTGTCTTCCACAGGAACCAACTCACCCATTCCAAGTGGGAGATATTGTGCTGATAAAGAAATTAAAGAAAGGAAAATTCGCAGGAGACTTCACCTACGGACCACCGACTACAGTGCTAGCCGCGACCCGCACAGCAGTACTCACGGAAGAAGCGCCTACTTGGATCCACGCCACCAGAGTAAAACTGGTAAAGGAGGCACCCCAAAAGGAGGTAATAACTGGGACGGACAGTCCTGACCTCGAAAAAGGACAAAGTGAGGTACTAACGGGAGCAGACAGCTCTGACCTCCACCAGGATGCACTCCCTCAATTCTGGAAGATGGCACAGACGGTCCACTTGGACTGTGGGATTACTGACGATCCTAATGACTCTGCCGGAGGATAACAAAGCTGAAGTTGCTATAACTCAGAAAGGTGGAATCACTACCTTCTTGTACAATTCCTCCAGTACTCACATTGCAACTTACTCCTTCTGTTTATGCAGCATAATCAAGTGCAGTCCTTCCACGAGATGCGGCAACCACTATAAGAATGGACAGGCTTATATCTGTATTACTGACCCTTATTGGGCTAATAGATGCGCATACTGGGGGTCAGTAGGATGGAATACAGGAAAAGACTGGGGGTATAAACCACAGAATGCCCTTAATCAAAAGGATAAGAATGGTAAATCCTTGATTAGTAGAATGACAATTATCAACGGAGGGGACTGTCACATAGATGTTAGCCTATATCCTGCAGGGTGGGCATGCCCTAAGATGGTGTCTGAGATGAAAATAATTATAAACATAGAAAACCCCAACAAAGGTGATGAAGGAGATTACGTGCTAGGATGGTACTTTTACGACATGGGGGGGGGGGGGGGGGGGGGGGGGCAGAGATTTCAATGGTCACCAAACACTTTGAAATAAGAGATATGTGTCAATCCTCAGAATGGACATACCCTCAGAAACAAACAAACATACCCTCTAAAAACCCATATACAGTCCCTAGGAAACATACTGGCTATTTCTGACCCTACCTATGAAGATACCCTGGCAGCAGAAACTGGGTTCTCTGATGCCAACCTATGGTTGAAATGGATTAAGTACAGTGCAGCTTCAGTAAATAAAAGTAATTGTTATATATGTGGGACCGCTAAGCCTCACCTAGGTACTGTGCCCTTAATATTGCCCTCTAGTGTTGAGGAATGTTTTTTGCAATTATTCTCAAATTCATCTAGTAACCAGTCTGCATGTGAAGAATGGAAGCAAAACTCCCCGCTCTGGTGCAGGTATACATATCTATCCTGGTAACTATACCTACCACAGAGGGGGAGATCAAGGAAGATCCCTGGGTAATTTCCCTGAAGGATACTGTGCAACTTACAGTGAAACAGATACCTCCCTCACACAGAATCAAGTATACTTGATTGGAGATGTATATTGGATCTGTGGGGATGGAAATATAAGATCTAGACTAGAGGGTTCCTGGAAAGGTGAATGTGCTCTTGCTAAAGCCATAATGAATATACACATATTTAGTGAAAAAGAGACCCCTAGTGTAGGAAGAGTGACAAGGACCAAAAGATCACTCCCCATGGGTAGTTTTGATCCTCATGTGTATATAGACGCAATAGGTGTCCCAAGAGGGGTCCCTGATGAATTCAAGGCCAGAGGTCAGGTGGCAGCAGGATTTTAATCCATAATTCCCCACATAACGATCAACAAAAATGTAGACTGGATCAACTATATTTACTATAATCAACAAAGGTTTGTAAACTACACCAGGGATGCGTTACAGGGTGTAGCAGAACAGTTACAGGCAGATTCCATTATGACATTTCAAAACCACATGGTACTCGATATGATACTTGCAGAAAGAGGTGGTGTCTGTAAGGTATTGACCACCCCTCATCCTGCTGCACGTTCATACCCAACAACACCGGCCCTAATGGTAAGGTCACACTGGCAATAAAGAAACTCGAGGATCAGTATTTTGGCTGGTTCACTAAATGGAAACAGGCACTTGTACAGTTGGGAATCATTATCCTGATAATTATTATAGTAATAGCATTAGCTGCAACATGTATCATACCATGTGTACGGAAACTGATAATGAAAGGAGTATCAAATATGTCATTAATGAAAGGAGTATCAAATATGTCATTTTATGAAACTCTGCTGCCTAATCCTGAAGACAACTCACATAAAGGATATTTAAAATATCTGGCGGTATACAGGGAAAAGGGCAAGGGTAAGAACCACATTATCTAAGAAATTTGGTTCTAAGAGGAAATTGAAGAGAAATGTGTCTCCATCTTGTCTTCTCTAAATATGTAAAGAATTGTTATAACATCTCACCCATGCACTGTTTCACGTCCCCCCGCTGTGAATTAGGTTAGCTTATCTGTCCCAGGACAGATTCTGAGAATATCCTAGAACTAGTACAAACGTTCTTGCCTTATTCAGGGTCATTCGGCACAACTGTGTACATTCTTATATGTGACTGATTAAAACCTATTCTTTTTACTTACTGCACGTACACATACCATATAAGGATGTTCCGGTAGTATGTGTATGAGCACCAATGTTTATCTTTTATGATTGGTTTAACGCTGTTGTTATGCAAACTTTTCTACTGCCTATATAAGGCCAAGCGATAGCATAATAAAGTTAGAGTGTTTCTCAGTGATACCTGTGTGTGTCTGTTATTGCCAACTGAGAAACATCTCTCCTGACGTCAGTGTCTCAAACCAAGGTTGTGGTAGAGGTCCAGAAAGGTCCAAATCCTTTCACCATCTATATTACCAACCTATAATCTTACATACATAATACAGAGAGGGTCATTCTATATTCAAGTGAGGGGGCCAATATATATAATACAGACCGGGCCATTCTGCAAAAGCGGGCATTGTATACACTACGCAATGACTACTTTCTACATTACCAACTTGTAATATTTCTGAGTTTATCCAGAGGAAGGCAAAAACACCTATGAGCCAGGTGCCAATTCCTCCGTAGTAAGGGAGAAAAATTCCTTTCGACTCCAAATATAGCAATCAGAATAAATGCCTGGATCAATTTACCAGCTCTACAACTCTAGTACCTATAACCTGCAATGTTTCTACATTCAAGAAAGGCACCCAGGTCCATAACTGAACTTGCTCAATTTATCAACTATTAAAGCCTCCTCTGACAGAAAGTTTCATAGTCTTACTGCACTTACAGTAAAGAATCCCCTGCTGGCTAATGGTGAAACTTTCTTCTGTATAAACAAACAATATTTCAAGATCGAGTTTTAGAAAGTTAAAACATAACTTTTAATAATGAAATTAAAATAGCTGGTGGTGCAACACTAAAAATCGGGGCGCTCAGCAAGGTAGCTAAAGTAAATGTGAACAATATAGAAATGATCACGATACGTCTTACCCTGTCTGGAACCTGATCCTAGTATGGCCAAGTCCCTAACATGTCCCTTATAACACTACTCCTAACACTCGATGTTTCATCATATAGGTAGAGAATCATCAGGGGAAAAAAGGGGTGTCTATCTTGCAACTGAAGAGATTAAATATAAGCAGGGGCAGAGGTCACTGAAATATAACCCTACTAAAAAAAATGAGAACAATAGGGGGTTACTGTCAGCCTAAAGCCAGTGGGCAAGGCAAATTAATGAGACAATACAGTAGGGCATAATGCATCCCTCTCCTGCTCAGTTGTGGGCCAGTGGGCAGGGCTAATGGGTAGGCAATGCGATAAAGTTACCCTCCCACCGGTATGGTGATGCTGTTAGGTTGCAGATAGCATAAGCAGGTCGCCGCTCACTTCTTTTACTTTTTCCTGAAAACTTCTTCCCTCTAGCTGTAGTGGATGCCCTCTTGTCAATGGCATACCGCCAGTAGAGGTAGACCAGGCAGTTGCTATGGAGCCCATAAGGTTGGGGGACCCGGGCGACCTGACTGGCTGCCTCTGAAAGTGCGTCAGTTTACCGTGGGGCACAGAAGAAAGTGGTTCTCATCCTCGCTGTTCAGCTTCATAGGCCTCAGGTCACTAAGCCTGAAGCCTATGAGGCAGTGGAATGATGCAGAAGATTACCTCGACCTCCTATGCTCATCGTGATTGCCTGTGCTGGGATTCGGGAGAGCAAGAGTAAAGCAGATGGCGGTGGAGAGCAGAACACATGGGAATATATATTTTTTAAATGTATTTATGCTAGCTGTATACTGGGGGATGGGGATGATGGAGAGCATTATATTAACTACTGAGGGGACTATTATATATACTAGACAGGGAAGCATTCTACAGAGGGGACATTCTATATACTACTGAGAGGGCCATTATATATAATACAGAGGGGGACATTCTTTATACTACACATGGGGGCATACTACAGAGGGGACATTCTATATACTACTGAGGGGGCCATTATATATAATACAGAGGGGGACATTCTATACACTACACATAGGGGCATTCTACAGAGGGGAGGAATTCTATATACAACTGAGGGGGCAGTTATATGCAATACAGAGAGAGACATTCTACAGAGGGGACATTCTATATACTGCTGAGGGGGCCATTATATATAATACTGGGGGGCATTCAATATACTACACATGGGGGCATACTACAGAGCGGGGCATTCTATATACAACTGAGGGGGAAGTTATATATGATACAGAGATTGACATTATGCAGAGGGGGGCATTCAATAAACTTGTGAGAGGGCCATTATATTCAATACAGAGGTTTGAATTCTATATACAGTACTACTGAGGGCCATTCTACAGAAGGGGGCATTCTATATATTAGAATATACCACTATAGACCACTATATACACTCACCTAAAGAATTATTAGGAACACCATACTAATATGGTGTTTGACCCCCTTTTGCCTTCAGAACTGCCTTAATTCTACGTGGCATTGATTCAACAAGGTGCTGATAGCATTCTTTAGAAATGTTGGCCCATATTGATAGGAAAGCATCTTGCAGTTGATGGAGATTTGAGGGATGCACATCCAGGGCACGAAGGTCCCGTTCCACC